>NW_024523648.1:28941-577459 GCF_017590135.1 Pyrgilauda ruficollis
TTTCCCCCCCCCCCCCCCCCAGCTCTTTAGTTTTTAATTAACTTTTTTCCTTGCTCCCTTCACTAGAAGTTTTTGCGATATCATCTTTTTCTGTGAAGCCCTGTGAAGCTCTGTGTGCTCTTAGAATAAAAAGGTTATATTTATTTTCTGGTGGGGACATTGAAGGAGGTGAAAGAACATGTACTAACCAACCTCATGTACTACTTATTTTTATTTTTAAGGGATAAAATCTGAAAGTCTTACTCCTTTCTGTGCTGTAGCAGAAGGCTTTTGGAGCATCTCAAAAAAGACATAATTAAAACTAGTAGGATAGATGCAAAAACTAGGTAGTAGAAAGCAGGATTCGATGGAGGTGTCTATTTATATGTGGACTAATCTTTCAGAAGAAGAGGTATCATCCAAACTAAATCATAGAAAGCCCTGCCAAACCCATTTGGAGGAAATAATTCTCTGCTGATGGGAGGAAGAGAGAGGTACAGACCATATAAAACATCCTTTGTAGCTCTGATATCGATAGCTCTTTGTGAAAACTGACATTTTAAGGTTATTGAGGAGAGGGATGAAGGATCCGTATAAGAAGCATCGGGTCTAAATGTGACTGTGGCTTGCCGCTCTCTGTTTCCCTTGGCACAGGAGTACACTTTGTCACCATGTGCCCGGGCAGGTGCAAGACCCTGAGCTGCGGGCTCTGGTGTCCGCCTTCCCCCGGAGCAGTGGTGAGGAGCGGGGTGCCATGCCCGCCCGGGCTCTGCGCTGCCGGGGGGAGCGCGGCGCTGAGGGCGCTGAGGGCGGCTCGGCCCTCAGCGGCGCTGCCGGGCCGCGCGGCCCCCCGCTCGCCGCCTTTGTGGCACCTGAAGTGCGCTGAAAGAAAGCCTCAATGAGCCTCCCCTCCGCTAGGCAACGCGGGGAACGGCGCCTGGAATCCGCTGGGTTCATTGAGAAAAGCCCGCCTGAAAGCGCGGTGATGCCTTTGTGCGAGTGCATCCAGGCCTCCGCCGCCCCGGCCCTCTGCCGCTTCATCTGAGCCGCTGGGAAGTTGCCTCTTCGGACTCGCTTTGGGGTTTTCAGTCTCTTGTGTTAAAGCAATGTATCCTCACAAAGCACTGCGTGAACTCGGGGGCCCTTGAGGACTTTTCCATAGAGTTACGAGCATTGGGATGCAGAAACATAGCAGAGACCTGCTGCATGAGGTAGTGGAACAGCGTTTTGTGGCTGCTTTGAAAGATTAAAAAAGAACCTGCCGGACAAAAAGTAGTATTAAGATTTTATTGTTTTTCTTTTGTTTTTGTTTTTCTGATTTTTTTTTCTTTTTTTTTTTTTTTTCTTTTCACCTCCAAACACAAATGTGGAACAGTGGCAATGTCCTAGTAGCCAAACAACCAAACAATAAATGAACGGAGTGTGAGGTACGTGTTACCAGCCTGAGAGCACATATTGCACCTAGAACAAAGGGGTGAAATTTGACCAAATTAGCAGAGAAGCACTGTCTTGAGGTCTCACTTTCCCCACTCTAATTATTATTTCTTATGGAAGCCCCAGTTGTGCTCCAAGGCTATGAATGAGTGGAATTTTTCTTCCAAAGCAGATAATCCACCTGCTTGGCTATGAATGGAGAATTGCATGTCTTTCAAATTACCACACCAACTCTCAACACATGATGATTTTCTGAGATTTGCAAGTGGAACTCTTAAATTAGTTTGAGATTTAAATGGAATTTTAAATTTTATTCCTTTGAGCCTCCTCTGGCTGCTTCTTTTTCATGTGCAAAGCAGAAAAAATAATGCAGAGCTTGCATCTTTTTTTTTTCCTTCCCTTTGTGTTCTTTCTTTTTTCCCCCCACTGTTGTAGGGCCTGAATCTGTGATGCTTTGACCTTCAGCCTCATGGTGCTGATGGATAGAGGAGGCTTGGGAAGTTTTCCTTGTAGACATATTTCTGTTGTTGTAGATATAGAACTGATGTGTAGAGTATACATCTTCATGCTGGAAGAGAGGAGGAACACTTTAGTTCCCCAAACGTTAGCCAAAGCAAAAAGTGGTGGAGAAAAAGTAAGCATAAAGGAAAGTCCATTCTTTTTTTTGCTATCTCAAGATGCCAGCTGTGGTGCTGCCATCAGTTTTACCATCCTTTCTTCTTTGTGCAAATGTTGTGGTTTTCACCTAAGCAAGCTCAGCTACCGGGAGACTTGTCACAATCGGGAACATGAGTTATTCCTGTAAGCTGGGAAGTGCTGACAGCTGAATAATTTTCATCATTGACGAATTGCCAGTGTGATTTTTTTTTTTTGTTTTAAATTTACATACTCTAAGCTCTGAGTTTAGGTGCATTTTTAATAAACACATGTGCCTTCCCCTCTTCTTTGTGGAAGAGTTAGAAGTGATCTGAGAAGCCTTTTTTTTAATGGCTTAAGTTAGATGGGATGTATTCCACTCCTAAATTAATATGTTGCTCTTGTCTTTTGGGGGCAATCAAAAATCTTTGACAAATTCTACTTGATGAGAGTCAGTCTACTTCCTTCCCAGCACATACACAAGGTAAACTTGTGTTATGTAGGAGAGTCCTAAAGTTAATGAAAATGCCCCCAGACACACCCCCCACTCCCATCTGGGAACAACTGAGTGGTGCCTAGAACAAGGTTTTGTTGTAAGAGATAGAATATGGTTCCTTCTGTGCTATTTGAATTGGGAAAAAGCACCTCATTGGCTTTAGCAGGAGTATGAAAGGGTGAAATGATGCTGGCAAGAGCATAGGAAATGAAGAAGATTGGTGTTTTTATAAAACCTTTTAATTGATTTTAATGTGTTGCTTTTAATGGCAGCATTTAAAAGCCTTTTAGTAAATAATCTCCTCAGTACAGGCATTTATTTGGAGAAGAGACATCTCCATGAGAGATTTTTAAACGACAGTGCTTCATGCCATAGGTAAATCAACTAAATGGTGTTTTAAATACCCATTGATTTCCTTCTTTCAGCCCCTGTACTTCTGCTATATTTCATGCTGCCTTGCTGTGTGATAATATTGGGCTGTTGTATAGCTAATACAATCTTACTGCTCTGAACAGCAAAAATAAACCCATGTTTTGCCTCATACTTGGAGACAGGTGAGGATCTTTCCTGTGCTGGTGAGTGAGTTACTGGGGAAAGCTGGCAGACCTAATCTTTGTTGCTAATAGTAATGTGTTCCTTCAGATTTAACTTCTGTCAATTTTAGGTCAGTTTAGGTAAGTGTCTGTGTTATGGAGAAGCAGCAGTGAGTATTAGTCTTATGTCACTTAATAATTCGCTTAGTTTTAGTGGGGGTCTCCCATCAACAGAGCTCTTTTTAGAGCTTTCAGTCAGACCTTACTACTGAGTTGGTGTGGAGGCTGAATGACACCATCCACTTTCTTTTTGGTGAAAACTTTCTCGAATTTGGCCAAAATTCACATGTCTAAAAAACCACAAATCACAATGAGATATGCTATAATGTGGCTTGTGTCTGACACCATGCCAGATTTCAGTGTCCATCTAGTAACACACAGATCTATCTTCTACTCAGAAGTGTGGTACCATAAATAACATCACAAGAGTGCAAAAGGAAAATGCATTCAGATTTCCCATAGGCAAATAAAAGGGGGGATTTTTAACAACACATATGATAAAATTTTCCATAATGTGAAAGTACAATCCTCTGGCCTGCTAGTGTGAAGTCTGGTATCTTGCAAAGTGGCATAAAGAAGATGGGTGCTGTACAAAATGGCTAGATAAAATTAATTCAGCTACTAGAAAAATAAGGCACATATCTTTACCTCAATGACTTTGCAGTAATTACCCTCAGCTACTGCCTGCTAAATCTTGGTTAGATCTTAATTGACATACTCAATTATAAAACTATAAATTTGGGAGAGGAAAGATCTCCCTTGTCTTTAGCTGCAATAACGTAGCTAATTCTAATAACGGTTTGTTATCTTGCCAAATACGTTTAGCAAAAGACTTTTCTAATAGTTTAATGTCCCTACAAGAAAAAAGAGAATATTCACAATCTCTGAAGAATATAAAACATCCAGTCGATAAATTAATCAAATTAATCCTGTCAGTAGTAGAGAGGGGTTGGGTCTCCTGCTCTCTGACACTGTAGTACCTGCAAATGCTGATAGCTGAAAAAAAGCCCAAACAACAGTGCAAAAACTGAGCTGTGAGTTGGTATGATACTCCTTTTAGATCTTGAGAACTTTTGTATTCTCTGGACTCTTATTATGTCCTATTGCAAGTTTTCCAGGTTTACAAATGGGATTTTATTTAATCATTGTCTTAAAATAAAACCAAACACCAACCCAGCCACAGATATGACAATGCTAAAAAAAACAAACATGAAATTCCATGTGGGAGTTTAAAGCCTCTTTTAAAAATTTCCACAGTGGTCCTGTAAAATGTAGCTGTTACCCTCCAGAATATTTAGAGCAGCAGTTTCTATCTTTAACAAAATTGAGTACTGTGTAGTCTCCAGAGGGGTGTGCTGCTACCAACAGCTTTGAAACCTTTCCTTGGAACTTCTCTAATGTGGGGTGCTCGCTGCATGTTTTGAGAAGAGAGGGATAACAGATCAGGCTATTTTCTACGTTTTCGAAATGTTTGAACTAAAAAGTTGTGATTTCCCCCCCACACTCCTCCCCCAAAGAGGGGAACTGTAACTCAACCCACTTGTTGGCTCTTCTCCACTGAATACAGATCATGTGGTGTAAATCATACTGAAGGGGAAGTTGTCATTTATTATAAACACATTTCTCTGAAGGGAGTAACTGGTGAACTGTAGACACCTGGATGTACTGAGTGCGTGACTAAACACGTCTTTGTGTGCCTGCATACAAATTTTGGGTACTGTAAAGATCACACAGCAAGCCTAAATAATCCACTGTGTCATTTTGGGGATCAGCATTCCCCAGAGGAGGTTTTACAAGATGAAACTGGCTGCTGCTTCCATCTGCACTCTATGTGCATGTGTTTTAGAGTGCCTTCTCCAGGCTGATCTCACCAAGTGGCAGCCAGATGTGGCTTTGAACTACTCCCCTGCTCCTTCTGTCCGTGGTTTTGACTCTTGTGAATCAACACATGGTTCAAAGTTTGGGAGCCCCTTGCTGCCTGGCTTCAGTGCTGGTGTATGAGGTGTGATTCCTGCCAACAAAATCCCACCTCCAGAGCTGTTCAGGTGAGCTGTCAGTGCTGGTACCTGCAGTGGCAGCCGGGGGTTCATGCTGGGATGTGAGCAGGCCTGGTACTGATAGGGCGAACCAGTGGTGGGCACCTGTGAAAGTGCTGTGGGCAGCATCCCTAGCAAAAGCAATAAAATAACTGAGTGGCCTGAGCCTCTGATGTTAGACACAGATGGGCTATGGGCTATATTGGATTCTGAATCTGATTTGTGCTTTCAATTTAAAATAATGTTGCTACAGCTGCTTTTTTCTTCTTGTTAGTTTTCTTCTTCTTTTTAAATCTTGAAGGGCTGCATTGGAGAACAGAGATTCTTTTTACTGAAGTTGGCATCACCCTTTTTCCCCTGCTTTTCTACGTGATTTTATACAACAACCACAGCTGACTTTCACGTGAACTGGACAGAAGCAGGAAGAAATTCTGTCTCTGGCATTATTAGCTGACTTCTTGGCATGGGAAAATAAGAGAGTGTGCAGACCGCTAACACAGGCAGTATTTCTTGAGACGAGTTTGAACAGGGTCAGCATCTGATGAAGTGGAAAAATGAGCTTTTCTGTTCGAAAGGTTTCATACTTTCTAGGGCAAGGCAGGAAGTGTTCTTTTCCAGAGAGAAAGGAAATGGGAAGGAGGCTGGGGAAGTGATATGCATGCTGACAGAGGAATAAAAGGCAAATAATAGTTCCAAGAAATATTATAGACTCCAAAGTATATCTTTGTGGATTTTTTTAATAGCAGTGATTTACTCTGATGCTATTAAAATGTAATAGATGACCACATCAAAACCTGTGATCTGAAAGAACAATTTTCTTCCCCTCATTGTTTCTTCTTGTGTTAAATTTTATGTTCAGTTATGTGTTTTGTGCTTTGTAAGCAAGGACCATGTGTGCAGGAAGCATTTGCCATATTGCAGTAGCTGTCACTAACAGATACAGTATTCCTAGAAACCTTTATCAACTGGATGCTCCTTTGCCTATCCAGTATCATTACTACTTGTTTGTCCAGTGAGTTCTCCAAAGATGTATTTTTCTGTGGCTGAAGTGATGCTGAATGCTTTTATTTGGCATTAAAGCTGCTGGGCATTGAGGTTGCTTGGTCCATAGCTAATGCAGGTCTTCAGGCTGCTATAAATCTTGGGACATCAGGAAAGTCAGGCTGCACCAATGGGAAACAGTGATTTATTCTCATTGATCCCTTTTCCAAATAGTTAGCCATTTCATAAAAATGTCTAGATACACAGCAGCATTGGCTCCCTGGGTTAGTAGCTAATTATAAAATGCCCTGCAGTTCTCTTTTAAAGCAAAATGAATTTAAAGTATTTATGTCTTATTTTTTGTGCAAGGTAAGAGTTTAAATTGCTCTCAGAAGAGACTTGAGAGACCTGCAGAGACTTGCAGAGGCAGCACAACCTGTGCTGTGGGGCAGGCAGCTGTGAAGGGGCGCAGGTCCCATCACCTGGACAGCAGCCCAGGGCAGGTTCTGAATCAGTATCTTGTGTTCCTTTGTGCATTTCAGATTTTATTAATTGTCACTAGAAGCAGCAGCCTTTCCCTTGGCTTTAGTGGGATTGGGATCAGGTACAGTGTGATTTGCTTTCAGTGGTGATTGAAGCACAGGAAGAAGTGATTCTGTGCCCAGCATCTAGCCAGGACATGTTGCAGGTGCTGGATGTCCCTTTGTCTGGATGCTAATAAATAATAAGAGTGAGTCAGTCACTTAGGCTCTTGCTTTGTGAGAGAAAACCCCACCTGCTGAGAGAGAAGATTTTCTAGTGGTTGGTGAGGAGAACATTCCCTGGGGTTCCTCCCTGCTCAGCAGTAGGATGAACGTTATATGGGGCATCATGTTCCATCTCTGATTTTCTTTCAAATGTTGTACCTTTTGGTTGCCTTGTGAACTCCTGGTCCTGACCTGCTTTCTGTGTGTGGTTTCCCCCCCCCATCTTTGTGCCTTGCTTTCTACCTCTCCCTAGGTTCTCTGGTCCTTTCTGTCCTCCTTTTTAATCACTTTGTTATCTTCACGCTTCTCTCCTTTCAATTAATGAGTTTGTCATATCCATCTCTTTACCAAAACCAAACTGTTTTAAGAAGAATGACAGTAATTTCTAAATAAAACCCAAAGAACAATCAGTCTCTCTTGCAGATTTCCCATGACTTCAGTGCATTTAAAATGCACACAGACGTATTCTAAGCTACACTTTCTGTTTTTGAAGGATGTAGCTTCTAACTCAGCAGGTGAGAACTATAAATAATTTTTTTCATTTATCCTGGTGATAAATATAATCCCTGTCCATTTGGGAGCATTTGGAGGCCACCAGCAGTAGCTACAGCTGTCTCCCAGCTTGTGTTCCTTTGCCGTGTTTAAGACTGATTATATTTTTAATCATTGATATGAAGTAGGGTTACTCAAGATTTCATTGTTTGTGATTTATGGATTTGATGAAAAGGTTTCTGAAGGAGGGTCTCTCCATACATGTGTAGAACTTCACTAAAATTCTCTCCACAGTGCTCAGACACACAACATTAACATCTTTTTCTCTGTAACTGTAGGAAGGAAGATGAAAACAAGTTAATATTATGCAGCTTAGAGGGTAACAGGATGCATCTCAGTGTACTTACTGATGCTGGATTTTGGCCAGGACTCCAAGCCAATAGACTACAGAAACCCAAAATGGTATGGTTTCTTTAATGATCGTAGGTAATCGGGAGATTTTGTATTTGCATTTTATCTTGGAGGCAAGTGCTAGAAATAGGTGTAACCAACTGTCACATAATCCAGCTTAGAAGAACACAGCCTCTCCAGCTGCATGGAGGGTTTTTCTGCACATGAAAAAAACCCCAAAACAAAACCAAAACACCACCTGTCAATAGCATATGAAAATACTTCGGTGTCTTTAATCTCCTAACTGTCTTAAACTCTGTTTTAGGGATTATGTGGTAGAAATAATTGGATTTTCCCCCCCTAAATACACACTAAACTAAACATGAACCACAATGCAAAGCTGATTTTACATTGATACAAGTTGCTTGTGAACCTCTGGTGTTTTTTTTAACGTGGAGGTGAAAATGGTTTATTAAATGTTTGTTCCCACAGTGTTTCCTTTGGCTTTACTTTTCCTTTTACTTCCAAGATGTTTCACTGATGCATGTTTCAAATGTACATCAACTTTCTGTCAAAGACTGTGGTGAGAAGGAGAAACAATAGATTTTGCAGGGTTACAAGTTTATACATCTTCCATTTTGCAGTTATGGGAATTTATTGTATATCCTATATTTTATTTTTTCCCTGTCTTTTTTAGGCTTATTTAGATGAAAAAAAAAGCTGGAGAACTGCAGTGTGTGTATATATAACAAAACAGAGACAAAAGTCAGTATTCGATGGAGATCAAATTTTGCTTCTTTTCTCTGCAGTGGAGTCACCTTTGTACTTTTGCATTGCCCTGGCTTTACAAACAGTAAGAACAGCCCTTAGGTCAAGCCTCAAATCTTCAAATAAACTTTTTTAAGTCATCAATTTTAATTTTTTTTTTTATGTAGTAGAAGTACAATTTTTATTCTTCAGAAAGCAGCTAGTTTTCACTCTAAATACTTGGATTGTCTTTGCTTTTCTTTCATAAAGTCTTGCTGACTCAGAATGCTGATGCATTTTTAATTTTATTTTCATCTGCAAAATTCTTCCATAACATGCAACTATAAATTAAGTTACCTGTGACATACATTTGCTTTGTTATATGATTATCTCTCTGCAAATTTTAGGCCTGGCGATGACTAAACCAAAGTGATGCAGAAGAAGCCTTGATGGTGGGAATTTGGGTATTTCCCAGCTTCTTTATGTAAATTGAGAAATGGCCTTACTAACTACTTCAAGAATAAGTACTACAACAGCATGTATGAATTTTGGTTTTGTCTGCATTTCATTTTACTGCTTGTTTTTAATTAACTGTAGTACTAATAGCTAATTATGTAAATACTGGAAAGAAAAAATATGATGAGATTGGTTTGCTTTTCTATAGCAATACAAAATTCTGGTATGGTTTTGATGAGTACATAGCACCCCCCTTCATAGTAAGGGATTATCCATTTACTTTTAGAATTACAGGGTAAATCTCCTTTATGATGCTACCAGGTGTACCTCAGAATCCCTGACGTAAGGGCTGTCCTTTAGCTCTCCATCACACTCTTCCCATGGATGCCCATAATATTTGAACTCTGCTCCACTCCTTCAACTCAAGCTCTGTTTGCTCTGACTAGCACAGAGCGTGAAAAGGAAGAAAAGGGGAAGATAAGAGTGTTTTTTTGGCAGGCAGAGCTTCCATGAGGCTGAAGGTACATTGGAATGACTCTGAAGGTGTGTTGGTTGGGGCTGCTGCCTCTGCCTATGGTGGGGGCCTGGCACTTGTCCCTCTTGGCATGATGCTCATTTCTGCTCTGAGGTGATGCCTTTCCCATCCCCCTTCACATGTAGAGAGCATGTGATGTAGAGGACTGGAAGAAGCTGTTTTTTTGGAGGATGAAGGCAAGTCTGAGACAGACTATGCCGCTCAAGGGTGATAATTTGTCAGGGGGATTTGTGTGAAAATGAGAAACCAGAAAATACGGGTGGGCATTGTAAAGGAGAGTGATCCAACAATGGGAAGGAGGAGATGGAGACTGGGCACAGGACAAAGACTAGAGTATTGGAGGAGTTATGTTTTCCAGATGTGGGCAGTAAGCATACATTGGCATGGCAGTACTGTTGTCCAGGTCTGGAAGAGGACATGATTTTTCTGGATCTCATCGCTGCTGAGCTTCCATCTAACTTGAAATCTCATGGCAGAGTGTTTTCTCTTTGCACTGGTGATCCACCAAGAGAATGACAACAATTTCAGTAATTTCATTAACCCAGATGGCAGATGAGTAAGTTCCCACTGTGCCAGTGAACCTCAGCAGCATAGCAGGATAGTCAATGAAGTCATTTTGGATTTGAAATTTGTTGTTGGAAATCTAAATTATTAATTGCAAACCCTCACATGGAGAGGAACTTCACATGTTATGGTTACGTATGAAGGATATCTCAGTTGCCAGAATGAGTGATCTGTAAATGATGAATTTGCTTCCTCTTTCCAGACCAGAGCTTCTGATAATACAGGCATGTACTGCAAATTCCCTACCATGTAAGTAAGCAGAAGGATTTGCTCAGGACCAGTTTGGGTACTGTGCTACAGCTTTGTGGTAGCTGCTGCCTTTTCAACCCAGCACAAGGATCAGAAACTGGAAAATGTGCAGCAAAGAAGGGAATTTCAGGGTGGCAGAGGAATACTTTGACAGTTTGGACTGCCATAGGCTGCCTTGAAGGATGAGTAATGCAGGATTCAAAGTGACAAGCATTCAAGTACTTAAGGATGTAGTGTTTTAGCTTGTAATGTTAAATACAGAGTGAGGGTGGACATCTGTTAGGCTATCAAAACTTACTGTGTTCAGGCAAAGCTGCTGCTTAAGAATCTGGCCAGAGTGAACATGAAAAAAAAAAAGCCTTAAAGACACGGAAAGTTAGCTTAGGCAATCAATAATGAAGTATCTTTGAAGTTTTTAAAACCATGGAGATTAATTTCCTAACAGAAGAGAATTTCTGTGCCTCTCGTGACAATATCTGGTATTGCAAGATAACTTTTAAGAGAACTTTTTATCCTTTTAATCAAATTTTAATAATACTGTGGGTAGGCACATAAGCCTGTTATACTGTCAGGTCTCCAGAACTTCTCTGGGAAACCTATTCCAGTGTTTGACCTCTCTTGCAGTAAAGTTGTCTTAAGATGTTTCAGGAGGCACCCACCACCCCTTGTCCTGCTAGTGGGCACAGGGAGAAGAGCTGGGCTGCAGCTGCTTGCCGGGGGATTGTGCCATTCACGCTGCAGGTTTCAGCACACTGAATTTAATAACTGAATTTAACTGTTCCCCCTTTCAGTGGTGATTCAGATTCAGTCTTGTCACTTTTAATTCCCCTCCATCTCCTGTATTGCCAGGGAATGCTTATGCCATTTGGAAAGGTTTCCATATTGTCAATCAGGTTACAAGATTTCAAGGGCAGGTACAGAATTTTTGGATCCCATGATACTCATTTCATCTGAACACCTGAAAAGTTACTTGATTCCTTTGGGAAAAAAAAACCAAGTAACACCGACTTTCAGAATTATTATTTTAAAGGAGTCCTGTCCTTCAGTGTTGTAGTTTTCTGTTGAAATGGTGGCTTTCTGAGTTGCTTTTTGGAGTTGAATATTGATGGTACACAAAGGTAAAATAATTTTGTACTGACACAGGTTAACACGTCCTGTGTAAAAAGATTTGTTTTGGGTGTTTTTTTTTTTTTTTTTTTTTTTTTAATTTTTTTTTTTTTTTTGGTGAAGATCTCAGTAACTTTAAGCCAACTACTACTCTGCTTAATTAAAACAAAACAAAACAAAACAAAAAAGCCAAAAAAAAACCCCAAAAAAATTTCGAAGCAAAATCATGTGTCATGCAGGGCTTCAGAGTCATGACATGAAGGCAAGTGGGCTCCATCCTGTGAGGTGCTGGCACTTAGGTCTTCCCTCAGCAGAGCACTTTGTTTTGTGCCAGGCTGTGATTAGTAAGTAGCACACACTGCCATGCTTTGCTTGAGAGAAGCCAGACACTCAGCACCCCGCTGTATTGAGCCGAGATGTGCTGCATATTACAGGGGAAAAATCTACATTGTACTCTAAAAATGCTACCTTTTTGCAGGTCATATTTCCTCCCTCTATTCCCTTTCAGGTCTCTCTGGTACCTGATATTATTCAGTGGTGGTAGATAGAGAGGTTTGCTGGACAAGTGCAATGCTTTTATAGAAAGAGTCATTCTGCGATTTCAGATTGCTCAAAGCTTTTTCCCTTCACTGCACTTATTGAGGGGAAGGGAATCTAAATGTATGAGGGCAGAAATAATTTCCCTTTTCTTTAACAATTGCACCCATGATGTCAGCTGCTGCTAGTAATGTAGAGTGATAAATTGACATTGAACTTGAACAGAATTCATGGTGTGCTGGAGACAATAAGAACCTCTGAGGAAATAATTATTTTGCTGCCAGGAGCTCATGCATCTCAAATTGGTTGGTGTGGGGACTTTAGAGCAGCCTGCCTGCCTATTGACTGGAGTTGAGAGCTGGAGCTGCCAGCTCTGTGTTAGTGCAGGAACTCAGGCTTTGTGGTTTGCTCATAGCATGTCAGAAAAAAAGAAAAGAGAGTGACAAAGGTCTGATGTTGCCCACTTTTACTTGCTTGCTTGCAGGGAGAGGCGGTGGGTGTTGAAAACCAAGTTTAGTAATATGTTTTTTCCTGTGGATATAGGACTTTGATACTCTCACAGCAGTACTTAACTGCAGACACTTGGTTATTGCACGATTCCTAATGAGTGGGAGATCAGTTAGGCACTACAGCCGCTAGAACTCAGTTTAGTGTTCCTGGGCTCAATCGATCTGGGGAGGGCACAGTCCCTCTGATCAGTGACAGTTGTTACCAATTGGGGTCACAATAATTAAATTTCGCATGAAAGTAATTAGTTTACATTGTACACAATGCTTTGCTGGGTGTTTTTTTGTTTTGTTTTGGGCATGGCAGTGCTAACAAAAAAGCCCAACCACCCTGTTCCCCTCCTGCCCTAATTAAAGTCAGTTTGAATGTTGAGGATGCTCCATGATGGCCTATAATTAAGGTCTGGCTTTCCATTAGAATAAAACATAAATGACAATCTGACACTGAGCTCCTGTTGACTTTCACTGAGAGTCAGGCATCTTGATGTCTTTTCTGACTTTGAAAATTTTACTCTGTATTCAAAGGTCATGTTCTTGCAGAGAAATAATCATTCAGTATGTATTTCATTTTTCCTAAAAGTATTAATACCTGCAAGGGACATGAAAAGATAACTTCCCAAAGCTTGTAGCTTGCTTATTCTCAAAGAGACTTTTCATTTGAACTTTGACTTCTTAATTCAGGACATGTTAATTTGTACAGGTCATAAAGTTTTGGAAGGTTATAAATTAGTTTACTTAATCCCTATCTAAATAACAAACTTAAAATATACAAGCTTGCATTTTCAAAGAATAGTTTGGGTCAGAAGGAGTCTCTAAAGGCACCATCTGGTCCAACCCACCTGTAATGAGCAGGAACATCATCAACTACATCACTTTATTCTGAGCTGCTCTTGTAATATGCATTACAGACCATGGATCCTTGGTGTCATCTTGGCTCCTGATTTGGCTTGGCTTCAATTAACAAACTTCCAAAATGTGGGACAAGCCAAATAAAATTTTCATCTGTGAAAATCAACATCATGCCTCCAATAACAATAACTTTCAATAACAGTTAGTGTTACAGCTCTGTGTTTTTCCAGTGGGCAATTTTTAACAATGAAATTTTCAGACATGCAGTGTGGTGTGAAACAGCAGCCTTGACAATAAGCTTGATGTCATCTACTGAAATGTGGTTGAAATGTCTGAACTACCAAAGGGTTGTCTCCTCTGATACTTATTACTTTGACAGTCATAGTTTTTCAGTGATGCATCTGTGGTTATATTTGGTTTATTCGGTTCCATCAGTTATGGTGTTACACTGGTTAGAACTAAATTTTGGGGTCTTTTTTAGGCATGTAGCAGTATAAAATCAAGTGTCATTGATATATTCAGTGGTGGTGCTTTTGCTGTGACAATTGAAGCTAGTCTCTGGAGCAACAAAAAAATCCTTCCAGTAACATCTGGGTCAGGAGAGTACCATATATTTAATCTCTGACCTATTTAAATTCTTTGCTTTGTTTGATGCTTTTAGAAGAGAATCCTGTGTTCAGTATCTTTCTTCCCTTTCTTCGTGGTACTGAAATATTTAAAAATGGAGATGTTTCATAGTTTGTTTACCAAGGTAAATGGTATAGCTAAACTAAATAGTAAAATATGAAAAACTGATTAAAATTACTAGTACCTCGTGTGCAGTGAGCTGGTTTGGTTACCTGCTGGTGAGGCAATGTGAGCCGGCTTGTCTTGCCTGCTGTAATCTAGAATTTGATGTTTAGACAGGAAGGTATGAATGAAAAGGTTAAAAATCTGCAATACTTTCACCTAACAGAAGTGGCCCATAATACTCTTTTTAGGGGAGTTTTGGCCAGTCATTGTGGGAAGAAGGCTTTGATGCTACCTATGCTGCAGTGCAGCACTTCTTTTGTCACTAGAAATTTTCAGTGTGTCCTATCAATTTTTTCAGCTGAAGCAACAGTTCATAAAGTGATCTCTTAGTATTGCTTGGAAGTCTGTGCAGTATGTGGTGGCTTAATTTTTCTATATACAGCTTCATGCAAACACCCTGAGGGGAATTCAGAACAGGAGAGTTTTAGCCACCAGAGGATAATAAGCAGAGAGAAAATAAGGGCTTAAGTATTGTGTACTTCTCTTTTCATTTTAGCAGTATCCCATGTAATGCCAAAGTCATAAAATGGTCCATAAAATGGAAAGGTGAAAGGGTTCCTTGTCCTATATAATTACTAGACCTTAGCTTCTGTTCGCTTACTCCCATTGTAGGAATGCTTTGGCTCTGGTTCCCTGCACATGTTCTTTAATGAATTGCTAGCATTTATACTGAAGACAAAAAAGGAGAACATTATCCTTTAAAACTTTTCTTCTATTTTCATTTAATTAGTGCTATTTACAGAAGTAAAGAAAAAAATTTAAAAAAATCCAAATCTGCTAGTTCTTCCTTTTTTGGTGTGTTAATAAATGTCTGAGATGCAAGTCACTATTCAGTAATGCTGATAGGAAATTATTTGTTTGTTAGTTGACTGCCTATGGTTATCTGTTCTTCAGACTTTGAGATTAAATTTCTCTGGAGTCTCACTGGTGACAGGATTATAAAGAGTTTTTGCACGCTCCATTGTCCTGACCCATAGTTTTGTGCTGTGGCTGCTGGGTTTCTGAGGAAGTGGGAGTGGGCTGGATTCTTCTCATTTTTGCAGGGGAGAGGCAGCATGTGCTAATATCAGTTCTTTTTTTTTTCTGTATCAATCAACAAGTGGCAGCAACACAGATAAATAAATGAAAATAAGTCCACAGTTAGTCTGTGAGATCTGGATATGAGATGAAAAACCTGACTTGTGTCGCAAATAAATTCCAGTTCATCAGACTTTTTTTTTTTTTTTTAAGCAAGAATCTGAGTGCTGTGAATTGTTTCTTAGGCCACACAGTTATCTGAGAGATGCTTGTTTTTGGCTTCTTTAAACCTCCTTACCTGCAGCAACCTGACCTCACCCCTTTCCTGACTGGAGTCAGCCTCATCTTTTCCTCACATTTGCTCTTGTTTCACTAGGAGCAGTTTTGTTCAGCTGGAGACTGCTCATGAGCAGCAGCTCTCAGTCTCTGCTTTGGGGTTTAATCTCTGTATGCCTGTGTGTGCAGCTTAGGTGTATTTTGGAAGTGCAACATGCATTGGTGGTGCCGCTAGGTGAAACTACCCCTTCTGCTTGAATTTCTGTGTTTGTTTTGCAAAGATTTGTTCCTTTATGATGCAGAAAATGTCACCACCATAATACCATCTGTGTGCTTTTTCCATAGAGAATTGCAGGTGAAATTTAACACTAGGGTTGTTCCTATTTCTCAGCTGGGGACTTTGAAACCTGCTTCATTCTTTTCATCAGTCCTGGGCAGAAATTTCATTTTGAGTAACCAGTAGAGATTGTTATCCTTCTGGGAAAGAGAAAGATAGCCAGACACAAACCACATGTTATGAAGCTATAAAGTTTGATGTGGACCCTGTGTGTCAAGACTCTAGGAGAAACAGCAACACAAGGTAAGAGTTAGAAAAAAAGAAGGTGGCCACTGAACTAACATGCATGGGAAAGGGCAGAATTAGCACTAGGCAGTTCAGAATGTTGAATGAGGGAAACTTAATGATTATAACAAAGCAAAAAGTCAGTGTATTGTTTTGATCACAGAAGACAAATCACCTAGCCAGCTCTCCTTTGCAAACAGTTAATGTGGGTTATTTTTGCTCCTGGAGTTATGGGCCTCCAATTTATATTAAGATTGAAGAGCATTAATCATACTTCTTTGCACAGACCTTATCCCTGAACAGATTCTGCTCGATTAAATTTTGCCCCATTAGTGCTTTAAGTAATGACTGCTACATTTAGGCTTTGTTAGGGGAAGAGTGTTATAATAGCTGAAGTTTTGTGTAGTTTTGGGCAAGCTGGAGTGACCTGAAGGCTTTTGTGTAGTTGACTGTGATTTACAGCATAGAAGAAACAAGTGGCTTGTGCTGCCAATTCAGAAGATGCCAGAAGTGAATTTTGGTAGGGAGCCTGGTCACGTAACCTATGTGGGTTACAATAGTATAAACTAGTGATTAGTTTTTACCTATATCTAGTGGCATAGGGAGTTCTGTTCTTGTCTTCTCTTAAGTACAATGCAGTTCAAATCTAAAGCAGTTTTAAGCTATCAGGTAGCACAGGTGACTAATATCAGGTAGCACAGGTGACTAAGGTAATGACAATTTTACCTGTGTTTAAACTGGAGCAGACCAGCAGGTGGTATAGCCATATCTGCTGCTTCATTGCCATGCCAGCAGTTAACAGCTGCTCTTGGTGCCTCAGACAGCATGTCATCTGTGGTTTATTAAGTGCTGTACTTTAAGCTGACTATCAGGGCTACAGTAGACAGATGTCTGTATTAAGTTGTCCACTAGTTAATGTACATTGTTATGAGGGGTTTATAATGTAAAGGAGTAGGGTACCTTATGCCTATTGAGATGCATGTAAATGGTTGTCTGGATCCCTGATGCTGTTCTGAATGTCCTATGCATTTTGGCTGAAGTGTGGAAAATACATATTTGGATTTTTTTAATAGGAGGTTAATCAACGTGCATGTAGGCTGTGTGCCACATGCGGGCAATTTATGTCTCAAACTTCACTACAGCCAGTATTTTCTCTCAGGCCAGTAGTATCTTGAGACATAAAAAAGCATACTTTTCTTTACATTTATGTCATTATTTCATTAAGCAAAGTTTGTCGACTGTTATCAGTAACAATATTTATTAGTGAGATTTTCCTTGCCTGACAGTTTACTTACTTGGAGGTAAAATAATTTTCTGTGTTGTCATTCTGTTTCTACAGCTTTAGCCTCATTTCTGCCTCGTCAGTCAAGCCTGGGATTGTATTTTTGCTTAGCTTTCTCTTGTATAGATGTATTTTAACAGAGACCCATTAAATGATTTTGGGTATTGCACATGGACAAGTCTACATATTTACTCATGCACAGAGTTTTCTGTTAATGTATGTTCTTGTAGACACTTATTAGTCATCACAACTTCCCAAAGTCTGGTTAGATTAGTTTATGGCTATATGCCATTTAAAAGTGAATGCCTTCAGATTTCTGTCTTTGTGAGTTATTGTAGTCTAGCTAAAAATTAATCTGAGAATATACACCTATGTACAACTCTGATTCTAATGAAACACTATGATTGCATCTGTTATTATTCATATCTATTTACACATTCAAAGGTTTTAAAATTTTAATTATATTTATGAAGATGTTATATGCAGGTCCTTATTAAGATATAGAGTGTTACTGGTCCTTAAATGCGTCAGGTATATACCAAAGTCTCAGTGGCTAAGAGGAGCCTGTTAGCTGCTTGCTAGCTTAGAACTGGGATCATCTGGCAAATATACTGAAACATAAAAATCTTGACAAGATGCTGACCGCAGATAAGGAGCTAAGTGCCGAGATCTGGCTCCTGCTTACTTTACCCCATTCTTGCATAGGAAATGTCCAGCAGTGTTGAGTTTTTCTAATAAGAGCATTTGCTAATTCAAAGCTCGGCAGATCCCGAGGATTTGAGAAATCTTGACCCAGAGGTTTTCTTTCTCCTACCCTTTTTCATGTAACCTGTAAAGGAAAGTTCTGGGATTTTTTGGTGGCTGTTGAAATCAGCACTTTTGAGTTCAAAGGATTTTTTAGCAATTCAGAATGTTGTAGACTGACATTTGTCAGGGCAGGCCCAAAAGGAGAGACAAAATCCTAGGCTGCAGCAGATAATAGGTAGAAAGAGGTTGAGCTCTGCCCTCTATCCAGTTTTATTAGCTCCCTTGATAACTCAAGGGCAGCTGAAGGCATAACATTTTTGAAACATCACCTCCTTGCGATGGGTACCTGTGTAAGCCCCACAGCACTAACTTAAAAGTTCACCAACATGTTGAGAAAAAATGGACAAAGGTCTGAAATGTGTCATAATTGAACAAGCACTTCTAAGTGCCAACCTAGTTAAATTACAGGAATTTGCTCCAATTAATGCAGCTGTAATTAATACAGCTGTACTAGTGCCATAATTAGTATCTTTTTCAGCCATGGCTTGTGTTATGGAAACAAAATACTGTGTAGTAGAATTCTGTTCACATTGGATGCTTTGATTTAGCACTTGTTTGAGGGGTTTTTTTTTAGCTGATGATAGGAAGCTCTAATAGGAAGGAATCCAAAAGCCCTTTAGACACTATCTTAATTTTAAGCATTGTTACTGGATCTATTGCCTTCAGTAGAATTACTGTTTTGGTGCTTTCCTAGATTGAGCCAGGGTTAGCTGGAGTATTTGGTAGATAGGCAGTGTACATGTTGCATGCAATTGGGAGACAATCACTAGAACGAACAGGTCCTGAAAATCTTGTACAACACCAGGGTGGCCAGGGAGTAGGTATGGCTAATTTGCCATGTACAGTGTTCATGGATCTGGGGATAAATTTGCTGGCTCTTTGTCTTGTGCTGTAGTTGAAGGCTGACCACTTAGCACCTTTCCTTACCCTATTGTGCAGCATCACCATGCCTGTGCTTTGAGTCTGACCATGAATCACATGCCAAAATAAGCAAAGAAATAGAAGAACTGCAAACCCAAATGCCCTAATGCAAGCCAGAGCTGGGTACCTCTAATGGAGTAGTTTTCTATTTATGTTTTTGGTCTTTTGCTGAGGCACCTAAGTGTCAGATACAGGATGCACACAAATTAACTCTGTACCATTGTGATAATATGGCATAATACTCTTACTAAAGCTTTTTTTTTTAACAAAAAAAGGGGGGTTTTTTTGCTTTGTATACTCCATTTGTTGACTGGAGTTTTCAGTTTTGCCGGGTTTGGTCTATTAGCACAAAAAGTATTTCCTCGAAATGGTGTATTTCACACTCTTCCTCGGAAATGGTGTATTTCAGCAGGAAATAGCATCATAGACTAACCAAAGAAAGTCTGAGGAAGGTAGCCCTGCCCTGGTGGGGAACTCCCAGTTGTCCTGGCTCCTGCTATGCCATGACAGTGGGGAGAACATGCTGCTGCATTCCCTGAAGTATGACTCTCCTAAGAAACAGCTTACTGATTCACTAGTCTTACAGGTCATAAAGCACTTTTTTTCATTAGCAACCTTGCCTAGCACCACTTCTGCAGTGTTTGAGGTATTCTTTGCCCCAGGGAATATCTTGCTATTTAGACCACATCTGTTGTTGAAGAAATCAGAAAACTAATGGTTGTGGTGGTGGTCTGAGTCCTTGCTAGTACATGGACATGCCTCTGAGCTACTGTTCTGTCTAACTTGCACGGATGTCAGTAGTATCTGAAAGACAACTTTTGTACTCTGCTGCAATAAGATTTGAAAATAAGGAGCTCTTTGTCATAAAACTCAAAAAAAGTATTGAGATACAATTTATAATTAGATTTTTTCCTGTAGTTGCCAGTGCAAGTACTCACATGAGCCCCTTTTTAATCCAAGACATAAATGAAATCAGAAAATTGTCATGGATGCTTAGTTTTCTTGTTTGCTATAATGAAATAGTTTATGCTGTTGTTTTTTTTTTTTGTGTTGGTTGTTTTTGGGGTTTTTTTTTTTTTTTTTTTTTTCCCTTTGTCGTGGAGAAGATCTATTAGGGTAAAGCTTGAAGTGACTTTCTGGATGTTGTAGTAAAATTGCAAAAGCAGATTAAAGTACATTATAGAGACAGCAGCGTGATGAAAAATTCAGTTTTATTTTCTCAGGAATTGTTATTCATCACAGGAGTAATTTAGAATCTCTAGTTATATTCTTGCTCTTTTTGCATGTATCTTTGAGATTCACTTGGGGTTGTAACTCAAAAACACAGGAAGCTTTAATTAATTTATTTATTTCCTTGATGGCATTAGTCCATGCTTCATCTCTGGTCAGATAACACAATAATGATATGACTTTTTCATCCATAAAACCTTGTAGATGTGCACTGAACATCTGCACATAACGAATCCATTCATGCAAAGAAGGATAAGTGACTTATCTATCATGCTAGATTTGCAAGAATTTCTCCTTTTTTACAAGCAGCTTCAGATGTTTGCTGCCATCGAGGGCAAAACTCCGCATTCTGTTCATCTAATAAGCAAAGTACAGGATGGATCCTTAGAAAACATCCATCTTGATTTTTAGATTAGCAGGTAAATGTTTGTATAATGAAATGAGAGAAGGGGAAATGCTTTTTGCTGTTGTTACTTGCTGAATTACTTTGACAGCCACAAAGCACCAAGTGCTGCTGGTGCATCCTGGATGCAGCAGGTGAAGCTGAGGTGAAACTGAGGTGGGCTGAGGTGAAGACACCCACCCTGAGTGTAACAGTTTGTACTGGGCCAGAGCTTTCAGCCTGTGTGCTCAGCAAAACCTTGGGAGCGGTGGTTCAGCTGTTTACCAGGATGGGCTCAGTTCAATTAAACATATAGTGGCATTTGAGATGTGCTGTAGAGGATCTGGACATCTTCGTGGACAGGTAGGTGCTGTACAGGCTTGCAGGAGATCTGCTCCATGCCCTTCTGGACAGGCAGCTGGGAGCTAGGAGGGGTATTCCAGGGAATATGACACTAGACAATTATGCCTAGTGACTTGTCTATGTGCAGTGTTGGTGACAAATGGGTTGTGCCTTAGGTGTTGACTTAAACATTAATTGAATCACTGTCCACTGATTGTATTGACTGGATCCTACTGGTAGTGTACACACTGGGGCATCCCTGGACACCTGTGCACAGACCCCTAAATGGGGGTGTCTTGCTGCCCACCTTCAGATTTGCAGGGCAATGTAGGGAAGGATTGAGATGGGTACGTGTGCCTTATCACACCTGTGGCATTTTAATTTACTCATGGCAGAAGAGGGTTCTGGAATCGAGGAGAGAGCATGGCATTTGCTGGAATTTGTGTCAGAGGGTCTCCATGGATAGAATTCATCTTTCAGAGAGAAACAGGGCAGTGTTTGGATTCAGCCTCCATGCAATGGGTCTGGGAAAATGAGAACATGGAGGTTTCCCAAATACTGACTGAGGGATGTTAAAAGTGACCAGGGCACGGTTACCTCTGTTAACACAGACTTTTGAATAGGAGCAGATTAAATAGAAGGACATAATCTAGTCTGTTCTAAGAGTGTGTGTGAGGGTGGTGAGGCACTGGAACAGGTTGCCATGGGAAGATGTAGATGCCCCATCCTGGAAGTGTTTAAGGCCAGGCTGAACGCTGCGTTAGGATGCTCTCCTGGCTTCCTCCATCCTTCCCATGTGTCTTTCTTTTGCATGACCTGTGGCTTGGAAGGTTTTTCCCAGGTTAGCATAGCCCACTGCTTTTAGGGAAGGAACAGTTTTCTGCTCCCACTAGTGGCTTCCATCCCCAGCAGCATGCACAGCTGGGAACAGGCAGGCAGAGATCCTTCCTTCCTGCATCCCACTTGCGCAGAACAGAGCAGCCTTATAATGTACTCCCTCGAGAAACTAAATAAATAAAACAGATAGCATTCATCCCAGACTTACTGAGGATAAGGGAAAGGGAGGAAGCAATGGAGAAGTCATGGTGCTTTATGGAGAAGTGTACCAAGAATCATTAGACCAGACTCTAGCATTGAAGTAGCTGTAGGAAAGTAGATGGTGTGAACTGGGATGTTGTGTTGAGTGGGAACTGTTCAAAGTCATGAATGGGACATGGAGACTAAGCCAAAGCCTTGAATTTGAAGGAATTGCTGGAGACTTCAGTGAAAGCAAAACCAATAAAAGGGACATCCATGAAATTGCTGGGAACAGCAGATGAAATCCGAGGAGTGAAATGTATTTTTTTCACTGCTGAATTTACCTTACAAATGACTGGAGGAAGGAATCTGAGAAGCAGCTAAGAGGGATGATTAGGATCAAATGCAGGGTTTTGGGGAAGGTAGGAGGTCCCAGCAGACTGGCACTTTGAATGCAGCTCCCCTGGATATATTGAATCAGTCTGCTAATGCCTTCACTTAGCTGGCAGCAAAGTTACTAGTTTTAGGATTGTATTTCTCCACCACTTGTTAACAAAAGTCCATTCCTGCTGGGTATCAATAGCTTTTATTGAAGTCTGTGTCTCGGGAGACTGTGCCCAGAAAGGACAAGGGAAAGGCATCCCTCTGCTATGACAGAGATGCCTTCGAGGCAGAGATGAATAACAAAAACCTTGGCACTGTGATGGAACTGAGAAAGGTGGAAATTATTTTCTTCTTGCTACATAGTCCTTTTTTTAATCTTTAATTGCACCAGGCTGTTAAATCTAGTCTGGAAGGGGAGAATTTTTCTGTCACCAAGAGTTTTGTTACTGTAGGATTTTGAACACATAGGTAATTTGTTTGTGTAATTTCTGTTTGTGTGCTGCACTGAAAGTGGCTGTAGCCTTTTTTCAAACGCCATGGATGGATTTTGAGCAAACCCACAATGAGTGGTGGTATTTTGAGAGCAAGAGTTTGATCAAAGGAAGCAGCAAGAGTATTTTTTTTTTTTTTTTTTTTTTGCTACAGTGGTCCTCTTAGCTGTTGTAACTGTGTAACACTGTTACAAAGCTGTGTTGCACTGCTGTAACACAGAACACAAATGTAAAAGGGAAAGAATGAGGCAAAAATAGAATTGATATCACTTTCTGTTTAGTTCAATGAGGACATTTTGTCATGAAAATGTGCTGATGTCATGAAAATGTGCCAATAAGCTGGCTAGGCTCTAAGATTTTAGAAAAAAACCCAGTGATTTCAGACATCTAAATTTTTATGATTCATGAAAGTCTGTCCCTGTTTCCGTATGTCAAGATGGACACCAAGAAGCACCAGTCTTTTGCTAACGTTTAGGGATTATCCCTTGATTCTCAGTCCAGGGTCACAAAGGTTGTCTGCAGTCTGGTAACTCACAACTGAAATAGGAAAACTAGGTCAGAAAATGCTTAAGGGATTCCCATTTAATGACATTTAGGCATCGGTGTTGTCAAACCATTTATGATTTCAAGTTCTTCTTTCTTTTCCTTCTGTGTGGCAATGATTTCTAGAAAGTACAATCGATTGCAAGTTCAGGCAGCATGGGAATAAGTGCCAATAAATATGGAAAATTGTACTTTTGTATGCCAGCATACTGCAAAATCATCCAAAGTGTCTCTGTCCAGCCACTTTTTGAAGGTCTTATTTCATCACATTTCTGAGCTGAGAAACAGTTGATGTATTAGAAAAATCTGTTGGGAGAGGTAATGCATGGTTTAAGACTAGCAGAAGTGCTGGGAAAGATCAGCATAGAGGTAGACACCTAAAGTTGAGGTCCTGTCTGGACTGTTCCATATAGTCAGTGCAGAGAAGGCATCTGTGGGATTGATGCTCATCCAGCCAGTGTCAACCCACTGCAAACTGGAAGGAAAAAGAAACATTAATAAATTGTTTCTTAAAAGTACTTCTTTATCACCCCTGAATTTTAAGGTTGTTTTAAAATAGCTCACGTGTAGTTGTCTATCCCTTGTCTGACATTTAGCAAGGAAACATCCCAGAACATGGGAGCCCTAAAGAGTACCCAGGAACAATGTCTAACTGCTGATTTTTGGTTGCTGTTAAAAAACAGGGGAGAAAGCTTGAACTGCTCAGCTTCACTGACTTATTCTGGGCTATAGAACAGGTATGTGCTTATGCTTTTTATCTTGATTGCAGGAAAAGAGCACAAAGAGGTGAGATCATACACAACTCTGAATAGATGTATTACAAATCAGAAATCTTGAAGCCTTCTGCAACCCTTGCTGAAAACTGTCGGCTTCAGTGTGACCAGGGTGGAATATTTGGAATGTTATTTAACTCTTGTCTTACAATAACTCCTGTAGGGCCCAGAAAAGTCAGGGCTGCATAGTACAAATGCAGAGCAAACAGACCTATCTCAGAAAATTTACAGCATATATACATTTCTAGGATGTGTATTTACTTATTTAAGCTCTCTATCCTTGAGTTAAATGTTATACTCAAACAGAAAAGCTCAAAGAAATACATTTTCTTGCATATTTATGAAGTTCTATGGGTTAAAAAAAATTAAAATTTCCAATTCTCATATATTAAAAGGCTGTTTTATATAAAACCACCACCACCCTGTAGCAATGAAAAATTCTAAGTGTAAATAGAAGTGAAGGCAAAGCAGTTAACTTAAGCAAGTACTGTTATACTTAATGTTAGCTGCTTCATCCACCATGACAAACTCAGTTCGGAGAATGTGTATCAAAAAATATAAACCCATTTTGGAACACCTTATAGGATCATTTAACATCATGTTGAAAGGGATCTCTGACAGTCTTTAGTCTAGTCTCCTGCTCACAGTCAGACTTCAGAGCTGCAGCGGGTGGCTCACGGCCTGGTGTAGTTCGCATCAAAGTTCTGCAAGAGAATCCACAGCTTCTTGGACACCTTGTTCCAGGGCTGGCCACCTACAGATCTCCACCAGTTAACATAGAAATTGCATATTCTTTGGTTTTCTTTGAAATGAATCCATTACCATCAAGAAAAAGTTGCGAAGGACTTGCTTCCAACTCTCCAACTTTTTAGCCTGGAAATGACCCAAGGCGCATTTTTGTCAGATGTGCAGAATAACTTGTAAATGTAAATCCACAGACTGGGAATTGTTGCAGGCCACTTTGCAAAGAAGTTATTGCTGCTTTTTGAGCAAGTCTTTTTTGTTTGGGATGCAGAAAAGATCAGCAATGGATGCAGGCTGGTGGCTGAAATTTGTGACTAGAGGGAATTTTCTCTGAACTGCTAATACCCTTTAAAAATTGTTTTACTTGAAAAAACTATTTGTAGAAGTTTGCTGATCTAGTTCCTTGTCAAGAAAGGCCTAAGTGAGGGGAGCTGGTTTTATATTTTCACAAACTACTTTTTCTTTGAAAGTACTGATTTTACAGGACCTCAGCATCTTGGGGAACACAGCAGTCCTAGTAATGCTTTCCACAGGAAAGGCTTTTAAAGTGCTGATGGACTATCTGGTCAAGTCAATGAGATCTGTGGGGAACCAGGATTTTCCTCTGTAGTGGTGGATACAGCTGTGCAGGACATGAGATTATTAACCCCCTAGGAGATATCTGTCTTATCCATGAACTAAGATGCAAATCTTAGGTGAGACACTTAACTTCTGCAGGGCTGAAGTCAGAAAGGTCAAATTCTTTTTTTTGTCATATATTTAAATGGTTAGTGTCTATTCCTTTAAATGTTTTGTGGATGTAAATTGCTTTGGAAAACTACATGGTAAAATTATAGGGAAAGAAATGGATACAATGAGCTTCTTAAACATCATGTGTTGTGAAGAGTTCCCCTCCCTAGGGAGGGCACAGCTGGACTTGGTTGCACTTTTGTGACATTCACCTGGCAAATGAGCTTATGGAGGACCTTATGGAGAACATTTAATCGCTGTCACATACAGACGTAGAACCCCTTCTATGTTCTGAGCAAATTTTTCATGTAGCAATGTCGTCTGTCACCTCTTCATCCCAGCCCATGGTTAGAAGCATGAAGGCCTCTGCTCCCTCAAGTAAAATGTGGAAATTTTTAGTAATCTATGAGTTTTTCCATATGTGTGTGTGAGAGAGAGAGAGAGTGGCTTTTCACGTATGTGATTGAACTGGGTTCCCACCTCGTACTGCTCAAATGCAATCCACAGCTGTGAGAGGCTGAGCATGATTTCTGTAGGGATGAAGAACTGCATCATGTAACTGTGCTTTCATGAAGAAAGCAAGTTGGATGCTTGTTTTGTGTAAAGCTAGGGTCTCAGAGCCTGAATGACCTCAAGTGCTATTTTAAGTTCATTCATAGGCTTCCATGATCTTGTTGACCTTTTAGTCCGGACATCTCTGGTGCCAAATAGTATGAAAAGCCAGATTCTCAATGAAAATGAGATTTTTGTCTGTGATTTAAGCTTTCATTAGTGAAACAGATGCAGCACTGAAGACATTGTCATGTGAAAAGGATATATTTGACACTAGTAGGGACTTCTTTTATTGCTCTCTACAGCCATGGTAGAGCAATGGACAGGTGGACAATATATGTGTTTTCTGATCTTTACCCTTTCATCTCTTCCAAACCCAAGATGCTGCTAGAATAGTTTCAAAGCCAAGAAGATTTGGAGCTAAAACACAGTATCAAGATGAAAGTATTTATTTGTTGTTGTACACAAACATCTACTTTGTGTTCAGCACAGATTTAAAAAAGCAACACTTTTTTTTTGAGTCATGTTTTTTGTCTAACCCACCCTGTTATTGGGGGTGTCTGTCTTTCTCAGAGTTTTGTGTTGTGGCTATATCCTTTTAGAAACCATTTGTTCATTAGTGCAGCAGTAATCATGGAAATAGGTCACAGCCTCTTTGGAGTTAAGCTGTTACGTCCCCACAGAGAACAGCACTTAAATATCAATAGCGTAACCGGGAAAACTCGGCAGTTATTTCCCTGTTTTCTGCAATTCAATGAGGAGTTGTTCGGTGCAGACCCCATTGCACTCCAGATGAATGGTGGTGATTGTGAGAAAATGATCTTCTATTAATGCAAGATGTCACACTGAGAACAAAGACTAGTTCTTACCATGATGGGATGAGCTCACTCTAATCCCCAATTTGGGAGACTTTGATGCTTGTTCAGGTGCCAATTTTTCCATATATGACATACCAGAAAGAACTTTAAAAAGAATGCTGAACAGGGCAGTGTTAAACTGATTCAGGGCTCCCAAATCTCAAGGTCGTATTGGGTGAGATGTCATATAATTATCCTTTTGCATGCAATTTCCCAGAAAACCACCTTTCCTATCACCACTTTGAGCTTTCAGGGTGCTGTGAAAATCATTCATATTAAATTTGCCTTAAGTAAAGACATACAGACCTTTTTTGAGATCTTCTAGCTGTTTCAATTTACCTTGCAAAATGTCTAAAATATGTCAGTTTAATTAAAACCAGTTTTGCCTCCAGGTTTTTTGAATTGCAGAATTTACAGCCCCATCCTGGGATTTTGGTGTGTGGACAGTGAAATCCAGGAAAGACTCATTGTGCCTTCCTAACACACTGTTCCTCTGCAGTGCCCACCCATCTATCAGAACAGGAAGGACCAAAACAGTATGAGTGCTCTGTTTCATGAGCTATTACAAATGCTGTGATAACTGGAGATTTTGTATAAATTTACTCAGTTATAAAATTTTACAAAAAAGGACACTGTCATTGTGGCTTGGAGGTTTAGAAATAGCGAGATAGCCAGCAGGATTTCAAACTCAATAATCCTGTAAACTTACAGCTTCCTCTCTCTGTTTCAGTAGTGTTTTATGTTGGTTTCCTTATTTCACTAAGATGCCCCTTCTCTTGGTTCATTATCTCTTCAGCACATAACTGTCATTTGCCCAAGATCCCCAAGAAGACATTTGGAAAGTGAAGCAGCAAGTTCTGATTAAAAAAAGGACACGTATTTCTTATCGCTCTAAACCTGACTTTTTTCCCTTGTGATCTGATGCAGGTGGCAAACAGAGGAGGGTCTGGTGGGTGCTGTTCCACCTTTTTATTGAGCCAAAACCTTTCTTTGGGGAAAGCAGGCAGAGTGCCGAAATATTTCTTATTCTGTATATCCCACCAGAGTAAAATGTGAACATTGCATAACCAACAGGATCAAAGGTTGTTAAAACCTCAAAGAAATAGCATAATTTCTTTTATTCTAATTTTGAAGGTTATAGGGAAGACTTTTTTTGAGGGGTGTTTGCAGGGCATCAAGAGAATAGAAAATAAACTCCCAGAAGAAAAAAGAAATAAAATATTCAAAATAGTGCTGGAACTGCCAGACTTGTATTCCTTAGAGAACACGAGCTTTTATTCTGTAGGCTGCTTTGTAAGGACTAAGCTATCAAAATTTCTGTTTTCAGTTACGAGTTTATTTTAATGTATGTATGCTGTGATGTAAAGTAGAAGCAGATCAATTATTAAAGTAAAAGATCTGGCTGATGTGCCAGAAAGATAAAAACCAAAGTAGCATTCCTTATACCAAGTAAAGGCCTGTAAAATTCCAGCCTAGATTTGGGATGGGGTTGGGGTGGGGGGGTGGGAAGAAAATCATTGTCAGAGAAATTGGCAGTTCAGAAGCGCTATATTGGAAAGATGAGGCACATTTTGAATATGACAAGATTAGATTCAGAAGCAGAGAAATTGCAAGAAGACATAAAAGAAATCTAGGATTTACTTCATTTTAAAGGCAACTTAGAGTTATGATTTGTGTTGGTGTTACCAAACATGTATGATTAATAAAATTCTAGAATGAATCTGCCTACATGACTAATTTCTGGAATATTCTTTTGTTTGCCCTGAAGACTATTATCTCTATTATCTTTTTTTTTTTCTTCCTACCTTTCATTAACTCTGGATGCAGAATCTTTGTGGCTTACCATCAAGTTTTAGCTCAGGAACTTTCCTGAAGATTTTATAATTATCACCTTTAATGAATACTGTTGGAAAAATTGTCAGCATCTGTGGCTTTCATCACAATAAACAGAGAATCAGGAGATTGGAAAAGATACAAAGAACAGCAGTCCTGCTCAGAGATGTGTGTGTGTTCTTCTCAGGTGGCCCAGAAGGAATTTGACACCTGCCCTGGTACCAGCCCATACTGGGGATGCCTGGCAGTGGAACAGCACCTCTTCAACAGCTGTGTAAAGCAGGAGCAGGAATTGCAGCACTCCTTTAGAGCATAACTCCCCTTGCCCCCTCCTCTCCTCCCAGCATGGTGCAAAGCTCCGGTCACAAACACACTTTGCTGGCTGCCAGAGCTCACAGCAGCAGCAAGGTCTGGTGTGTGATCAGCTAATGACATCCCTCTGATTTCATCCCATGCTGGTGAACTCCTCTGGGACACTCCTCCTTTGGTCACTGCTGATTCTCAAATTCAGAGCCTGTCAAAAGCCCACCTGCAGGTATAGAGGGCTCTTCTAAATGATAGTGATTTAAGCAATGCTGTGAACTCCTACTAATTACATTTAAATCATCAACATAGGCTTTTTGTGTTAGCCCTAATGTGGAAGTGGCGTTATTCTAGTCCAGTGATGTTATTTTAGTGCTCTTCTGTAGAAGATACTCATTGCCTGAAGTGCTTCAAATCAACCATTTTAATGTTGTTTTGCTGGAGCTGTTGTAGTCTAAGAAGAAATGAGAGATGTCTGAGCCACAGCAAGGAACAAGTGACTATTGCACTGCAAAATTGAAGGCCAAGCACAATTTAAATGCACGAGTAGGCAAGTTACTGTGCAGGATTCTGAGCTGACAGATGAAGTGGCATAAGTTACATGTTACTAAGTGGATGGAAGTGGATCTGGCTGAGTCTGAAGGAGCAGAAATGATAACCTGGAAAAGAAGTCCTAATTACAGCAGTGTAAGTGATGCTAGAACAGTTTTAAGCACCAATCACAGAGAAGATTAGCTTAGACAACCACACGCAAAAGTTACATAGAGCTGCTGAGAGAGAGCTACCCAATTGCCACATTTATCTTAGTTTCTTTCATTGCTGAAACCCTCTTCCTATTTTTCTTCAAGTCTGGGTTGCTACATACATGGTGCATAGAAGTTGCTGTGTTCTGTGCATTCTCTGAGCCTCATCAACCTTGTCTGATGGCTCACTTTCCTCTCTGTGCAAGTCAGATGTGTGTTTAGGGAGCGGGGAGGGCTGCTGCTCTGCTTTCAGGCATTCCTGGGGCAGCAGAGAAGTACATTGTGCTGCTTCTTGCCTGCATTTTCCTTGTATGTCATTAACTGTCGACTTGCTGAGCCTTGCCATTTCTGTTTACTGTTGCAGAACATGTCAGCCAAGGCAATATAAAAGTAGTAGATAGTATCTGGGATGTTTAAGATATAAGCAAGTGTTCTTAGACACAAAGCATAAAACTGCCAATACTATGCAGTCAATAATAGTATATTGATTTTGTGATCTTAATAGAAGTTTTCAAGGCTTTGCACACAAAAATGCCATATGAGACACTGTTTTTCTACCTTATGCTATTTTTTTTTTGGCTTGCTTTTCTCTACTTTCTTAATGCAATAATAATAGAGTATGGGGATCTGTAAAGTAGCTCTCTTTGTTTAAATCTGCCAGGTCAGACATCAACATTGTTGTTTCTGCTCCAGTGCCCTTTCAGTTCTAGTTTGTGCAGGATTATATGAAACGAATGTGTACATTAGTTGTTAATACAACTAATTTTCTCCACTTCATTGCTTGACTAACTTCTGCTGCCTCATGACACCAGCACTTGATTAGAATTAGATTTGCTCATACTGGGGCAAGGAGCACTGAAGAGGTGGTTCTATATTGGAGAAGCATGTGCTTATCCATGGATCACTGATGCATTTCATTTATTTGGCAAGATTTGTTTTGGATTGGTTTGGGGGATTGAGAGACTACTTCAACTGCTCTCCAGTTCTGACAGCAAAGACAACAGTAACCTTGGCAACTAAGGATGCCGCTTAATCCTTACTCGTAAGTCAGTAGGGTTTTGCTCAAGTAATAAATTATCAAACCTCTCAGCATGTGGCTGAAGAAACTATAAAACAAATCGGGTGCTGCAGTTCAACTAAAGTATTGGTGCAGCCACTAACTGCATGGCTGCACAATTGAAATAAACTTTGTCAGGAATTTTCCAGCCAGAGTTTTTTTTCTATCTGAAATTGCTGATTCACAGAAATCAAAATTGTGGGAGAAGATTTGTTTTCAAGTTTCTCATTTCAAAGCAAAACCAAGTAGTTGTTTAAATATCTTTCTCTGACATTTTCTTAACAAAAATGTTAAACACGTAACAGAAAAATATTTTGTTAGGTGAAAGATTGTAAATCCAGCAGGTGTGTATTGCAGAGTATTTTGGAGCAAGCAGGTGCCCAAGAAGAAAAACCTGCTCCCTGTCTTGCTGCATGGGGCTCAGCTGCGTGAGCTGGTGGGGCGTGAGCTGTTTCACAGCCATGAGAGTGCCAGGTCCAGGGGCAGGAAAGAGGTGAGAGGAAGGAGCAGGGTCACCCCTTCTGGCTGCAGCTCCTGCTTGTTCTGCATGGAGTATATGGTGAAGTCCAGGTTTGAGTTAAGGTTTTGCTCTGAATCACCCTTGGAAGACCTTCTCTTTGTCTCTCTCTCACATTTGTTTTATTTTGTCTTTGGGGTTTTATTTTTAAAAAAAATTTACTTTGTGTCTCTACAGCAGAAGCCCATAATATCTTCCTGGTCTTGGAACAGTTTCCATTCCACATTTATACACACATTAAATAGTAAAGTTCCTTTGCTCATTCTAGCAATGACTTCTGTTTGTTATCCCGAGAGTCACTCAATATGATCAAAGGTAGTAATTGTTTCTTTATAGCCCAAACCTCTCCTGAGGTTGTGGAGTATAGCTGTCTGTAACAGGACTACAGGCATGCACAACCTTTTATTTACTGCCACAGCCTCTTAATGTGGGGAAGGTTGCAGTTGAAGTTAAGCTGCTGTGAAAATTTTTACAGTAGGGGGAAGTAAATATTTTTTCTTCAAACTACTCCTTAATATAGGGATGGCCAGCCAAACAAATATCAGTTGGTTTGGGAGGGAAAAGAAGACATGGCAGTATGGGCAGGGTTTGGGGTCAGGTCAGGAGGACAAACTGGAGTGGAGGTGGAGTGGGCAGGAGGTCAGCCAGGGTTTGGTGCCTCCACCTCGGCTTCCAGTGCTGCTTGCCAAGGCAAGGCTGGCTGCAAGGAGTGGGGAGACAGCAGTGCAGCACCAGCCAGGGGAGCGCTGCTTGCTGAGGGCAGCTTTTAATTGCCCATTTTGGAACTGCCTTCTTAATTTTGCAGCCAATTTGAGTAAACCAAGCCCTGTTTGTTGACTTGACATATATAGATATATGGAGCTGATGCAGACAGATAGTTTTTGATACAATATAAATAATTTTGAAATAAATACAGGTATGTTAAAAGTTTTGAGAATTGATAAGTTTTTTTAAGGTTGAGAGAATGCGGGAAAACTTGTACTTTGTTTTCTTGTCTTTTCTGTATTGCTGTCTCCTTCAGTTTTTCCTTGGTTCCCCATTTCTTGCTATGTTTTTAGGCTGTTTTCCTGCACAAGGTTTGGAAATGTTTTCAGGTCATCAATAAAGTCCTGTTCCTTTGGCTTTTTCTGTGTTCATATATACACACATATAAAAGATAAGTTACTATTACAGTTCCTGTCATGTCATCTTGAAAGGTATTTTCAAGGCTGGAGAACAAGATGTTTCATCTTTTCACTGTTGTGCACCAGTCCCACCTTGTGAAGCTAATCCATCTGCTGACTCCTGTTAGCATTGTTAGTACATGTTCTCATTTTATTCCCTTGGTTTTTCTCTTTTAAGCATCTAATAGGAATTCAGCTCAGCCATGGAGGGCATATTGAACCTTGCAATGCCTTTCTCTATTTGGCAGTGGGGATATAAAGAGTCCAAAATTCATATGAAAGATTTGCTCCTGGAGGAAAATCCTTAAAAGCCTAGCCAAATGTTCTCAGAACCAAGGGAAATAAAGCTAGGATCTCAGGACAGCTAATTGGATCTTGTGCTACCCCTCTTATTTTTCAACAAATGAAAGGCATCAGTAGTGTTTTTGTATGTTTTGGGGTTCCTTGTTGTTCCCCCTCAAATCCCTTTCTTGGAATGGCTTTTTTTCTTAACAAACAGGATCCAGATGCTTTGGGAAAGAGTAATAACTACTACTTAAGTCTGACTGTCTTTTCCATTTATTGTGTGTTGAAGGCCTGTTAATAAAGGTTTTATCACTTTAAAAGAATATGCAAATAGACATGAAGGAATCATTTTGCTTTTGTAGATAATAAGTGTTAAAAATAATTTGTAGAGTTCATAAGGCAAAAGATTCTTAAGGATGATTATTCTGTTTTGATAGATTAAAAAAAAAAAAGAAAGGAAAAAAGGCTGGAAACGGGAATATTGTGAACTTGTTAGATGAACGTTTTCAGTTGTACTATCAATATCCTGCAATGCCCTTCACTCCTATTTCTAAGGTGAGTTAGTGCTGAAAGGGAGGACAGAAAGTAGTCCCTCACACTCCATCCTGTGCCCAGGCAGGGGCTCCTCACTCTCAGGCTGATTTGGCTGGTGCCCACGTTGCTGCCAGCACATTACTGGATGCCTAGAGGCTGCTGCTCTTTTTTTTTTTTTTTTAGGAGAGTTAGCTAAGTTGCAGCAGTGCTCCATCACTCCCTTGAAGTTTTAGGGGGAAGGAAAGTTTAGTTTACTTTTCTGGTTGATCAGTGTGCTGCTGCTTTGGTTCGTACCAGTGTGACTGTCAGGTTTGCAGCTGTGCAAGTTCTGCCCTCACCACCCAAGGGGGACCTTTCCTCCTCCCTGGCATGTGTTCAGTGCACGTGTTATGCCTGTGTTTGCATGGACATCTTCAAAAATGTGAGTTTTCCAGATCCCTGCTGAACTGAATTCCATTCTGTTTAATTACTACATGAGCCATAATGTTACTTTGTGCAACTGGGACTAGTTTGAACAAGTCCCCTGAATCTTCAGGGTTGTCTACAGCAGTACCTCAAGCAAGACGCTGTAGCCAAGGGCCCCTAGGACTCTGTAGCCTCCCTCATCCAGTATTACATTGGATATATTTGCTCATGCAGCAGGAACTACAGCTGGTAAAGAGAAATTTAATGAAAGGAAACTAATAAAAAGGTACAGGTGGGCGGCGAGTTGTTTAGAGAAAACCGTTTTGTACTTACCCTAGGTCTAAGGCTGAGTCAAATTTGGTAAACTTTCACATAACAATGCTGATCTGCAGCATGGTGGTTCATGATTGCACTGCTTGGATTGTGACAGCAGCACTGGTTGCCCTTTCCTCTTTTCTGACAGGGCTGGGAGCTGGAAGAGGATGCTGTATTACATGCTGAAGCACCCTTGCATATGTACCCCAGGGAAATAAGGAAGCCCAACAGACACTGCTTGAATACAGGCCTTTGGTGTTCAGCTGTCCTGCTTAAATAGCAGTACTGGTCCTCCTTTGCCTGGAGTGATACAGCAGTTTGGTGCCTGTGATTGCTGTGGCAATTAGGTTCACTGCAGATTTTTACTCTTATGGTACAGATCTAATATATTTTTCTCAAAGTTTGCTTCTCTTACATGGAGTTGGCTTTCTTTTTTTCTCTGTGCGTTTAGTGGTGGGGTTTTTTTCCCCTCTGCTATTACAATTGCTTCATTTTATTGTAGTATGCAATAGGCACAGAATTTGGAGCCTTGCCATTTTAAAAAAAGTTTTTGTTTTATTTTAATACATTTCCTACAGAACAATGCCTTTTTTGTCACTAAGTCAAAGGGCTGAAATGAAAATGAAAACTGGTGACTTCCACAACACACAAATCAAAATTAGAGTTTCCTTTATGATTACTTGGACTTTCAATCAATAGAACATTTAAAAAGAGCATGACCGTACATAATAAAGTAGAATATGCTAGAATTAGGCAAAAAGAGCATTTGTAAAATTGTGATGAGTTTTGAAGCAGCTTTTGGGTGTATGAAATTTCTGTCTAATGACTTTCTTTAAATGAAAAGTAGGTGTTGTATCACAACAATGTCATTCTGCTTTTAAGAGTCCTTCTGTAAGCAATCCAACATCAGGCAAACCCAGCCATCCTGGATTATTTCGTTCAGCTACTAGACAGGCTTATTTGCTGTAGCATCTTAGGCTTGATTTCATTTTAGTTTGGATCTTCCAGTTCAACATAAACACTTAAGTGTCTTGTTTATTTATGGTAAAACTGAAAAAAAAGGGGAATTACTGAAATTCACACAATCTTTTCTGCCTTCTGAGTACACTTTAAAATTATGGAGGTAATTCAGGCACCTGGATGAAACTGAACATCAATGAAAATCAGAAAGTCACTTCATAGAAGGACTCAAAATCTTTGGGGAGATCCTTGTGTCTTTGCTTCCAAATAAAATAAAGACACTAGTGACAAATCAACCTTTTAAAATATCCTCACTATTGTGCTTTCATTGGTTAGTTCTGAAAATCACCAAATATCAGTTAGTAGAAAAGTTTTACATTGTCTTTTTTTGTCAGATTTGGAAGCATTTTTTTCCAGGTGTGAGCTTTGCAGCTAACACAGGTTTGTCCTGCATACCATGTAGTGTTCAAGGATGGGAAGGAGACCTTGTACCTTGGAAGAAGTCGCTGTGTTGTCACTAGGGAGACACTGATCCCTAAATGCAGTGCCAACCATCTCAGCTCTTCTGCCTTTCCATTGCATCCCTGAGTTTCAAAGCCATCACTTAGTCTCCCATTTGGGTAGAAGTAGCTCCATAAATGCAGCAACTCAGTATTTTTCTTCAGTTTGATTTTAGTGTGTGCTTATAGACGTCGCTCGTGAAGTGGTGAATGTGAGAAATCTGGGAAGTGAGAGCCAGCATATGGAGCTAGCAAATGAAGATGGGAACGATGAACTAAATGTCGCTTTGCGGAGACATGATGTTAAGCATTTGGCTTTTCAGCTTTACAGCTTAGACTGCATAAAGCTAATTTATACTCTTCGACCCAGTGATGTCTGTCTTCTAACTGTTTATTGGAAATATGATTGCAGTTCATGTAGATGTTTTCATACAATAACCATGTTGTCAATAAAGGGGTTAGCATATTGCTCCCCCCAAAAATCTCATGGCTCACAGTCATTTTCCATATTTTCCTATGAGTACAATAAATTATTTATTTTCTGTATATTGGAGTATCTCGTGTGCAAGATTCATGGACTCTTATCATAAGGTGCCTACTGCTCTTAATGATATACATACTACACATCAGGAAGAAGAAAAAGAAAATAACTTTTTTGTTATTTTCTCCTAATGTTCAGACCTTCTTTATGCATTTTTCTCTACCATCCTCAGGCCTTCTTTATATATTTTTCTTTACCTTTCTTCAAGTTTTCTCAAAGTGTTAATATTGTTAATGCTGTTCTCAATTACTTTGTGTGAAAAGTGATTTTTTTTCTTCTACTTTCACTGAAGGAGAAAATCATCTCCCCTTTTGATAAAGATGTTATTCTTTTAATTTTTTTTGCATACAGAAAGCTAGCAACATACTTTTGTAGGCAAAGTCAGAGAGTATCAGTAGTTATGGGAGGAGACACTGGTAAAATAATTAAACCAACAGTTGATCAGATTGAACCAACAAAATGCAAACCCCAAAAAGCTTTGCTTTCAAGTGTTTTACTGGGCTACTGGTAAAACTGTTCAAATTAATGCCACTGAAAGCACTTCTGAGTAGTCTTTCAAAATTGCTAAGAGCTTGCAGTGTCAAGTACCTTTCCAATACTGGAAAGAATTAAAAGAGAGAAGGAGATTATGCTGATTTTGAAAGTAAAATAAATTTATTTCTGGTAACGGGACTTAAAGCAACATGCAGGTTTCCAGAAGCTTTATTACCCGGTACTTTTATTGGCAGAGTGAAGAAGGATGCCTAGTGGAATGGTAGCCTTACAAGTAGTTACCCACCCCTATGTGTAGGGGATAATTGGGTCTCACACAATGCTTAGATCTCTGTCTGTGTCCGCCTCTGGTTTTCATTAATGCTGATAATACCTTAGCAAGTATTCAGTGAGTCACATCATATGGATCTGCAAGTTGTAATTTAGAAGCAGGTATCAATATCAATGGCAGGAGTTTGGTTCCAGCCACCAGCCCTGCTGATGGCACCAAACAGCCGTGGATGCAGCGCTCTGCCGGGCTGGACGCTTGTTAGGAAGCTCTGTAGTGTGGCTGGCTGCAAGCCTGTCAGGCTAAAACAGTTAATGTGAAAAGAAGGAAAAGTCTCATTTTAAACACAGTGACTTGAGCCTGAACCCTGCTCAGGGGCATGAGTTTTCTGCTTGAGACCACAGGAAACTTTCCTTGAGAGTAAAAATTCAGTCATAGGTGGGAATGGCTGAACTTTTTGTAGAGAGTCACAAGTTTTATTGAAGTTTAGATTTGGTTTTTGTTAATCTCTGCTCAATGCTGGATGATTTCTAGCCAGTGAAGATATTAAATATATTTTCAGAAAAATCTAATTTTCCCTGGTAAATTACCTGGAACCATTGTGGGTAAAGTTGTTTGGCTTGGCATAAACTCCTCTAAGAAGGTTTGCCTGTGGACATGGCAGCTGAGACTGGTTTATACTGAAGGAGGCTCTCCTTCTTATGAAAAATAAACAATTTAAATCTTCTGGAAGAGAGCCCAGATTGTTTATTCTTAGGCTTAAAATGATGGCCTTTCATAAAAATCTGGAGACACTCAATCTACATATTCAAGTAAGATTCACAGTGCAAGTGAGCAAATGCGAGTCCATATGTTTGTTGCAAATCTTCAAGAAATGACAAGAGGGCTCTTGGTTTTGTTGTTCTGCTGGCAGCAGTGGCTTTCTTGAGAGTCTGACTCCTTTGTAGAGGATGACTTTTCCACGAAGGGTTTGCCATTGTGACAGTGGTAAGGCTCCTTCTTCCTGACTGACAGCCAGTGTCAAACACCGAGCACTTTTATTAAACTTTTACAGCTTTTTGGTCTTACTCTCCTCACTTCGTTCTCAGGATACAGACTGCTCTTAGGATCTCTATGGATACTGAGGAGGACTTGCTCTTTTTACACTAATTGGCAGCATTGCCAATTGAAAGGTTTTCTTCTGGATTCTACAACTTCTATGATGTTTCTCTTGTTCTTTGCATTTTGGTGGCTGTTCCTTGTTCTCCCCTCTTCAAAATGGGATACATGTTACTAACAAAGTTGCTTGCAAATAGCAGGAATCAATCTCATTGTAGAATTTATCTTGTTCCCCAGTCTGTACACACGACCAGGATTGCCTCATCCCAGGTGCAGAATCCATCACTTGCCCATCTTAAACTTCACACAGTTGGTGATTGCCCACCTCTCTGATTTGTCGAGGCCTCTCTGCTGGGCCTCCCTGCCTTCGAGGGATTCAACAGCTCCTGCCAATTTTGTGTCAATAGTACACTTCCTTAGCATCCCTTCCAGTCCTGTGTGCAAGTCATTTATGAAGATGTTGAAGAGCACAGGGCTGAGGATGGAGCCCTGTGGGAAACTCATCAGTGACAGGTCACCAGTCCGATGTCACCCTATTCCCTATGACCCTTCATGCCTGACTGGTGAGCCAGTTGCTCACCCCCTGGCATGATGTGTTTATCCAGCTGTGTGCCTGACATTTTGTCCAGAAGGATCCTATGAGAGACAGTATCAAAAGCTTTACTGAAGTCCAAAAAGGTTACATCAGCTGGGTTCCCTTGATCAACTAGGCAAGTTATCGTGTCATAGAAGGAAATTAGATTTGATGAGCAGGACTTCCCCTCATGAAATTGTGCTGGCTGTGGCCAATGAATCTTTTGTCTCCCAGGTGTTTTTCAATACCTTCCAGAATAATCTTTTCCATTAAAATATTTTCAGGCTTTGAAGTAAAATATCACATCTTCTGTAGGCTGGGCACCAGATGACTATAAAAATTGAATCCATTATCTGAAATAGTCTTGATTTTGTTCTTTTTATGAGCTACTTATATTCGGTAGACTTTTTTTTTTCTTGTGCAATCTCAGAAACATAGTTTACATTCTATATTTTCATTATAAACCATTTGCATTTTATGATGTCCTAACACTATTATGCACTGCTTTACTTTATTTCTACATTTCTTCTAAAACTGATGCACCTACTTCATATAACTCTTATTTTATGCCTGACATACTCTTTTGATTGCAAATTATTGCTGTGGCATGTTTTCAAAATCTTAGTTTTTAACTGTATTCTTAAATCAATTTCATAAATATATTGGACATAATGAGAAAATCATATTTCAAATATAAATTGTTTCCCACAAGGCTGTGTTAAGGATTTTGTGAAAACATTGCTTACTTCATCATTCACTGGAAAAAAAATCTTGGAAGAAGTAGTTAATGCTGTTGTCAGCTCATGATTTTCCACAAAAATTAAGTGAGGTTGCCTGCTCTTGGTCTTGATCTCTCATATATTTACCTATATGAGAATAGTGCCAGTGCAAGAAGACATATATTTAAATTTAGATGCATAAATTTCCTCACAATCTGGGCTGAAGATCTTTTGTGCTGATGGCTGAGCATTCACTTAGGAAGGCCCAGCATCAGTCAATGATCAGAAATCAGGCTGGCTCCATAAGAAACAGGTGCTGGAGGTGGACCTGCTCAGGATCAAAGCAGTCCTGATACTAAACTGTAAATGTAACTCTGAGGCAAAAAGACAGATCACTAAACACCAGAGAGTAAGAGTCCAGCAACAGTGTTATGAGTGTTAACGTTGTCTCATTTCACTTATTTTTAAATAGTGTAAAAGGTAGTACAATGTTAAGATGTATAGTTGATGAGAAAAGCAAGACAAAAAATACTAAATATACAAAATAAGGCTGAGTTAATATCAGTAGTGGAACAGTTGTTCAAAAGTTTACTGACACTTCTGACTATTGATGGGAGTCTATTAATACTTCCTTTTCTATTTAACTCCTAATCAGTAAAAAACCCCCAAACTCAGTGTTGTCAGTTCCTGATTTGATAAGTAGAATATTGGGGAAAAAACAGCGTACAACCTTACTCCTTGATAATTAACTTACTTTAGGGATAAAACTGGCGCTAACCAGATCCTTTCAAGTGATTTGAATGTTTGAACTCTTTGAATGTGCAGTTGTTGGTCTTTGATGCAGTAATTTGTCTTTATCAGAGTGGGACCAGAAGATGGATCTGTGACACTGCTGTAGGGCAGGGGCTGGCAGTGATGTGTGGAGGCAATGCAAGCCTCAGGACACAGGGAGAGGGGGATGTGTCTGGATGCTTCCTGCTCCCCATTCAGTCACATGACTGTAGCAAGATTAACAGCTTTGATTTTGAGGAGAAAGCCTCAATATGCCAAGCATCAGAAGTCAGAAGATTGATAGCTTGAAAATATGGTTATTGTTTATTTAGCAAGTATTAAAGGCTTGAAATAACCTCCACCCTCTTAACTGTACAGTTCCTCTCTCCAGATTTTCAAATAAAATATACAACATTGTGAAGAAATGGATCATGGAAATTTTAAATCTGAAATGGATTTATTTTTGAAATTATCAGTACATGACTAGGAGCCCGTAATGGAAATTGCTTTGTAAATGCCATGCCTACTGAAAGTATTAGTGAAAGTCTGATTTGCATTTTTATTCCAGTCACTGATGAAATTGAAAGAGACAAAGATTAGCAACAGATCACTTGGAACAGAAAACTTCCATTCTCACACTATATCAGAGAGGTAATTTTGAATTCCCACTTTCATCTGGGTGGCCATAGATGGCGGGACTGTTACCTGTTAAGTTGGAGGATGCTTCTGTTCCTCAAGCTTTAAATTGGTACACAGATATCACTTCACATAAAAATGTGCATAAATGAAGTCTCTGTTAAGTACCTGACAAAATCAGCCAAGCTGCAGGGAAGCTGTGATGGAAATAGAGATTATCTGCTAAAACTGATGGATCATGATGGAGGAACTAGCTAGAAGTAAATAAGCATGTGAAAGAATTGAATAATGTCTTTGCAAGGTACTCTTTTTATCAGTGGACCTAGTGCAGAATTAGTTTTCATGTTAAGAACAGCAGAGCACTAGAGCAGGTGATGGTGCTCATCCTTGTGAGATTTGTCATTCTCTTTAAAAGCAGCAGAGCATTTCCAGTTTTGGCCTCCTTCAGGTAACAAATTTCTTGCTCTGCTTTCTCTTTCTCAGGGCCCATCCATTACCAAGTAATTTTTCCATATATTGCATTCTAAGGCAGTATCAATTTTTCTTTGCATAAAAGCGTGTATTCTGCTGGTGGCAGGTTCTGCATGGCCTTATAAGCTCCCACTGACTACACACTTAAAATAACTTTTTTTTGAGAAACTACATCTTTCTGAAGGCCACAAGTACAACTTACATGATTTTTTTGGCCTGATTACTGTATTGAGATTCCTTACCTAGTTATCACATTTTTGTGACTGATTATTTTCAGAGGAGCATCCATAAAATGCCAAGTGTGATGGAAGTTGGCAAAGACAACTGGTGCTGTGTTGGAACCTGTGCTAAGCTGTTCAGCATGAGGTGTCACAGAAATAGATTATGCAACTTTTTGGGGAGGGCTAAGCCAAAGAGTTTTGCGATGGATTGCTTGCTCCTCAGGAATCAAATTACTGATACATGCAGAGCCTTGCGACTGTTCTTGTCAGTCATGCTGTTAACTGGAGGAAAAATACTTGAGTGTAGTGCTTTGATAGAAGGCCTGCAGGGATTGCTGTTCAGGTTGTTACTTGGGATGGTAACTAAGAGTCAGAACAAGTTTTCATGAAAGTGGTACGAGGACATTGAAGAAAGAATTTTCATGTGATGTGAGGATACTTGAGCACATGTTCTCTGTAATTACATTATTCATTTCTTTGTTTGCCTGCCTTCCTTCTTGGGTCATCTTCTTCCTCTCCTACTACCCAGTCTTTCTTGAATTCAAAATTGGTGAAGTTGGGATACACATCTTCATAAAAAATGGTAGATGATACCTTTGTGTTTCCACCTCCATGTAGTCTGCCTTCAGTTGTCTGCAGACTGCCAAACTGCATTAGGTCCCAGGAGCTCAATAGATCTGGCTCTTTAGACTAAATAAAAATTTAGCTGGTTTTAAAATTAAATTTGAGAGACTGTCAAAGGTTAATTAGTAAAATAATCTTCTTAGGACCTGGAGTAATACTGCCTACACAGCTCTTCTACCACAACATCTTTCAAGACTGAAACCTATGATGCCTTACTGACCCAAGAATTCAAACTTGCTTGAGGATGATATAAAAGAATATAGAACATGGCTTTAGTGACCCTTGTGGATGGGAGCACCTTCCCTTGGCATAGGATGAAGAGTTTTCTTTGTATTCTATTAAAAGGATTTACAAGAGAATCCACAGACACTTTTTTAGTTTGCTGATCAACTAGATCTTTTAGCTTACCAGATTTTCACTACTGGCACATTCCACATGCTTTTGTGCCATAGATTTCTGCCCACTATGCAAGGTGATGCCTGCCCTTTAATGCTTTAGTTTCTCCAGAGCTCCTTGAGCTCTCATATTAGCATCCCAAGTGACTCATTTTTTACTGCACAGTTCAGAAGCAGATTTCTGGGTCCCTCTTGCAAAGAGTAGTGACACTGGGTAAGTTGAATGCTGTCATTTCATTATGGCATTGAAAGCTCCAGTATTCAGTGGTCCAAAAATTACTAAAATTAGACATACATGGTTATTCTATGCTTAGTTTCTCTTGGCTGCAGTAGACTAATTCTGTGTATCTTGTAGTTAGAGGGCGGGGCTGTAAAAGATTGATGGAATTCTTGAATGTTGTGTCTTTCTTTTTTCCCCTTTTTATCTATATTCTGTGCTTTCATTTTTAAGCCTCTTGCTCTTTGTCTTGGCTCAGTGAAGCTCACTTCTGCAGCCAACACTGTACACTGCAGAAAGCTAGAGGAGGTCTGCAATGGTCATCTCAGGAAGCAGATCCAGAATCCTCCTCATATACCACATTTGGAGCATAACCAGGCTCTCTGTTTGTGTGCTGTTTTCTGCCTTATTCCCTTTTCTATGTCTGCTGGCAGGTGCTATGAAGCAACTACTTTGCTAAAGATTTGAATTACTGGCCATGAAAAGTTACACTTAAGTAGGTGTAATGTTTGTTGATCTGTAGCAATAATCTGTTTTCCTTAATAGGTTTTCTGATGTAGGTGATTCCTTTTAAACTGGGTTTTCTTTGCTAAATTTACCCTGTTCTATTTGCACTGCTGCATGTGCAGGACAGGGGCTGCTCTGCTTGCTCCTGACAGGAATGCAGTAATTACAGGCACCAGAGGATGAAAAGGGCTCTTTATCGGCTAACCTGGCTGCCCTAAACACTGTGCACCAGCAGCATTTTATTGGCAGATTAAATGTCAGGCACCTGGCTTTAGAACTGACTCCTGCTGTGTTTTGATGAATACTGGTACTTTCCCAGCTCAAAATAAAAGAGTGCCAGAAGTACTAGTGCTTTCAAACCTAATATTTGAAACAGTCTGCAGTAGCATGAGACTTCTGTCATCTTTCCTATATAGCCCACCTGAAAGCATTCCTGCCTTGGAGCAGATTCTTAACATGTACAAGAAATTACCTTGAGCTCTACAAAAAACAAAGCCATGTGTTTTCTGCACAGAACAAGAACATTTGCAGTAAAAACAAGTTATGAGAATAAGCAACTTTACCTGTTGCAACCTCTTGAACACAACATCTTTATAGTAATTTTCATGTGAGCAGTGGCAAAGGAGGTTTTCAAAGTACAGTCTTCTGAGATGTTAGCGTAGGCCATAGAGGATAAATCCAAGTCATCTCCAAGGATGGAGATTCTGATTTTTTTTTTTTAATGTTCCAGATATTACCACTCAAATCCATCAGGAAATTTGCTTCTTTCTTCATAGGAGAAAGGTTCTGATGGTTGATGTGCTCTTCTGCCCCAAAACCCCTTCTTTTCTCCACTTCTGCCCCCTGAGAAGTATTTCTCCAATGCAGACAAATAATTACATGCTTGTGCAGTTTCTGGTACTCAGATGAGAACATAAATCACAAGGTTCACTGTAGTTCCACACTTGATGTTGTAACTTTTATCAGTCTGCAGTGCAGATGCTGTAATTACAAAGAGAAAAATTGCGTCACTTTTCCAGGCGCTGCCTTGAAAAAAATGTACATCCTGAACTTGCTCATACTGTATTTCCATTAGATTGATTAGGAGAGCCACAAGGAGAGGGTATAATGCCCCAGTGACCTTTTCACTCTCCTCACTAGTGCCATTTTTTTTTGACAATTCAGGGCAATATCTGCTCTGTGTCTTGCTTTGTTGTGGATGTGTAGTGAGGTTTTATTCTGTTATAGCCAGGCAGTATAGAAAGGAGGGTTTTCCAGGGTAGACAGGCATTTAAACAGGCTTATAGGCATAGCCTGTACCCCTGTTACTGATACAGATACTTTACACTTGATGTGTAAATTGTAGGCTCAAATCAGCCCAGCTGAACACTTTGTCACCAGTTCTTCCCAGGTCTGTGCAGCTGCTATGGCACCACTTTAAGCCTGTAGCTTACTAATGATCCAGAGTGGTGGATAAAAAATGTGTCTGAAAAACCATGCTTTTCAAAATGAGACTTTTCAGTCATCTTAAGATGTTGATGAGGAAGATATTTGGTATGTTTTTCTAATGGTATGAATACATCTCACTTCATTGCTTCAATTAAATAAAGCTCTGGCAAATATATACTCTTAGGCACACAGAGATTCAGGTTTGGGGTTTGTGGTGGGGTTTTTTTTGTTTGTTTGTTTTTGGTGTTTTTTTGTTTTTGTTTTCGTTTTGTTTGGAAGGTTTTAAAGGAGTTAGAGTGCAGTAATTTGAAATGTTCTGAAGGAGCTAATTATTTTACAGGCTATTATCTAATGGATTCATAGGCCTATTTTTTCCCAGTGATTGCATCATTAATGGCTGCACACTATTAGCAGATTATGGGGTCCAGTTAATAAATGCATTTATATATTAGACACTTGACAATGTAAATGTGCATTTGTTTGTCATTTGGCTAAAATCAGTCAGGCGTTGCACAGGCTTGATGAAGAACAGCATTAACAAACCTGCTATGACATACCTCATAGAGGCCAGCACTTTACTTTGGAGTCTTAAAAAAGGACAAGTGAAGGAAGAATAAATTTGACCATCTTTAAAAGTTATGAATGTAAAGTAAATAAGAAGTTTTAATTAACCATATCAATTAGTTAGCTGTTTTTGCATAGTCTCTATAGCTTCCGTCTGGGAATGTGCCCTGAAAGAATAACATTTGTCTGTTGATTTAGATTCTTTGGGATTTTTGGAATAAAAGAATTATTGACTTGGTAACTTTAAGAAGAGCTGCTTTCAGAAATATTTTTGCCACAGCCTTATAATAGTCTTTGGATGATTTTCTAGTCTGCCAGTCTCTAATGGCTGCAGAAATACTGTGTGACAGGTATGTCAGGTGAGGGATCCCTTACAGCTGCTCAGTGCATTGGGGCACATTGTGGGTTTGTGCAGTATCTCACTGTTCATCATAATTGTCACTGATATTACCTAGTGGTGTCAGTTTGAAGTTGGTTTTCTCTGCTAGGCTGTAACTTCTGACCAAATGAGCTGAAGTTTTCCCATCTGATTGCCTCTGTCAGTGGGAGCTTCATCTGGGTTTAAGAGGGAGTTCATATCTGCTTGCTTGACTTCTATAGCCATTCAGCTACATATTATAGCAGATTTAGAAAAAATGTACTTTAAAGTTATTAAAATGTCTTGTAATGCTAGGATCTGGACTAGAGACTTGAAACATGGCAAGGTTGTCACATACACAAATTTTTTAAAATAATACTCTATGAATAATTTTTTTTTTTTTTGTGAGTTAGCTTACTCAACTGGAAACAAAAATATTTGAGGTCAGCTGCAGAATTATGTTTTGTTTTCTTACCAGACTAGAAAAGAAATGGTTTTGGATAAATGTTTGGTTTAACCTGTCATGCTTTACCTGTACTTTTTTTTAATGTTGAAAATGAAGACTTTTTTTTTAATGTTTAATATACTTTTTTTTTTTTTTGGTTTTGCTGATGCCTTTGACTTTCTTGACAAGCTCTTACAAACTTAGCAAGTATTAATTGCCCAGACAGGTTTGCCATGTTGCCTTTTGCAGGTAGGGCTGAGCAGATGCCCTGGTGTGGTGTCTGCTGGGCTCAGTTGTGACTGAGAGCCAGCTCTTCTTTCTGTAGATCCCCAACTCGTCAATACCCACGGCTTATTTTTAGAAGCTTCTAGAAATGGCAAGCAGTGTAGGAATTTTCTGCCAACATTTTGGTAAGACACTAAAGTTTCCATGATCTGTGTGGCAGCACCACTGCCCAAAGGCTCCTGCATAATTACATGTGGCTCACACGCCTTGCTCAGTTCTAAAGAAAAGTACCTTATGAAACATGACAGCAACAACTCCTGTAACTCTCTGGACCACACAGAGCAGCTTCACCCAGCTGTCCCCTGAGGGCTTGTGCACAGCACAGTGCAGTCAACCACAGGCAGGTGCCTGCCCAAGCTCTTTTTCCAGTGCTCTAGCTGCTAATTTGGGAGCTCTGTCAGGACCAGCCTTGGTTTCTTCATGCACTGTAGCCATAACTATTGATGTACTGTTTGCTACAGATACACAGAGCAGCCTGGTCTCTGCGCTGAATTTGGCAAAATACACTTTGGGGAACATTCCTGCTGACTAATGAAATTGTGTTATTTCCAATTAAAACAATGTGTGTTGGAGCACTGGCAAGGAGCACACGGTGTTTGTATTTTTATAAGCACTGAAGGTGATCCAGGCTATCATAAACTGATGTGCCCTGTATCACTATCTGGCAAACTGATTAAACTGAAAAAGAAAATACTGCTATCTAGCAGCTGGAAAATCATGATAAGGTGGGGTGAAAATATCATGACTTCTGCAAAAGCAGCCTGTGCTTTGATAGTTAATCTTCTTGAATTGTTTTAATGTAGCAATAGAGGAGCAAATAAAGGTAAATGGCTGGTACAGTTTATGAAAATAAGGGAAGGTCAATGAAGCATAGAGCTATTATGGCAGAGAGCAGAACAGAAAGGAGTGAAGGCAATTAGACCAGCAGTATAAGACTGTAATATCTTTGATATAGAACAACAACTACCTTGCCTAAAATCTAAGACTTCCAGCTTCTTCCTTATCCACAGAAATTATTGCAATTATTAATAACAGTTGTAGTTTTTAAAAAAAAGGTCAAATAATCGTAAGAGGAGGACTGTGAGGAAGAATTCTGAAAAATTTTGAATAAAAATATTCAGGTGTTTAAGGTGAAATTTAATGTTTTTAAAAAGTTAAATGGAAATGTTTTCCATACTGTGACTAGCTTTGGTAATCTATAATAAAAATCTGCAGAAAATGTGAAGGATGCTTGTATTTGAGCTAAATTTTGAATCTGTGATTTTGTCCAAGAGTGGGATTTAGAAGTTCTTGGTCCGTTATTATAAGCAATTTGTGTAGTGAACTTGACTTTTCTCTTTTCACTCTAAAAGGTGACATTCATAGCCACTAAAAAAATAAAATTTTCATTTTAAAAGCCTTTTCAAAGTTACAAAGCTGTTGTTTTCTGGTTGTTTTCTCTTAGTCTGTTTAATTTATTGAACTCTATCTTGGCCGCTCTGTGCTTTTGCTGATGAGAAGTGTGAGAGCCAAGGAGGAGTCTCTGCTGCCAGTCTTCAGGAACACAGTCCTGTGGTGTCTGTTTGGATGAAGAGGTGCTCAACCCAAAAAAGTCATGCTGATGAGATGAAAACTTATGACAGACAATTTTGCTGTGTTTTCCCTTTGTGGTAGCACAAATTTGATTTGGAGTCAGGCATGCCTTCCGGAAGGGTGCCCAGCTTTGCCTTGAAGAGAGAGCAGTTGGAAAATATGGCATCTTCCTCAGCTGTTTGCCTCAGCAGCTAGGATCAATTTATCTGGCTTTTCTCCCCGTTTTCTCAACTTAATTAAAGAATACTTTGCCAGAGAATAGTCTCTTTTTATAAGAGCATTTATAGAGCATAATCAGGTGTTTTTTTTTTTTATACTAAACCAATTACACTTTCACAATGAGGTGTTTTCCAAGATCTGTAGCCTTTTTACTGGCTTTTTATTAGACAGCCTTTTCTGCACTTTCTGAGTCTTTGGAGAAGGGGTCAAGGGAATGCATCAAGGGAAACATGGCCAGCAGGTCGAGGGAGGTAATTCTGCCCCTCTCTTCTGCTCTTGTGGGAACCCATGTGGAGTACTGCAACCAGTTCTGGGCCCCCCGACAAAAAATAGGGATGTGGACCTGTTGGAGTGAGTCCAGAGGAAAGCCATGATGATCAGAGAAATGCAACACCTCTCCTATGGAGACAGAGTTGGGATTGTTTAGACTGTAAAAGAGAAGGCTCTGGTGGGACTTCATAGCACCTTGCAGTACTTAAAGGGGGCTGCAAGAGAGCCGGAGAGGGACTTGTGACAAGGGGTAATGGCTTTAAACTGAAAGAAGATGGGTTTAGATTAGATACTAAAAGGAATTCTTGACTGTGAGGGTGGTGAGGCAGTGGAACAGGTTGCCCAGAAGGGCTGTGGGTGCCCTATCCCTGGGAGAGTTCAAGGCCAAGTTGTATAGGGCTTTGAGCAGCCTTGTCTAGTGAAAAACATCCCTGCCTATGACACAGGGTTATAGACACAGGGAATAGACCATCTTTAAGGTCCCTTCCGATCCAAACCATTCTGTGATTTTAAGATATGTAGCACAAGGATGCACAGCATTGCCTCTGACAAAAACACCATCATCTTTTCCTCCCATGCTTAGCCCTGGCTCTGGCTTCTCTCTTATCTCCTGTTTGTTTGGGGTTTTCTTTTAAATTTATTTAGCACTTGAGTGACTTGGGTAGCTACTATTTCTGCATTTCTAACTGACAAATATTTATTTGATCCCAGATTGATTAATTAAAAGATTACATTATTATAATTTTGGATTAGATTTGGAGAGGATTATTGCTTTATGTAAGTGTGTGCGTGCAAAAGCACTGGATTACAGCACATTTTATTAAAGAGACTATATCTTTGCAAAGGTTATCAATTCAGCTCTTTACATGATAAATGTTATTTCAACACACCAAAAACTCTTAGTGCAAAAAGACTTCGCTACAGCTGTAAAGCTGCTATCTAAGACCTGTAAGATCATGTTCTTTCTACAGCTCAGCTAAATTACAAATTACAAAGCTAAACTCTAATCCAAAGCCATATTTTCGTGTGTAAAATAACTAAGATTGTCCGGTGTAACTTTGTGGTGTGTAGTGCTGTAGTGCATGATGACTTATCCTTCTAAAGGAAGATAAGTTGATCAGATATTTAGAAATTTTGTACACTCAAAGATTTTCAAATAGTCTTCCCTAAGGATTCAAAAAAATTCACCTTTCTCGCATCCTTGCTGTCAACTTTTGTCAAATGCTTTGCACTTTGTAAATCTCTTTACCACTTACTAGGTTTGACTGACATCCTAGTACTGAGACAGTTTTTCCTCTCAGCTGCAGCGTCATGATGTAAATCATGTCACAGGATTGCTGCTGTGAGAAAGTAGCCTAGTGTCTTGTTTGATCCCTTCAGGGTGAAGCAGATATCTGCCCCCTGCTCCCTGGGACTGATGCATGGAGTTGATTCATTTTCATCTGCAGTGAAGACTCTTACCCCCTTTCTCACTTTCTAGAACTGGCAGCAAATAAAATGAGGTTTTGGCTTTTACTCAGAAATAGTTTGGTACAAATGTGATGTACAGGTGTGTTATGCTCTGCTTTACCTTTTGGTTTGCCTGCCTGCCACCACTTGAGAATTTGTGTGCAGTCATTAGAGGCAGCATGATGATGGACTCCCCAGTGAACAAAGCCCTTCCTGCTAAGGTTTCACTCTAAATAACATTTTAAAATGTGACAAATTTGGTTCGATGTTTTGTCGTTTGGGATTGTTATTCCCTCAGAAGTACAGTCTTGCTGTAGAAGCATAGACATTGTGTGATTGATGCTACAATCAAGGGTTACAATTTTATTTTACAAATTATACAGGTTGCCCAGAGCAGCTGTGAATGCCACATCCCTGGAAGTGTTCAAATCCAGACTGGGTGGGGGTTTGAGCCGCTTTTTTTGGGTGTAATACAAGGCATCCCGTGGTAGGAGATTGGAACTAGATGATTTCTAAAGGCTTTTTCAACCCAAATCACTCTATGAAATTTGAAAAAGAACTTGCTCAAATACTCTCAGTTAAAACCTCATTGCTGATTTAAAATTGCTGTGTTCTGGCTGAGAGCTGTATTTGATCACAATAATATTTGGTTCATTATCGTCTAATCTGCAGCTTGCAAACTGGCTGTTTTCCTGTGACAGTGATGTATGGTCCCTGGCATGTAACTGAAGTTAACATTTATATTGAGCTTAGTGATTTAAGTACAGTTAATCTCTCTATTAATGCTGATTAATACTCTGCATGATCATGTTTTCATTTCTAGTTGACAGAGAGATAGCATTTGGTTAATTTGGTGGTGAAAGCAAGAATGTGTCTTTTTACCCTAATTGCAACAATTTCTAACGGTTACTATTGTATTTTATAATTCATAACAAGAAGAAATAATGGAGAAAAAAGCTATGTACCACATTTTAAACAATTAGCATGTATCTCATTATTACCTTAATAGGTGAAACTCTCTTCTGCAGCTTGATAATATCACTGAAAAACAAGCCAAGGTGCCTTACTCTGCTTTGGCCAGTATCCTTGTATGTAAACAGAATAGCACCAGATTTTAGACTTCTAGAGTCTTTGCTCTGTCCTCACCAGATTGTCATGAGTTTGAGATTTCTCCAGGGCCTCTGCAGTGAAGGCTGTTCATTCAAAGTTGGCCTAGCAGAGTTGTTTCTGCTTGAAGAAGGTTCCCCCTCCCTTGCCCTCACCCTGTATGAAGAAGTGGCGTGGAGTCCTTTGGCAAAGTTGCCAACTCAATTAAGAAATGCTGTCAGTCTTGCCTTTCTTTTTGAAAAGACAAATTGGTACTTATACATCTGGGAGCAAAACCAATAAAACATGTTACTGAACGTTAAATTTTCCATCTGAAGATTTATTAAGTGTTCAGAAGCATTTTGCTTCAGTTCTGAATATTAACAGGATAATTGTATTTCTGGAGTTATCTGCGTTTGAGGTACAAATCACCAAGTGTTTTAATTCAAGCCAGGTAATTGTGTCGCTTTGATTGATTACATATTTAAGGCAAAAGAGTATTTTTTTAATCCAGGCTGAACATTTTAGTCAGTTTGCTCTTGATTAAAAGTGCCTCATAGTGACATATTATCAGAAAGAGGTTCTTTCACTATATTCTTGGCTAATGAGATACCACAAAGTAACAACTCTTCAACGTTTTTCCTGTTTCTCTCCACACAAAAGGAATTGTGAAAATTCCATTCCCTCCTAAAACAGCTGAAAGGGAAAGCTAGGGATTGTACATATATAGATATATAATATATATGTACATTAATTTTCAGGGGATAGTGTTTTCAGGTACTTCAGAAATGTCACTGCCAGGCCATCACTTGCAGACTATGAGAGAACCCCACTGCTGTGCAGTAACTGGTGAGAGTCCCAGGCTGTGCCAATGGAGGGTGTTGCTTCCTCTGGATTCACTGAGTATTGTTTTCTGCACAAGTTTTCTCCATCTTGAATTACCTGGATGTGTGCACTTCCTTTCCCAGCTGCCATATGATGTGAAGTTGTTATTAGATGCTGGATTTGGATGGGTTAGGAGAAAGGAGCAGGAGGGTTCTATATCACATTCTTAAATGGAGTCAGAGCATCGGAATCCTGCTGCTGGTGTGGGAAGGGACAGGTGCTAATCTCATTTGCAGAGCTTGAGGCCTCGGTGTTTCACATTATGGGCAGTAGTTTAACAGAGACAGGGCTGTAGATGGTCTATGAGGTTCCAGTGGAAGTGAGTGTGATTGTGGTGGACGCAGGACAGACAGAATGAATGATCAAGCCCAGCTGGAGTCATGCTCAGCAGTGTGTTGGAGAAGATGAGAGGACAGCTGAATGAAATACCACTATGTGAAAAATTCCACTTTTGGGAAAAGGGAACAGTGGAACAAATGCTCACATTAAATAAAAATCCAAACCAACCAACCAAAGGTAAAGAGAGAAAGCAGGTACTCTTGGGGAGCTGCTGATGGCCCTGGCAAAGATGGATGGGCTGAACCCCCCTGCTATGTGAATAATAAGTTGTGCTGTTGTAACTGGTACAGTCAATGTGCCAGGTGGCAATGGAAAGGAGTTTTCCTGAGCAGGCAGTTGCCAGAGATGGAAATTGAGCAATGAATTTCAGTGGCCATTTACATGGTGTTATCAAATTACACTTTTTGGCCAATGATCTGTGCATGACTCCTGACTTCAACAGTCATCTTTCAGAAACATTTTCATATCAGTATTGATGCAGAATAGTGGTGGTGGTGCTTCAACTGCACTGTTGTAGTTCAAATGACAGCCCCACAATTGCAGAACAGATAAAAGCAGCTGACAGGCACAGCTGGCCAGTGACAGTAGCCTTCAGGCTTTGAACATGGTGTTGATCAGCAGAAAGCAAGCAATGTTATGTGGAAGAAGGGTGCAAGCAAAATATGGCCCAAGATCTCATGAGACCTCAGCCGAGAGTCTGATAGCCTTTCTGTCAGAAGCTACAGAGAAAGGATTTCATGTCTCTGCCTCAGCTTGTCCAGATGCAGAATAGAGATGTGAAAAATATTTTGTGCAATAATGTGGAGTGTGAGAAGTTGTCTTGTGGAGAGGAGTTCCAAGCTGGTGTTTGTTCTTGGCAAGGACCTTTTGAAATTTTGAGATGGCAGCAACAAATGTTCACTGCAAGGGATACTTCTCTGCAATGTGGAGACGCATGGTAGACTTCTTAATAAATATATTAAATATTAGTTTGGTTATAAACATGTTCCTCTTCTGTAGTGAGCTTTACCTATTAACCAAGATTTCAGTGTTCAGAGCAGATTAAATAGATTATATAAATATTCAAAAAGTTGGATATTCTATGTCTTCCGGTTGCTGGAGTTCATTTTTACTTCTTACAGATGAGTATAGCAACAATGAGGTAATTACATTTTCTGGTGATTAACATTGCCCTGGCATAACATGTAAGAGCCACAGCCTCCAAGAGCACTGTCTTCCAAACTTACCCTATCACATGGCCCATTGGCAGAAGCAAATGAAATAATTTAATTCTCTATGATTAGCATTTAAAGCTGCCTACCCAGAAACCAATAAAGAGGTTCACATTCATCCTGTATTATTTCACATAAGTCTTTAACAATATTAGTTGAAGGCAGTCTAGTTCAGAGAGGTAGTAATTCAATCAGTCCTCCACCTCTGAATTCCTGGTTTAAAGCAGTAATGAGCAACAAAGGTTGTTATTAGGCTGCTGTTCTAGGTCTGGGGCTGAGCAAGTGGGTGACAGCAGCCTGGTTGCTCCAGGACAGCTGTGTATGTATGACAGAAAGTGTCATCCTGTGTGGTGCTGAGCTGCCACCTGGGCTGGCAGGAGCAGCGTTCACCCTGGCTGGCCTCATGCCTCCACCTGGCATTGAATGGTGCTGGGAGAAGGTGTGGGAAAGGCTGCTTTCCTCACACTTCCCTTGTCCAGGCTGCAGTTTAACACAAGTCTGTCTCTCTGAATTGCAAATTTGGCTTCTTCAGAGCCGATTAATTCAGTTAGGAAAGCCAACACCCCCCATCCCACCCCCTGTCGCAACTTTAAAGGACGTGCCAGTTGGGCATGCTGCAAAAGCCATTTACAGTTGGAATAAAGCAGGACCTGGGGTAGCAGTGCCAGGCCTAGCTCCTTTTTGAAAGGAAAGGCTGCTGCAGTGTGGGTGCCTGTCTGTACTCTTTTGTGTGTTAACATACGTGCCAACTGGGCAAGTGTGGGCAAAGGCAGAGTGTGGCTTAATGGCACACAAAGCAAATGTCAGCTAAATAGGTTTTCTTTATCTTAATAAGTGATGAGATGTTGGCTGTGGTACAGCTGTGCTGGATGGTGGTGCAGTGGTTTCCAGCTCTGCTCTCTGCCATCCATCCCAGCTGGTTGCTGAGGTGGCACTGCCTGCCTGGACATCCCCTCAGGGGCAGGTTAGTGCTGCCACCTGGATATCCCATTAGAAACACCTGGGGTGCACTCAGCAAAATTGTCTGCTGAAAGCCTAGTTCTGTGATTTGCCACCAAGCCTACTGCCTGACCCAAATGGCAGCCTGAGTTTCAAAAATGTACCAACAAACAGAAAAAAATCCCAAGGTCAAATCATACTTTAATGCTGTTAGGATTTGGCACTCCCAAAAAAATACCATGAGCAGAGCTGTTAGTCAAGGTGTTAATGAACTTTTTTAAAGGATTAATGGAAAATCCTGTGTTCTTTTTAATACCTTTTTAAAATTTTCACAGCCCTTCAAAAAAGCAGGGAAATAAAACAATTTTCTTCTGCTCATTACTTTTTGCAGTGAGAGAGGTTTCCAGCCCTTTGGACCAGCTCTTGCTTTTTTTTTCACTTCCCACCCAGTACAGGGGAATTGGGATGTTGCATGTGTAGCACAGATGGGGACTCAGCATATGGGTCACGCCAGCAAGAATTAAGAGGGGAAGTGAAGCGTGAAGACGTGTTGCCCCGACACCTCGGTGAGAGCTGCTGTTTGGGATGGTTTCCTTCTCTGCCCTGACGGATTGGCAGCATTGCATGTTACAAAGCCTTTCTCTGATTTTACTTGCCTAGAGGAGATGGGTTTTCCCACTTCAATAGCCCCAGTGCCTTTGTGTAATCTCATATGCCTGCCCAAAACCACCATTTCAGTAGCTCAGTGTATTATTTTTATACGGTCTGTAAGTATCTTAAATAGCCAACGTTCAGAATGTCCCATTTGTCTTTGTAATAGTGCTTTCCTTTTTAATCACGTTCCTTCTTTGCTGTTTTTCTGCCAGCCCTTGGCAATGTTTCATTTTAGCTCAAAATGAAAGAACATCCCCTTAAAATATTCTGTAATCCACAGCTATTGTTTGATCAGTTTTAATTCAATTTCACTGCAATGAAAATATAATGGGAGGATGAACTTCAGAACGTGCAATTCGAGGAAAGTTGCTGTCAATGTTACCATACCTGCAACCAACTTTTGAGACAGCAATGGAGACCTAAGCCTAGCAGCTCTTTGGTCTCATGGTCTGCAGCTCTCTTATTTATCTGCTCAAGTGTGAGTCACATTTTCAAAAATTGTCCAAAGTAATCTCTTAAGTTTTGAGTGGATGCTTTTGGGATGTTTATATGAAATGCTTTGGGTGTGCCTCTCTGATAGGCTTGATTGCCTTTTATTTAACAGCAGTGCTCTTTGTCCTCAAGCCTCTTTAGAAGCAGGCTTTGAAGACTCCATCAAAAAAGTTAGCACTTGTTCGGTGTGCTTTCAGTGCAGATATAACTCAGAAATCTGTGATTATCAAGACTCCTCTGCTATTTTTTTTTCTCTTTTTTAGCCTTGTGTAGGAAAGAAAGGAAGGGAAAAAAAAGCCTCCTTCTCCCCCAGACTGCAGATATTCTACCTTGTCTGGGTCCTCTGATATTCAGTAGCATTGTCGTGACTGCTCTGTCTCTGATCTGCATGTCCTCCATCCAGCTTCAGCCTGTCTGTTGCTCTGTCGGGATTCAAACACAATTTCTCACTCTTCACAGGAATTATTTTTGGAACTTTAAAAATACTCCATCCGTAACACGGTGTTCCTACACGGGCTGCCTGCCTCGGGAGGATGGCTTGGAGGAGGAAAGTGAGGCTACAACCTCCCCAGCAAAGCTGATACAATGCTGCCTTTGTATCTGGTCCCTATTCATGCATGACTGCGGCATAAAAGAGCCTCAAACTAGTCCCGCTCTTGGGTCTGGTCCAAGACCTGCTTGGAGGTGAGAAGGGGGTGCCTAAGGGAAGGAATCTTTACAAATAATCTGTACTCTGCCTCCATTTTATGAGCAGCTAAAAGCTCTTGCTGGAAGATATAGAAGTTAATGTTTGGAGCTGATGATGCTTGTTACTTAAGCCTGATAGTAGCTTCTGAGTAGGAGTGCCTCCATGAATGGTGGCAGGGCACGTTCTTTTCTCATCTTTCTTTGTTTTCTTTGGTCTTTAAATAGCTTCGGACAAAGAAGTAAAGATTAGGTCAGATGCTCAAGAAAGGTGTCCTTTCTTGTGAACCCCCCAGTTCGCTTGGCAATCCTGCTGCCTCCAATCTGAGTAACAGTGGAACATATCTTGGTGACCGCTGGGTAGACCTGGAATCATTCCACCATTCTTCTTGGCTGGTCACAGCTGGTCAAGCCTGGTTCAAGGATGTACTTGTATGGTTTCCTCTTCCCTTAATATACTGAGTTTCTTTGTTGAGCAGCCAGTTGCTTTGATTCCACAAATAGAAATTAATAATCTTTCTGTGCAAAAGGCAGATACAAGAATAGCACTGATCCATTTGAGTGGCATCTTTGAGCTATTCTTCCATGATTTTTTTTTTTTTTGGTTATATATGTGTGAGTGTGTGTACGTATATGCACAAGCGCAGGTCTTGCAGGATACTGTTGTTCTGAGCAAGATCATTGATTCTGAGATGTTCAGAGGCGGGGGTGAAAGAGAATGGAAATCAGCTTTCTAAAAAAGAGTCCAGAAGAGATATGTGCCATTGGTGAGGTATCACTGATCAAAAAATAGTGTGAAAAAAGGTTAGGCTATAGAAAAATGTTTGCAATCTTTGGGAAGTAGCACTGGTACTACACAAGCTGTTGCAGTGTGGATCCAGATGACATTGCTTTTGGGAGTGGTGTATCCACAGGTCTTTTGACAGCAGAATTCCCCAGTTTAGAGGGGCTGACAGTTAAGTCTTGGAATCCTCTCTGTAAAGCCATGATAATTCAGGGGGTATGAGCCAAAATGGGCTCTGTGTGCAACCAACCTGCATTGACACTTCAATTTTGATTAATTTAGAGAAGGACCTGCAAGTATAATTTAGTGTGAAACAAGATTACTTTCATGAGTTATGCTTGACTCCAACCAAAGAGTGCATGTGATATAGATGCTTATCAGCCTTTAAGAAATGTCATAACACTGGAGGAATAGAGGATCATAATATACAGTTAAAGATTGTGGCCCCAATTGCACTCCCTTGTCTAGGAAGGCTACATAAGTATCCACTTAACTTTAAGCTTGCACTTGTATTCTTTTTACTTCAGAGGGATTTAATCATGTGCTGGAATAATTTCCTGTACTAATACTCTCCAGATGCACAAAGGAGCAGAATCAAAATTTAAGACAAGTAGTTCTGTGCTGTATGTTGTTCATTAGTGTGGGTTGATTTCTGATAAATATTTTAACCTAAGTTCATTAATACTATTTCAGAGGTAAATCACTTGTCTGTACATGAGTGTGCAAAGTCTTCAAACCCACCCCATACTTGCAAACTCAGAAGTGCAGGCTCATCTACTCATCTGATAAATTTGTGAGCTGTGAACCAGCAGCTGTGAAAACATCTCCAGTTGCTCCATTGGCCAAGCATTGGTGAAGGGTGTTTGCATCTTAAAATTCAAAGAACACACAGAAATTCTATTTATTTGCCACCAGTATGGTTTGTATGGGGTAAGGCTGATGTTAACAATGATTGAAGGGGAGTTTAGGTAGGTGCCTGGAATCCACCTCTGCTCTAGCCTGACTGAAAGCTCCATCATCTGTGTATCACCTAGAATCACTAATGTACAGCAATCAGAGTTAATGAAGGGAAGTTGCTGATATCTTAGACATGCTGACAGCCCTTCTGTTTATGTTTTTTTAGGGTAATGGATTGTGCAGCCTGGTTTTTTTCATTGGAGCTCTCTTTGTGTTTTCATGAACTGCCTTTTTTTTTTTAATGAGTTTAGTTCTTTTGAATTATGAGCTCATATGCCCTCAAAATTTGTTTTCCCTCAAGTTATTTTGTATTGGGTTTCCTCTTTCTGGGTTCACAAAAATAGATCTTTCCACCCTGATTTAGGAATAGGAATTGTTCATCTACAGCTACTTTCACACATCTCCTTCCTGACAAAACTGGTGTGGGTCTGCTGGCTCCTTCATTTTCCCACTTGCTGTTTGTTCTTTGTTTTGGTGGCTTATTCTGGATGGATGGCACTTCCTTGCTCGTGTGCTTGCTTCTGGGGTGGATTCCACAACTGGGAGTCAATGGGACAGCCTCTCCTGACATCACTCAGCAGCTGAGGTTCACTTCAGGAGGTATGGACTCCTTCTGGGAGAAGAGAGTTTGGGGGTTGCACAAAGAATAGCTTCTTAAATACACCTTTTACATCTTATTTGTTCCACAATGGCATTTAAGAAGCTCTTCCCCACCCATTGTCTATTGTTCAACTGGATGCACAATTCTGACAGGCTGCACAAATCGCTCACATCAATGGGTAAAGCTGTGCCACTTAACCTTATGCTTCATCACCAGGAAAATCATAATTGTATTAGACATCTCCAGATGTTCTCACTTTAAAAAAAGGCATGTCTGTATTGCTTTTACAACTCACAACTGAGACTGCTGTGGTCTTTCCAGATACTGGAGTAGCTTGAAGCAAACTTCTCTGCCATGGGTTCTGATGACTTTTTCTGCAGAGCCAAAAAAGCTTTGTTAGTCAGGAGAAGGTGAAATCTTAGGATCCCATGAGAACTTTCAGGCTTCATGGCTGCTACAATAGGTGAGTGCATGTTGGTAGAGCCACTGCTGTCATTATTGTCTAAGCTGCCATCAGGGAAGAACTTGATTATGAATTCTGGGGTCTTGTCAGCCCTGTGGGTGTTACCCTGAAAACCCCAGAGACTATCACAGCATCAACCTCATCAAAGCCATGGTCCCAAAACACATAGCCTAAATCTTCCAGGATGTATTGTAGGATTAAATGCCCCCTGTGCAGCTGATGTTAAACACCTTAGTCTGCCTGTTTCTTCCAACCACCTATCTCTGAGGTTCTCTCTACAGTTCTAAAAAGGTTATACACAATACATCAAGCAGTTATTTTGTCATAAGAGGCAGATACTTATTAACTGTGGCATCTGGTTTCTGCTTTCTCTGTCTATCTTCTGGTTTGTGGAAAGCACAGTCCACCAGCATTCTTCAGCTGCTGGGGCTGTTTTTTATGGAACTCCAAGGCTTTGCTAACAGGATTGTCAGAAAGTCAGAATTTTGGTTATGGGTTGTTGCAATCAGATGGGCCAGCAAGAAAATATTCCAGACTCTGAAAAGTCATTCCTGTACATTATTGGCTAAAATGGGTAATACATTTATAAGACACATATGAATGTAAATCTTAAACAGCCCTGAGGAGCTTGTATGATTTGACTGTCAGGTGGCTACAGTAAATGAAATGTGAGGGGAAAATGTATAATCTTTCGTTGGGAAGACTAATTGGGCTTGAAATTGATGTTTTCCTAATAGTTTTCATGTTTTAAATATATCTTCTGATCATTCTGTGTAAGAGCAGATCAGTAACAGCATAAGGCTAGAATTAGTAGGAAATTTAAAACCAAAACATCTGGGAGTGCGGATGCTTAGATTATACCCTTTAAGCAACTTGGTCTAATTATTCTTATGTATACTATTCTTAGTGTTATGTGTTTCTATCACTTCACCAGCTCAAAGCAACAGTAGTAGGTTAATCTAAACAGCATATTAAATATAGCTGCATTTTGGTGAACTTCCATGTAAACACAGAGATTTCTTTATTACTACCTTGGAAGTCACTGGAAATAATCCTCATTTAACCACAGTGGGCATCACAGTCTTGAGATTCAGGGAAACAACCATATGCAAAGGTGAGTAACTATCTGTTCTTGGAAAATTCTTCTCTGTTTGCTTCATGATCCATCTCATCAACTACTTTATATGGATGGGGATATACATGTGGGTCTATATAAAGAGAAAGCACTTAAGTAGCAATCTTTAACTATGTACTGAAGATTTAAATTACTACATTTAGATATTATAAAGATAGATTCCACCCACACAGGAAAGTCACGGTTAATCTGATTATTGTCCACTCACTGTGTTCAAGAAGGCATTTGTGTTTCTCAGCTTGAAAAAAGCTACTTTATACATTAGGTAGAGTTGAAGAGAGAAACTTTTGATTAAAAAAAAGAAAACAAAAATCGGTATGAACCCTTTTAGATTTACCTTCTTGACAAAAGGGTCTGTTGATATGAGAATGGAGAAAGAATTTCTTGCAGTTCGGTAACTTGAGAAAAGTTGATTACTGCAGCATGCACCATGTCTCTCTCCAATCAAGTAAGTAAACATACATGTAAACTGAGTATTTATGCTCGTGAAACAAGATATTGCATATATCCATGCTTTGACATTAATAAATTGTAAAAAGCACTGGGATGTGGGTTCAATATCTAAAGGTTGCATATCATCAAGTAACACAAATTACAGAATACTTCTGTGATTGTTTATATACATAATGTCTTCTGGTTTATGGGTAATCCTAAAATTGCTCCGTGTATCTCACACTACTCAGGTGCACAATTTTTAAATTTTATTTTAGAATTTAAGGTCCTCAAAATTATCTTTGGGTACTTATGGGATCTATTATAGTTAAATTCCAGAAGTTTTTAAATGAAAAATTTATCAGAGGACGCTGAATAAATAAAGAAGTAGGCCCAGAGCTGGAGCTTCAGAAGTTGTTTCTGGTGTTTTTACAAAACAACCCGCACAGTTTAAAAAGCCACAAGGCAAACCAACTCAATGCTGAGCTTCTCCAGACAGTGAAAACCTGTCAGTCAACCATTAATTATAGCAATCTTAAAATGTATGCTACAAACATTTTTACTTTACCTTGGGGATCAGATTAAGCCAAACTACAAATATTTACAGACCATTACAAATGTTTGGGGAGCGTTCTGACTTGTTTTTCTAAATAGCTTCAGTTAATTGGCAGTCAATTAACTTGAGATTTAAAAAAAAAAAAAATCACCAAGGAGTGAACAGGCACAGTTCTACAGGAAAATTACTTCAGCATGAAGACATGCACAAATAAAAATCTCAAAGACATTGTTTGCAGAAAAGGAAAACTTCAGAAAAACTTCCCGCTGGATAGCAATTCGTGTTTGGTACCTTGTAAGTGCCCTAGCATCACATCAGGATATGTGTTTTAGAAATGTGAGGCCTGTGTTGCTGGTGGGGTCTGGCTGTGGGGCTGCAGAGAAGAGGTGCTGGAGCACTGGTCCATGCTGGCCCCACCTGTGTGTGTGTGGATGCAGGTGCAGAGGAGGTGCTGGTATTTCCTGGGCAGTCAGACACTTGGCCTTGAGCAAAACTGTGTCAGAGCTCAGCAGACTTACCCCCAGTAGGAGATTTGGTGTTGTTTGGCCCATAGAAACAGCGAGCCTAAGGATGATTTTCATCCAGGTCACTTCTCTGAAGCTCATTTTTTCACTTGGCTGGTGCAGCACAGGAGACCAGCCACATCTAGAAACCGTGTCCACCCAGCTCCTCCCTTTCCCATCTTTCTCATAATTTTGGAAGAGAAGTTAATGTACCAAAAAAACCAGTTTGGTTTGGAAGTATTTTTTTCAAGCTAATAATCCAGTTCTTTCCCATACAGTTAACTGCTTTGAGTGGTTTTGTCTAACCATGAAAACAGTTCTGTTTTTAAAAAAAAAAGTTGCAATTTATTCTTTTACATTGCAATTACAAAATTAAGTTCACGGCAGCAATACATAACGTGGATACGATTAAAATCTTTTTGTTGCCTTTGTGTGAGTTCAGCTACACTACTGAAATAATGGGTTATGTACTTTAGCATGCAAAAAAAAGGGGATAACTTGTATTGGTGTAATTGTGTTTTTCAGCAGAGAGATCTTGCAAGTTGAACCCAGTACAAGGAATATGCGTAGACTGCACTGCACTTGACCTTGAAATTTCAAGAAATACTCTCATGTTATAAGAAATTAAGCTAGAGAAAAAGGTCTAAATGTCAGCAAGAAAAGGGACTTTAAGAAATGAAACCATACATAAAATTTGTTGCTGCGTTATTTCATGGTTGGGACATTACTCTTTCTTCCTGCCTTGCTGTCAGCTGGCCTGATATACTTTTGTTCTGATTAATTGTGGTACCCTTTCGGATCAGACAGGCATTGCTGGCGGAGGCTTGCTAGGATGTGTGGCAAAGAAAATTTGCAGTTGCTGCCTGAACTTCTAGGAGCAGAGATTGTGTGGTATAAGATGGAGAAAAACTAATCTCACCAGGGCTACTGCCAACTGATTTGGAAGAAAATCTTTTTTTAGTCTGACAGGGGATATGGCTGTGCTGGTTTCCTATTGCAATGCTCTGAGGACTGGAGGGAAATACCTGCAAGAACTGATGGGAAATGTAGGAAATGTTCTGAATTGCCTGCAATATCCAGAACATAAGTGGAAGTCTTGAAAGTTTAAGGTATGGGGGGAATTAAAAAAAAAAAAAGTATATTTTTTAAAATTCAAAGCTGCTTACACTGTCAGTAAACACCCTTTAACATCTTCTGGTTGCTTCCCCCATGGATAGAAGAGGTGTTGAAGAGGTGCAGAAGAGGTGTCATCTCTGGTTTTCATTAATTTTTTGTGTTCTCATTTTGCTTGATTTAAGCATACATGGACACAAGTCTGTCAGAAGTCCAAGAGGCTTTTTTGTTCTACTTCCCTTAAGTCCTTAAGTCCTCAGTAGTTAAGTAACATTGTGGTAGGTAGTGTGGGAACATTGATCACTGTAGTGTTATTTTGTCTCAGTGGAAGAACTGTGTTGTGGTCCTAAACCACTCCCAAAAACCTGACCATTAGGTCAGAGCTCAGACCAGGCTGGCAGTGTGTATATCTGATTTACAGGGGAAATCGTTGTCCTTATTCCTTATTGATATTTTCACTATCACCTTACAGCCGCCATTTGTCCTGTGGACCCCATAAAGTTTCTGAGTAGTCTTGCATGGTTTGCCACCTTTTGCCACCCTTCCAAGTGCTCTGATGGGACTTAAAAGTCTTAGATTTTATTACAGGAATGCATGTTTATGGCAAGTGGCAGAGGGACATTTGGAGAGTGGTCTGCACTTTGACATCTCTACCACTAACTAAGCTGCTAGGTCATTGTCACTTGTGTTCTGCAATGATTTCTACTTCCTGTGGCTCTGTCTTTGGGCTTAGTCAAGAAGAATTAAAGGGGATCTGGGCTACAAGCTCCCTGCTGTGAAGAAGCATCCTACACGAAGCAAATGATCTCTTAGACAAAGGAATAGCTCAAGGCACCCTTTGTTTTACAGCTTGGCTGAAGCATCCTGAATTGGCCACAAGTATTTTTGTTTTTCTAATATAATTTTTAAAAATGAACAATGGCTGATTTATCCAGTGCCTTGGGGATTCTTATATAAAAATGTTAATTTTGAAAAGTGAAAAATATGAAGCAAGACTTCGGCCCATTTGTTGAATGGGACCATACACTCAGTAAAATGTCACTGCCTGTTTCCCTCCTCAGGTTTCAAACTGTACATGTCAGGCATGATAGACACCTTCTTTCTTCAGCCTCCAGGGAGCTGTACAGTCCAGCCCAGTACAGTCAAGTCAGTGGAAAGTGTTCAACTTAAACTGGAGGGAAAAGAACTTTTTGCTCTTTCTGTCAGCTTTTCCAGAACATGGTTATGGTGTGCGTCTCTTTGCCAATTTAAGGGCACTGGTGTTTACTCTGGCACTTTGATAAAATAAATCAGCTCATTTTATTCAGTTAAAAACATTTTGTTTTGTTCCTAATGACACAAGTACATAAATCCTTATATGAATGGGTAGCTATTAATTGGTACAGTTCTGCCCATTTGGAAAAAAATCACAGAATTAGTGAGGCTGGAAAGACCTTGGAGATCATGGAGTCCAGCCTATGACCTAACACCACCATGTCAACCAGACCATGGCCCTAAGTGCCACATCCAGTCTTTTCTTAAACACCGCTAAGGTCAATAACTCCACCAGCTCCCTGGGCAGCCCGTCAGGTAAAGGCTTTCTGCCTTCTTGCAGGACTGGATCACAGACAATGTTAAGTTGGGCCAAACCTTTGAAATAAATTATTGTGATTGAGACAATGATGGAAAAAGTGTAAATATCAATGTGGAGTAATGTGATGAATTAAAATGAGTCACATAAAAGCAAATATTTAACAAAAAGAGTGGGAGGTGTCACTCTGTTCAAAAGCATCTCTAAGTCATCATACACAATGCAAATTTGCAGGAAATATTTGTCGTATTGTCCTGAAAAACATTTGTCCTCTTTACAAATTTAAGTGGGAAATCACAGGCTTTGAACCTGGTAAATTAGGTGGTAAATCTTTGCAAATTCATGTGTAGGAATAGCTTTTTTCTGCGTTTTTTGTCTTGTACTAGACTTAGAGAAGCTAGAACACAATGATTGATCTGCCAGTCACCTAGGACTTTGCAGTCATTAGGGAAGGTGGAGGTTGAGCAGTTCTAGGAGAAAACAGATAGTGGCTTAAAGTAACTTGTGCAGCACCAAAGACACTGATTGACACAGTGAGCTAAATGTGCAAAACAAAACTGAAAGACAGTATCTATCTCTGTGTGGCAGGGAACAAAATAGCCTCTGTGGAAAAAGGAGTGTTTAGAAGATATATTTAGTATTTTGAGGACAGTATTTTAAGGTGAGGAGTGCAATCAGTGAAGAACAAGGAGGTAATGTGAGCACAGCAAAAGGCAAGTAAGATGTCTATGACGAAAATCTATTTTTATCTATAAATGAGGTAAAATGTAGAATTAGAAAGGCTACAAGGTCACAGAAATCACATTTGGAAAGAGGCATAAATGGGAGCATATGCTATGTGAGCAGTGGAGGAAGGGAAGGGCAGATTTTAGGAACGATCAGTAAAAATAAGACATAGGTAAGGATGTGTGGAGGAACTGAAGCTGCAGTGGCTAAGGAGGTTGGAAACGGCTTTCCTGGGAAAGGATGAGGAGGTAAAAGGGGCTATCTGCATCCCTCTGGAGCAGAAGCACCCTGGTCTGACTGTGTGGGAGAGGCTGTGCACATGCTCTCCAAGCTGTGTCTCCTCTTGAGAGACGCAAAACATGTTTCTTCAGACTCTTGGGTCAGCTCTTACTGCACTTTATGGAAGGGAATGAGAGAAAGAAGAGCAAAATGTTTTTTCCCTTTATATGACAAATACTCACTGTTGGATTATGCATGACAGAACATAGGTAATATAATACCTAAAATACCTTTGGATTCATTAGATTAAACACAGATGAAATGTAAAACACTTGCCATGTGCATTTCAGAAGAAGTTAAAACACTGTTTTCTTGCTTAGACCATTCTGGCTTTTCTGTATGGTGCTGAGAACAGACTGCTCTGCCCTTTAGGGGAAGGGAGAAATGCAGCAAAGGCAGCCATGGTTCATGGCAGCACACTGCTCTTGACTTCTTGTGCAGTTGCACGAGGGTAAATGTGCTGGATTCTTGATGCCAGGTATGTTGACATTGAAGCCCAGCACCAGTTAGGAAGTTTCTGCTTTGTAGTGACTTGAAGTTACAGAGCCTGAAAATATTTCCTTTGACAGAAAAGTAACTGAAGTCTTATTTAATTGTTTCTTTTCAAACATCACCAGAAAAGATTTCATTGCACGAGCTGAAATGCAGTCAGTCAAATTAGAACTGGCACAATGTCCATAAGATATTTATTCTCTAAGGATATTTGTCATTATCACCAAGAGTCATTTGGATTCTCCATCGGATTATACAATGGGCTACTGAACATTAGTTTCAGCACTGTAGTAATAATAGAGAAATAACTGCTTAAACCACAATTAGGTGGGAATGTAATGCTCCCTTCATGAAAAATTTAGTCATTAATTTTATGTTGATATCTTTTTAACATTATTAAACTGTACACTGGAGACAGTGGTTCCATAAAACACGTTTTTCCTATAGGAGCTGTATGACTTAGATGACTGCAGCCCAGTATGCATTAGAAAGAGTAATGAAAATGTTAAGATGACTAATGCTATAATTAGGTGTGCAAAGAGCATTGTCAGGCGACCACTGACTAACAGAGTATTTGTGTGTGTGTGTGTGCATTCATAACACATATTCATTTGGTTTTCTGCTGGGTTGCATGAAGCCTCTGAACTCTTAATTAGGAGATTTTCTAATGTAATATAATCTCTTTAAGCATATAGTGGTGAACTGAGGCCTGCATACAGACATGTATTTCTTTTTTACACAACATACTTAGCCTGAAGAGAAGAGCTGTGTTGCATTTCACAGGGCAGAAGTGAAATTGTTCTACAATGTATATAATTTTGATGTAACTTAATTTTATTTTGTTTGACTGAATGCACTCCTGTACATTTTCTTATTTGGACAGAAGACTTCCAGTTCACTTTTGGCCCATGTGAATAAAACAGGCACATGTTAATAATACACATCTGCATTGCCCTGAGTTCGAAAGAACACTGACAGATGACATCTAGGATTTTTAAACCTCTTAGCTGGATTTCACTGATGTCATCAGGTGTCAGGTTTTCTATTTGGTATGTGATGGGTTTGGGTTTTTTTTATGTTGTCAGTCCTTGTCTTTCCTTTTTTTTAAGTGAAATGATTATGCAAAAGGCTTCTTCATGGTTAGCAGCCTAGAAGGCTTGTTCTTCAGGTGTGTTCACTTAAATGATGAGAGGGAAAAAAAGCAAGAGACATCTATAGGGATATTAAAAAAGAGAAGACCACAGTGCAGCCAGTCCTTAAGACAAGTAACTCTAGGCTCTAAATGGATCAATCAGTGAATAAAATTACAGTGAGTGATGGAATTGTCAAAACTGTTCTTGCAGTACCTCAAAAGTCTTGTTGAAGCTGTGGGCATTGCAGGCTGTAGCTTAGAAATTTTGTCTCTCTTTCAGAAGTGTTTTTGCAAAGTGGTATTGCATTGCCCTGCAATCTGGCCACCACAGATGTCTCATCTGAGAGGACTTTGCTTCTCTTCTGCATCACACTCATGCTTGGTCCAGGGTCCCTCCACCACACCTACTCAGCTGAGAGGAGCCCCGTCTTCCCCAAAGAGAGTCTCTTTCCCCTGCCCCAGGCAGTGGCATGAGGTGATAGAGTAACCTGGCCATGCCTGCTCCTAGACACTGCAAAAATTAACCCTGTTCTGCCCCAAACCAGGACAAGAATCGAAAGAAAAATATTAGAAGGTGACCCCAGGACTGCATATCCATATGGATTCATACATGGTAATTTCCATTCCATTGCTGGACTACAGAATGTAAAGAAACCAAAGTACAACAAACCAGAGACCTGCTGGAGGGAGCAATCAAAGTCCATGATGGCATTTCTTCTGGTTGATTGATACTGGCTTTCTGGTCCTAATTGAGCTGTTAGAAGCTGGGCCAGGTTTGAAATAGCAGAGAAGTGCTTGCAGCATTTTCTGGTCCTTGCTTTGTGGTTGAAATGATGACTGAGAAAAAAGTAGGAGGCTATTCTGTTTGGTCTGGGCTCCAAATAATTTCCATGCCTAAAATACATTACAACCCATAACCAAAAGTTTATACACAAAGCTTACCAGCTGGCCTTTGTAGTGGTTTTTTTTGTTGTTTTTTTCAATTGTGGCTGATGTGCTGATGCCAGCACTTGGATAAGACACATTGACTAAAAGCATTGCAGTGGAGTAAAACATGGAGTAAAACTTCTGTAAGAGTTGGATGCACTACAAAAGACACTGAATCATGTCAGATATTTAGGGCAACACTGGTGTACTGCCATTGGAAGTCTTTGATTCAATCAGTTTTGTGCTCTGGAATGCAAGTTGAGAGCGATTTGTGTTTGGCATTGTAAATTTTACAAGAGAGCTCAAAAGCAACAAGACACTAAATGTGTCACTCTGGTTTTGCGTGGTAAAATTCATAATTTGAATGCTGGTGTTGGACATACTGTTGAAGCATAAGAAAAGCCTTATTGTTCTAGTAACTACTCTCTCTCTCGCTCTGTTTCATTTAAGAATATTTGCCTACAGGCTTTCCCACTTTTCTTTGCCTTCTTTCTTCTACAGATTTACAAAATACTACATGCATTTCCGCAAGCTGCTTTGTATTTTTTTCTACAATGCCCTGTTGAGCAGCAAGAGCTGTTTATGGCCTGAATGTCAGATGGGTGTAACAGTGTGGCCTGAATGTCAGATGGGTTTAAGAGTTTTACCTGCAAGCAAAGAGCAAGAGAGAGCTTTCATGGAGTGACACTTGCATGTCTGAAGAAAAGGACAAGCTTATCACTCTGTACAGGTACCTGAAAGGAAATTCAGCTTGCACCAGGGAAGGTTTAGATTGGATATTAGGAAAATTTCTTCACGGAAAGAGTTGTCAAGCATTGGGAAAAGCTGTCCAGGGAAGTGTACCTCCCTGAAGATATTTAAAAAGCATGTAGGTATGGAGCTTAGGCACATGGCTTAGTGGTGGATTTGGCAATGCTGACTTAAAGTTGGACTTAATGATCTTAAAGATCTTTTCCGGCCTGGATGAGCACATGTCCTGTCAGCCAGCTTGGCTCCAGCACATGGCTGCTGGCTCCAGTGGGTTCAGGAGGGAAGGGAGAAGTTTGGGAGGCCCCATGGGAAGAAGCTACATGCAGGATCTGTGGGGCAATGCAGTGGTGGGAGTTACTGATGACACCACACTGAGGAGCTATGGGCATCATAAGGAGGGGCTGCTGGACCCAGTCCCGTTAGCAGCCAGGCTTGCTCACCCACCTGCAGTACAGTCCTAGGTCTTGTGGCTGCCCAGGTCGAGCCTAACATGTATGGCTGTGTTACACTGTCCCTCAGCCTTTGGAAACCTCTTGGACCAGCCTTCTTTCCACTATGGGGACCTTCTCAGTGGCTGCCCAAGAGAGGGTGAACTTTAAAATTCACACAGCAAAGAAAATCAAGACTTTACAGCTGTTGAGCAGAAATAAAAAAGAACAAAAACAGAACTGCAGATTACCATGGCCATAAAAGTATGTCTTAAAATCTCACTGACTGGGCAAGAAACAGCTGACTCAAGTATTTATCATTGCTGAATCTTTTTTAACATAGCTCTAAGTTTGACAGACCTTATGGTTAATTGATTTAGACCTACAGGAAGACCTCAGTTTAGACTTTGGTTGTTTTCTATTTCATACAGCTTAGCCTAGAGATGAAACCTGCTTTTGTCAAGAGTCCTTAATTTCATTTGCTCAGCTCCTGTAAGACAGCAAAATGTGCCATAGAAACAGAATTTGCAAATGAACTCAGTTGGCAGAGCACATTTAAAAAAGCCTTGCAGGTGTGCAAATGCTCTCAGCTGATGCTGGACTGCTGCCGTATTTCTTGGCACTGAGATAATGCACAGCCGTGTTTTCTGGTCTGTCCCTAAACCAAGAGTTTAGTTTGTCTTGGGAGGGGCAAAGCAGGGTTTAACATTTGAAAAGCTGTGCCCCCTTCAGCCAGGGCTCACCCACTCTTGCTGCAGGAAATGCCTTCAAAATACCAGTGGCACCCTGTCAGCACAGCTGTAAACAGCTGTTTCCAGTGAGCTACATGACAGGTTATTAATTAGATGTTGCACAGCCTTTAGCAGGGGCTGAACATGCTCTATCACTGACTGTGTCAGGCATTGGACAAGGAGATTCACAAGGCTTTTTATATCTTTCCTGAGTAGGTTCATGGAAAAAGGCCCAATGTGGCAGGTGGGAGGGAGAGTGTGGAAGGCATCTGGGATTGCTGTGTGGCATCTGTGAGAAGCTGCCATATCTAGGTCAGACAGTGTCCTGTCAGGAAATCTGTAGAGGAGGAACAACTGATGTCCCGCCATGATCTGTTTGTCCCTTCCCAGAGTCAATGGAAAATGAAGCTGAAAGAGATCATGTACTGCAGAGGTTCCCAACACCTCAGCTGCTTTGTGGAGCCACTAGCAGTTACAGTAGCTCTTCCTTATCTCAGACCATAGAGCTGCTTTGATATTGGAAGCGGGGAAGAAGGGAGGGAGTGGGGAGGTAGGGTTGTGGAATGTGTCACAATCCGGAAACACCGTCTTCTGCTGCCTTTAACTCCCTCTTAAAAACCTTGAGAGAAGTAGATTTTCTAGTCTTCCTAGGAAATCTCTCCTGATGCCTCTCCTTCCTCATCACCAGACAGTTTTGCTGTTAAAAGAACTTGGAGATGTGCCCAGAGGCAAGAGGATGCCTGGCTGTGAGACCTGTGGAAGTGGCTCCTGTGAAGATGTCTAGGGGTATGAGCAGGCAGTAGGGAGTTGAGAAACGGATTGGCTGTGGGAACCTCTATGCAGTGTGGAATCTATCTGCCATTAGCTGGTTACATTGCTGGTGACACTGTGTGACCACTATGCTCCATCTGCTCCACCCTGCCTCCCTGTTGATCTCCTGTCTGTACCTGGCTTCTACCGTGGCAGAGGGAGAGAGGCAGAAATCTGATCTCTCTGGCACTTCAGTCTGGTGGGGAGTGCAGGTGACTGCTGCCTCAGTCCGTGCACTATCATCCTTGCATACTCAACCCATGGCTAAATCATGCTGTAGTCTCTGTACCCCAGTTTGTCACCTGCAAAGCAAAGGTAGCCCTGTCCTGAGTGCTGGGGGTTTTGCTAGACTGTCTCGAACTTCTAAGCCAGTGGTAATCAGTAGCATCTTAATAGGTAGAGTGTGGCAGCCAGAGGAAAGGCAATGGCTCTTTGCCTGCTAAAACAATCAGTGCAGTGGCATCTAGTGCACAGTGGGCAGAATTACAGATGTCCAGCAGCCCCCCAGCTGAGCTGGGTGTCACTGAGGAAGGACTGTAGGCTGCCTTTTGAGGAATCTCTGGAGCTGGAAGTCTATCTGCTCTTCTCCTTCTCTGTTCTCCTGAGTGGAGCAGGGGGCCTCAAGTTTTAGGGCAGCTCAGAGCACCACAAGCTGCTGTTGTCTTTTGCTTATGAGTACTCAGTCATCCAAATGCATGATTCTGGTGTAGGATTAAAAAAAAAAAAAAAAAAAGGATAATCTACTTCAGGCATGTACAGAGAACAGTGGGTATTGTCAGTGCTTCTGGTGGCAGGAGCTGCTGATGAGCCAAAGAACTTGTAGGTGTAGGTGTTTTAACTGACAGGGGATAAATGTCCAGGCACCCAGAGTCTCAGTCACAGCAGCAGCATGTCCCGTCTTGAACCGAAATGCACTTGGTGCCAAATAGGCATGTCGCAGAGTCTGGCCACAAAAGCCAGTGCAATGCCACATTCTGCTCTTTTTTTCACATACAAGGAGCAAAATCAGCATGTACAATGGCAATGAGCAGTCCTGGGTCAGCACTCTTGAGCAAGAAGTCACCAAAAAGGACAGTGATGCAAATAAGACATTTGATGAGTCACTATTAGGTACAAGTGAAAGTGTATTTCCAGTTATGTTTTGGTTCTTGCATTGTGAAGTAACCCTGATGGGTGTCACAATGTGTTTATTTGTGTAGGGACCTTGTGTGCTCATTTTGAGCAGCAAAAATGTACATGCACACATGTGCACACATGTGTTGTATTGTGTGCATGCTGCATTGAATGTTCACAGCAAAGTACAGGTCATATCTTATTAATACTAAGACCTGTTTTGTTGTTGGGAGTTTTTTGTATATAAAATGTATGTGAATGTTCTAGATTATATAGAAATTTGAAAGAAAAAGTTTACGGTAGAATAAATACATTTTTATCAATGGAAGACTTAATTTTGCTCTTACGCAGTCAATGGTAATCCTGCCATTGTAGTGGTCTAAGCAGCACTGACCCTAGAAACCTTCAGTTTCTAAATGATCCCTCATTAATGACAATAGGTCAAGAAAATCCTCTTATGGAAGTACTGGAAACTCTTGGATTTTGCCCTGAAGAAGTGGGAGTCAAAGTCCCCTCCCAGAGGCACGGAAAATCAACCACATCCTTATTAATTTTCCTTTCCTGTGCATTAGCACACATGTACAGCTTGTAGGTACTGGATGAAGCCCTCCAATCCCATTGATTCTGGGTCTGAAGACTCAAGACTCTTAAGCATGCAAATCAGAGCTGCCTAACACTGAAGAGGAAGGGAATAAAAAGTTTGTCAGGAAAGTTGCTTCATGTGTCACAAAATGGTACATTAATTCTATTGGAATAATTTGCTACATAGTTTTATTTTAGTAATTTAATGAATTCTTTACTCTCCATGATGAGACTTGTCCAAATGTCTCTTAGTTTCCAAAATACTGCTTTATCTACCAAGCTACTAAATATTTCTGACCCTTTCACTCTGTTCCTGCAAATCCATTTTTCATCCACCCTGATGTACATGGCTTTCCTTCCTTTCTGACAGGAGTAAAAAAAAATGGAGCCTGGGTGAATATTGCTTTTAAAGTGTTATTTCCCCGGGCTGTAATATATAATTAAGAATCTGTTTTCTCAAGACAGAGAATGCTCTAAAAATGACCCACATCTGTTTGTCTTGTACATCTGTTTTTCTTGTCTGTACCCATCTCATTCATCTGATCATGGGTGATCCATGGGAGAATTTTTAGGGGGAGTGGGAATGAGGTGGGTGTTTTGGGAAGTGCCTCTTCATCCAGGCTGGGTAAGATGGACTTGAAGGCATGCTTTCCTTCTGGAAGCAGAGGAGATAAGACCCAGTTTATTTTCTTTCTTTGTCTTTGTATTAAAGGATTATTTAAAAAAAAAAAAAAAGAAAGAAAGAAAAGAGGATTTTATAGTAAATGATGGATTTCTTTTGAGTTCTTTATAATTCCTTTGGCTATCATCAGATTGGGTGTTGCAATAGCAACACAGTAAGTATTTATTTATAAGATGGAAAAATATGTGATGATACTAGCTGCACAGTTGCTTATCTGGTGGAAACGAATTTTAAAAGTTACAATGTTGTGGATTGATTTTTTTTAAAGCTCTGCTTGAGATCAAAGGTAAAATCCTTCAATTCCTGAGATAGAAAAACAGCCACAGTGCTGCAAGAAGACTCAGTTATCAATAGCTCTTGGAGAAATTGTTTTCAGGGTTTGCACAGCTTCACTTCATAGCTATCTTTTCTGTCTGAAGCCTGTACTTGAAGTATCTGCAGCTGCCAGTACATTGCTTTTGACTGCAGTTAGCTAGGATGAAAAAACTTAATGTTGCTGGATGCTAAATTTGTTCTGTGCAAAACTTTTCCTGCTGCCTCCAGGTGTAAGCAGCAGCTACTGCACACATTCTGCACCTCCTTTCCATTTCTTGTGTCTGCCACAGACATATTTTCTCTCACGAAGTAAGATGAAGTAAGTTTTCATCATTAAAAAAACTAACCAATATGCTTTTCTTAATAATAACCTGTTCATGGTTTCAACAAGGAAGCAGTCTAATTATGGTAATTTTTTATTCCACCTGCCTCAGCCATTGGCAAGTGTGAGATGGGCAGGTGTAAGGTGGGGCTGCAGTGTGCACTGCACCAGCAGGGTAAGGCAGAGCTCAAGTCAAAGGTGCTTGCTGAGCTGTGAAAATAGGACCTAACAGAAGAGGCTACGCTTCAAGGGAATCTGAGAGGTGTGGGAGAAGACCCTCTCTTGGGTAGTAAAATGTAACAGTTTTGTATTGTCTTTCCAAATGTGCATTGCCTGATGACTTACAGGTTTCCTTTTAAATGCCTTCTTACCTGGCTATTTTAATCACTTTTCCTAGTACTTTTCTTCATTTGGTATAAAGCATTGAAGATATCAGGGTAGATGAAATGGCTGTTTAAATAACATCTAAAAAATAAGAAATGGTGTGAGACAGAAGTGCTTAGAAAAAACATTTCTCAGATTTCTGTGAAATTAATCTTCTGTGTGTAGAAAATTAGGATTTGGACTGTAAGGATATTGGAGATTACTGTGCTGTCTGTTTATATGATGCAACGAAACTCCAAATCAAACATACTAAAATGTGGACAGATGAGATGTGTTACACTTATGAGAAAATTTTCATATGAAGAATGAAATTCTCTGTTAGTAATCTGATACTTCTCTGTTAGTAATCTGATACTTCTCCAGTGTTGTTAGATGTAGAATGCCATTTATGCCTTATACGTTATTTATTATTTGATCCATAAGTGATATAATTGTTTTCTGGCTTTTGTTTATGAAAACTTGGACAAAGTCTTTCAGCATTAATGAAGTGGCAGCAATGTGATAGCAACACAAAGGAGTGGAGAGCCAGTGGGTTTGAGCAGACGGTATTGACACTGGTGGGTTCAGAGGCAGAGGTCAAGAGGCAGTAGAGTAGCACTGGGCAGAGAAATCATCTGTTCTTAAGGGGTGCTCCAGCAGAGATGTGCAGCTGAGATGGTTCCTGGTCACCATCAGAGCAACATAAAGATGCCAGAAGCATAGTGAGGAGTCTACTCACAAATATACTGTAGCTGTTATGTGGATTGGATTGGATTGAATTAAGAGCAGAGCAAGCATCACTAGCCTGAACCTAGCTGACTTATGGAGCACTGCGGGAGCAAAGAGCATGGCAGCTTGACTCAGCAGTTATTTAGCTAGGAGGATAGGGCAGGACAGAAGCACAGTTCATGCAATTTTCCTTTCATTAAGCCAGCAATGTGCATTGTTCACAGTACAGTCTTGAAAGAAAGGTTCAGCTGCTGTACCACAGTAAGGAAACCACAGAGCCCCAGCATGTGATGGAACAGCAGGAGTTCTGCTAGGGATGTGCCCAGTGCCTGGTGGCTCTGCTGTCACCTGTGATTTCTTTGTCTCTGTAGTTTACTTGACTGATGGTACCTGCTAAGGGCAATACACCTACAAATATCACAGCTTTTGGTGTGCCTGGTGACAGCCTGCTATGATTCTCAGGACCAGTGTGTCCAGTCAGTTAAGACTAATCCCCTTTCAGAAGCCCAAGGTGTTCATCTTGACTTCACTGTCGTTGTGGTAGACATTCTATCCCTGCTGTTTCCTGTCGGTGACTGTTGAATTTTTTACACTGTACATGACATCTGCTCTTCTGTTGGGTGCTATAAAGCTAACTTGTAGCTCCATGGCGCATAGATAGGGCTGTGCTACAGCTGGAAGCAAAACTGTTTGCATCCTCACTAAAATAGTGGGAAGACACTGTAACACATTTGTAAGGCTTCTTTCTATTCTCCTTTTCCCCTAATTTTCCTTTTATTTTTATCTCCTGCTAACCCTGTTGAAAATGTTGGTGGACCAAAACCAGCCAGGGCTGCCTTTTTTCCTTCTTCTTTCTTTTCCCTTTTCTTTGTGTGCTGGGATAATTATGCCCAAATTGCCAAATATAAAATGCATTGCATGTGTTTTGGCATGTATATAGTGTTAACTCATATGTAATATGGAAGGATGGAAAGTGTGTTTTCAGGATTTGGCTGAAACAAACTTTAGCTTGCCTACAGCTGCTCGGGGTTTCCTTTTGATCCACATGTTATAAATGATCAGCTTGGTAGTCCTCATTCAAGTATATTTGGCCAACTGCTATTGTATTTGAGAAAAAATGAGTTTTACTTCCTAAATTTGAATGAATGTGCAATGTTTTCCCCCTAGACTGAAAATCTGAGTTCTCGTGTTTAGTGGTTAAGTTGTATTTGCTGTTTATTTTAAAAATTTCAGTAGAAGTCAGAGCCCTCCCCATGCCTGCCTTCATGCCAACAGCAGGCCTTTCTGCAGTGGAGACTACTGTAGGTTGCTTTGGCTGTGAGATGCTGAAAAAGAATGTCTCTTGAGTGGTTTGTTGGTGTCGTGTCCCCCCCCCCCCCCCCCCCTTTTTCTGGGTGGTTTTTTTGGGTGGGTGCCCCCCCCCCCCCCCATTTCTTTTCTTCTGGTTGGTATGAATGCCTGAGCACAATCTGGCTCATCATCAGGATCTTTTATCTTGGTGTTGACAAATGCCATCTTCTGTGCAAAATTTTACTTTTGAAAAAAGAGAATCCAGCTGTCTTGGTGGGTAGATGCAGCTGTCAAGTTGCAAGTGTCAGAGCTGCTGTAGGTGCATTGAAGAAAAATGCTGGGTGGGGGAGTGAGTCCCTTTTCTGTGCACACCTGTGCAACACAACCATGGAAAGAAATGCAGTGGGCAATCCTTGAAGTTCTTTCTGAATGTGTATTGGCCTGAATTTCAGGACCTTGGATAGTTTGGGCTTTAGAAATTTAACAGTAGATATATTTAAAAGGCAATAAAAAACCTGATTTAATGCTAAACTAGAAGTGGGATGGTATTTGTGAAAAGGAGCTTCTTCCAGGATAAACGTCAGCCAAGAGGAGGAGTAAGGGTTTTATATGAAAATAAATGTGACAAAATTTTAGTCTTAGAAGACTTGCTGCCTGTGCTTCTCTGCTGTTGCTGTGTTTTAGTTAGTCATAAAATAAATGACCAGTGACAAATGCCTGCTCTCTGTAGTTATTTGTAGAGTGGCATGTTTTAGGTTTGCTCAAGGGTTGTGCTCTGAAAATGAGAGCAGTTCATGGACTGGAACCAATATCTGCTCTCCTACAAATAAAAGAGGTCAGGCCACGCACCCCAGGACTCTCCTGCTCACCCTCCTCTTTCCTTTCTTTAAGCCAAATCACTCTGGATTTGCTGTCACCATGAGATGGGCAAAAGGAAATATTCTCACCTGACTTCCTTTTCGTCAAGTTGTGTTATTGCCTGGTGGCCCATCACAGGCAGGAATGCTCCTGTTTCTCTACACACAAGCTGCCTGCCCTCTGCCTCTGGGGACTCCTGGTGCCTCTGGGCAGCAGTCATATCCTCCCTCCCACCTGGCAGCAGCCCACAGAAATACAAGCCTGGAGTCCATAGGTGCATGTGGAGCTCCTGTTCAGCACTGACATGCTTTAGTTTGGATCCAAGTCCTGCTAGTTTTCTCTACACAGTTGCAGGTAATTCCTGGATGAATAGTTCATGGTCCCTTGGCTGTGAGCCAGGACTCTGTGCCCACAGCATCCTTAGTGTTGTCTAGTGATGAATCTGCAAACCTGCTGTTGGGGACAGTGAGAGAAGAGTGGGGTGAACCTTTAACGAAAGGTTACCCTCAGCGCTGTGTCCTGTGATGCTGCTTACTTCCCATCTTTAATGTTCTCACTGCAGTAGATGGTTGGAGTTTAGTGCTGGACTTTCTGCATGCCTTCAGCCTCATCTGCTCCATTTGAGGGTTTCTAGCAAGCTTCTCAGAGAAAGTGGAAGGAGAGGATTTCAGCAGGAATTTCTGAGAGGTGAAGCTGGGCACAGCTGAAAAGCAGACCACCCCATCATCAAAGCTGACCGGAAGCAGAGGATTTCAGCAGGAATTTCTGAGAGGCGAAGCTGGGCACAGCTGAAAAGCAGACCACCCATTGCCTCCCATGAAAGCTGACTCAGCCATCTCTGCTCATTGTGAAAGTACATGACACAAACCTTCCAGTCTTCCTAATTTTTTCAATGTCTGTTAGATTCCTCTTCTTAATAATAGCACAGGAAATTCAAACTATCTCTGGACAATTGCAGCAGTTCTTGGGTGGTTAAAATTTAATATCTTATCCTGCTATTTGTGGTATGCTATTGATACCCACAGGTATTTTTTTGCCATGTATTATTGCTTAATTATATCAGTTATGAATCAGTCAAAAGAAGCAGTGGAATGGACATAGAATTAATTCTCAATTTAGATGTATAAAGTGATAGAGGAAAGAATAATGTTGGTACTCAGCTTCTTCTAAAGCAGGCTGACCAGTCACACTGAAAATAAAGGACAGAGACTTCAAAATGGTAATTAAAAAGTGAGTTAAATGAGGCTGCTATGCACTGTAATCAGAACACTAAATTTCAAATGTTTCATCTTTTGCCTTTGAAGTATATGTCAAGCTGCAGATTTTTTTGGTGTAACTTAGTATAGTGCTCTGGATAAGCAAATAGAATTTATTGTGTAATATACCAGCTATACATGACAAAATCTTAAATCTCTTGCTATTCAGTTCCTCTTTTATGTTATTCTTCATATAATCTCTTAAGTCTTCATTTCCAAGTTTCATTAGTAAGAAGAAGGAGAAAGCACATTGTTTTGGAGGCTAGATAATAAAAAGGCAGTTCTGTTTCCCAGAGTATGTGTCAGGTTGAGGTATTTACAAAGAAGGAGAAAATAAATTATTTTTGCTAAGAACAGAGCAGTACATGCAATGCCACCTGGGGAGAGGAAGAGTTATAATGATCACATTAAAAGGCATCTTAAAAATGGGAAATTAGTAATCCCCCAACCCTACATGTGACTGAAATTTTAATGTACCCAACCCTACATGTGACTGAAATTTTAATGTACCCAAAGGAATACGCAAACATCCATTCACACTCTAGTTTTTGCTGTGTGTGCCTTTGATTGCAGCATCAGCAGGTCACAGTAGAAGTCCATGCTCAGGAAAGAAGGTTCAGCAAAGCTGATGAGGGATCATACTCCAGTCTGTCACATCACAGGTGACTGTTCAGCCTTTAACTTTGAGAATGCAGGTGGGCAACTAGTAAATCAGGGAATACCTAAATGCAGAACTTGGGTTGCCTAAGAGAGCTCTGAAGACTGACAAGGAGATGGGTGACCAACTTCACGTGAGCGGAGCGTGAGGTAGACTAGGGCTTGAGTAGGTTGAATAAAGAACGCTCAGTTTTGACTCATCCTGCTTATTAGACATACAAATATCATTCTTTAGAGCTGACTCAGAGGCTCTGCAGCATCTTTACTGCATTCACTAGCACCTTAAACTTTCTGACCCACAGCAGGTCTCCTGAGACCCTCAGCTGCCCTGCTGAGGGCGTTACTCCTGCTTTGTTAAACAATGTCTGCCCCACGGGAGCAGCAGAACCTCTGTGGCATAATGCAGAGTTTCAACACTTGCTGATAGGACAGAACACCAGGGAAATAGTTCTCCTTTCTTACAGAAAAAAAACCCCAATCTCTGGTTTTCTTCAAGCTTTCCCATTTTAAACAGGAATGGATGACACCAGAGACACAAAGGTTGTCCGTAACAAATAGGAGATTGGATATGGACCTCTGGAAATGTACACTTGCTAAGGTCCAGAGCCACCTGAAAGTCCTTCAGGGCACACACACATTTGCAGTGCGTGAAAGAAGAGTCATTACGCTCATCTCTTCTGTGCTCAGGGTATAAAAGATGCCTCTCAAGGTCAATTACTATGTCAACACAAGTAAGAAAGTACAATTTTCAAGTTGGTTGAAATTGAGATATCTCAGTGGACCTAATGGAGTGGATCACTTACACATGAAGCTTAACAACCTGGCCTACAGTGTTAGAGTTTATAAGCTGTGGAAAAAAGTACCAAATCTTTCAGAGCTGTGCTAGCCAACAACACGAGTGCTGTTGCCTGTTGAAATGTCCTTGAATTGTAGCTTTCCATTGGAATCCGTCTGTGTACTTTCCTGAGGGTGCCATGGAGAAAAGCAATATTTTTTCAATGTGTGAACTACACGTAACAGGTACCACGATCATTTTCTCCAGAGTCTGAAGTTAACGTTTTTTTTTGGTCTATAAATAGTTCTGATTTTTAAGGTGAAATTTTCAAATCATTGTTTGGGTTTCGGGTCTTTTTTGTGGTCTCAGTATGAATAGAGATTTGTTTCTTTTTAGTAATGAGATTTGGACTGCAAAACATGGGTAAATAAATTGGATTTATATATAGGTATATAAATACACACACCTATATATTATTTTTGATATCCAGCAGAGAGAGACATGACCAAACAAATCCAGAGATTGTAAAAGATTGGGGAAAAAACCCCACAGCAACAGTAGCAGGGAGATTATGTTAGCATAACCGAGAGAACTTGATAAATAATGGTCAAAAATGTAGAATTTAATTTTATTGAGATCATATGATGTAGTTCACGTCTCCAGGCTTTTGAGTACAGAACTTCAAAGCAGCCAAGCTGTGACAGTAACTGATAGTGGTCATGACAAGTAAACTGGGGGGTAGAAAGATAGAAACAAGTAGGGAACCAGTGGTGTTTTAGCTGACAAAAGCCCAGGGATGTTTATGTGATCTCAAAACACCATCCCTGCCCAATACATACAGATGGTTGTAGGAAGATGGGAGCTAGTTTATTAATTAAATAATAAACTTTCTTGTTTTGATTGCTCATCAAAGATGTGTGGGTTTTGGAAATTATTTTAAAGCATGTAGTTTGATACTGTTAACTTACCAAAGAAGAGTCGCTGTGTGCAGTGAGACCCAAAAGCAAATAATCATTGTGCAGACTTCATTCCTCTTCTGGGACAGAGCATTTGACAGGAGAAGCCTTTCAGTGACTGTGTGCAATCCTTCTCTAGTGATGGTTTAACATGTTCCTTTCATCTTAAACTGCTGAACAAATAAAACTGCATGTAGGAAAATCAACCTCGCAGATAAAGGTGATGAACCATGAAGAGAAACTCTATTCCTTCAAATTTATTGAGGATCAAATGTAGATATATTTTTTCATGTCAGATAATGTCTTTCCATTCTGTCTGGGCAGTCATGGCAAAAAAAATATTTCCAAATGGAAGTCACAGTGACAAGTCCAGCAATGCTATCAGTTACCTGGTTTTGGTCCCCCCCCCCCCCCCCATTTCTTTTCTTCTGGTTGGTATGAATGCCTGAGCACAATCTGGCTCATCATCAGGATCTTTTATCTTGGTGTTGACAAATGCCATCTTCTGTGCAAAATTTTACTTTTGAAAAAAGAGAATCCAGCTGTCTTGGTGGGTAGATGCAGCTGTCAAGTTGCAAGTGTCAGAGCTGCTGTAGGTGCATTGAAGAAAAATGCTGGGTGGGGGAGTGAGTCCCTTTTCTGTGCACACCTGTGCAACACAACCATGGAAAGAAATGCAGTGGGCAATTCTTGAAGTTCTTTCTGAATGTGTATTGGCCTGAATTTCAGGACCTTGGATAGTTTGGGCTTTAGAAATTTAACAGTAGATATATTTAAAAGGCAATAAAAAACCTGATTTAATGCTAAACTAGAAGTGGGATGGTATTTGTGAAAAGGAGCTTCTTCCAGGATAAACGTCAGCCAAGAGGAGGAGTAAGGGTTTTATATGAAAATAAATGTGACAAAATTTTAGTCTTAGAAGACTTGCTGCCTGTGCTTCTCTGCTGTTGCTGTGTTTTAGTTAGTCATAAAATAAATGACCAGTGACAAATGCCTGCTCTCTGTAGTTATTTGTAGAGTGGCATGTTTTAGGTTTGCTCAAGGGTTGTGCTCTGAAAATGAGAGCAGTTCATGGACTGGAACCAATATCTGCTCTCCTACAAATAAAAGAGGTCAGGCCACGCACCCCAGGACTCTCCTGCTCACCCTCCTCTTTCCTTTCTTTAAGCCAAATCACTCTGGATTTGCTGTCACCATGAGATGGGCAAAAGGAAATATTCTCACCTGACTTCCTTTTCGTCAAGTTGTGTTATTGCCTGGTGGCCCATCACAGGCAGGAATGCTCCTGTTTCTCTACACACAAGCTGCCTGCCCTCTGCCTCTGGGGACTCCTGGTGCCTCTGGGCAGCAGTCATATCCTCCCTCCCACCTGGCAGCAGCCCACAGAAATACAAGCCTGGAGTCCATAGGTGCATGTGGAGCTCCTGTTCAGCACTGACATGCTTTAGTTTGGATCCAAGTCCTGCTAGTTTTCTCTACACAGTTGCAGGTAATTCCTGGATGAATAGTTCATGGTCCCTTGGCTGTGAGCCAGGACTCTGTGCCCACAGCATCCTTAGTGTTGTCTAGTGATGAATCTGCAAACCTGCTGTTGGGGACAGTGAGAGAAGAGTGGGGTGAACCTTTAACGAAAGGTTACCCTCAGCACTGTGTCCTGTGATGCTGCTTACTTCCCATCTTTAATGTTCTCACTGAAGTAGATGGTTGGAGTTTAGTGCTGGACTTTCTGGATGCCTTCAGGCTCATCTGCTCCATTTCAGGGTTTCTAGCAAGCTTCTCAGAGAAAGTGGAAGCAGAGGATTTCAGCAGGAATTTCTGAGAGGCGAAGCTGGGCACAGCTGAAAAGCAGACCACCCATTGCCTCCCATGAAAGCTGACTCAGCCATCTCTGCTCATTGTGAAAGTACATGACACAAACCTTCCAGTCTTCCTAATTTTTTCAATGTCTGTTAGATTCCTCTTCTTAATAATAGCACAGGAAATTCAAACTATCTCTGGACAATTGCAGCAATTCTTGGGTGGTTAAAATTTAATATCTTATCCTGCTATTTGTGGTATGCTATTGATACCCACAGGTATTTTTTTGCCATGTATTATTGCTTAATTATATCAGTTATGAATCAGTCAAAAGAAGCAGTGGAATGGACATAGAATTAATTCTCAATTTAGATGTATAAAGTGATAGAGGAAATAATAATGTTGGTACTCAGCTTCTTCTAAAGCAGGCTGACCAGTCACACTGAAAATAAAGGACAGAGACTTCAAAATGGTAATTAAAAAGTGAGTTAAATGAGGCTGCTATGCACTGTAATCAGAACACTAAATTTCAAATGTTTCATCTTTTGCCTTTGAAGTATATGTCAAGCTGCAGATTTTTTTGGTGTAACTTAGTATAGTGCTCTGGATATGCAAATAGAATTTATTGTGTAATATACCAGCTATACATGACAAAATCTTAAATCTCTTGCTATTCAGTTCCTCTTTTATGTTATTCTTCATATAATCTCTTAAGTCTTCATTTCCAAGTTTCATTAGTAAGAAGAAGGAGAAAGCACATTGTTTTGGAGGCTAGATAATAAAAAGGCAGTTCTGTTTCCCAGAGTATGTGTCAGGTTGAGGTATTTACAAAGAAGGAGAAAAGAAATTATTTTTGCTAGGAACAGAGCAGTACATGCAATGCCACCTGGGGAGAGGAAGAGTTATAATGATCACATTAAAAGGCATCTTAAAAATGGGAAATTAGTAATCCCCCAACCCTACATGTGACTGAAATTTTAATGTACCCAACCCTACATGTGACTGAAATTTTAATGTACCCAAAGGAATACGCAAACATCCATTCACACTCTAGTTTTTGCTGTGTGTGCCTTTGATTGCAGCATCAGCAGGTCACAGTAGAAGTCCATGCTCAGGAAAGAAGGTTCAGCAAAGCTGATGAGGGATCATACTCCAGTCTGTCACATCACAGGTGACTGTTCAGCCTTTAACTTTGAGAATGCAGGTGGGCAACTAGTAAATCAGGGAATACCTAAATGCAGAACTTGGGTTGCCTAAGAGAGCTCTGAAGACTGACAAGGAGATGGGTGACCAACTTCACGTGAGCGGAGCGTGAGGTAGACTAGGGCTTGAGTAGGTTGAATAAAGAACGCTCAGTTTTGACTCATCCTGCTTATTAGACATACAAATATCATTCTTTAGAGCTGACTCAGAGGCTCTGCAGCATCTTTACTGCATTCACTAGCACCTTAAACTTTCTGACCCACAGCAGGTCTCCTGAGACCCTCAGCTGCCCTGCTGAGGGCGTTACTCCTGCTTTGTTAAACAATGTCTGCCCCACGGGAGCAGCAGAGCCTCTGTGGCATAATGCAGAGTTTCAACACTTGCTGATAGGACAGAACACCAGGGAAATAGTTCTCCTTTCTTACAGAAAAAAACCCCCAATCTCTGGTTTTCTTCAAGCTTTCCCATTTTAAACAGGAATGGATGACACCAGAGACACAAAGGTTGTCCGTAACAAATAGGAGATTGGATATGGACCTCTGGAAATGTACACTTGCTAAGGTCCAGAGCCACCTGAAAGTCCTTCAGGGCACACACACATTTGCAGTGCGTGAAAGAAGAGTCATTACGCTCATCTCTTCTGTGCTCAGGGTATAAAAGATGCCTCTCAAGGTCAATTACTATGTCAACACAAGTAAGAAAGTACAATTTTCAAGTTGGTTGAAATTGAGATATCTCAGTGGACCTAATGGAGTGGATCACTTACACATGAAGCTTAACAACCTGGCCTACAGTGTTAGAGTTTATAAGCTGTGGAAAAAAGTACCAAATCTTTCAGAGCTGTGCTAGCCAACAACACGAGTGCTGTTGCCTGTTGAAATGTCCTTGAATTGTAGCTTTCCATTGGAATCCGTCTGTGTACTTTCCTGAGGGTGCCATGGAGAAAAGCAATATTTTTTCAATGTGTGAACTACACGTAACAGGTACCACGATCATTTTCTCCAGAGTCTGAAGTTAACGTTTTTTTTTGGTCTATAAATAGTTCTGATTTTTAAGGTGAAATTTTCAAATCATTGTTTGGGTTTCGGGTCTTTTTTGTGGTCTCAGTATGAATAGAGATTTGTTTCTTTTTAGTAATGAGATTTGGACTGCAAAACATGGGTAAATAAATTGGATTTATATATAGGTATATAAATACACACACCTATATATTATTTTTGATATCCAGCAGAGAGAGACATGACCAAACAAATCCAGAGATTGTAAAAGATTGGGGAAAAAACCCCACAGCAACAGTAGCAGGGAGATTATGTTAGCATAACCGAGAGAACTTGATAAATAATGGTCAAAAAGGTAGAATTTAATTTTATTGATAACATATGATGTAGTTCACGTCTCCAGGCTTTTGAGTACAGAACTTCAAAGCAGCCAAGCTGTGACAGTAACTGATAGTGGTCATGACAAGTAAACTGAGGGGTAGAAAGATAGAAACAAGTAGGGAACCAGTGGTGTTTTAGCTGACAAAAGCCCAGGGATGTTTATGTGATCTCAAAACACCATCCCTGCCCAATACATACAGATGGTTGTAGGAAGATGGGAGCTAGTTTATTAATTAAATAATAAACTTTCTTGTTTTGATTGCTCATCAAAGATGTGTGGGTTTTGGAAATTATTTTAAAGCATGTAGTTTGATACTGTTAACTTACCAAAGAAGAGTCGCTGTGTGCAGTGAGACCCAAAAGCAAATAATCATTGTGCAGACTTCATTCCTCTTCTGGGACAGAGCATTTGACAGGAGAAGCCTTTCAGTGACTGTGTGCAATCCTTCTCTAGTGATGGTTTAACATGTTCCTTTCATCTTAAACTGCTGAACAAATAAAACTGCATGTAGGAAAATCAACCTCGCAGATAAAGGTGATGAACCATGAAGAGAAACTCTATTCCTTCAAATTTATTGAGGATCAAATGTAGATATATTTTTTCATGTCAGATAATGTCTTTCCATTCTGTCTGGGCAGTCATGGCAAAAAAAATATTTCCAAATGGAAGTCACAGTGACAAGTCCAGCAATGCTATCAGTTACCTGGTTGGCTGGCTCTCATACATCTCAATATAATCTGGTTTGGAAGAACATGCTGGATTTAAAATACAAAATATCTCTATGAATAAATAGTGAGCTTAAACTAAGTAGCAGTGATAGGAAATACTCATTTTTGCATTTCTCTCCTTTTTGCATTTGACATTATTCACTATTTTCCACATTTCCATGTTTGTGCATATGAATGTACAATGAATTGCTGTATAGAGTTGTGCTGTATGTGTATTTTAAGAACCCTACTGCATTTTCTGAGCTCTTTCTAACGCTTTTGGAAGTGTTCATCCTGCAATTCTGTAAAAAAGCCTTATTATTCCCACCAGGATCTCTGAGGAGAAGACCGATCCCATTTCAAGTCCTTCACACAGTGAATAAAGCCCCAAGGAAATGCAGAACCAATAAAAGATCTCCCCTTTCCCCTTTGCAATGCCAGGCAATGATTTTTTCAGTTGGTATCACATTCAGAGCAAAACGATGCTGTAACAATTTTTATAGCAAAATAATTGAGTATCCAATTTGTTTTGTAAGTGCATTTCACCCCCAGTCCCCTCATTTATTTTTCTCTCCTCTAGATAGAAATTTAAGTACAACAGTATTAGAACATAAACTCTTATTTTTTTGGTGTGTATTGAAAAAACTCACATGCAGCAAAGATTAAAATAACTGACAGCTTTGCTCCTGCTCTCTGGTTTATCCTATACATACTGGCATTAAAGATTCAGTAAAGGGAGAATAGCCATTAAACATTCATGAGAATGTTTAAGCAGGGGCACCTCAGTGCCACATTTTGGGTTGCTGCACCCACCTCTGTTGCTGAAAAAGACACAAGGGCTGAGACAGGCAGGAACATCCCATCCTGCACAGCAGCTTCTCCAGCTGAGTTCTCCCCTGTAGTTCCTGCTGTGCATGGCCAGACATTTTCTCTCCTGCCTGATTTTGTAGTGCTGCCCAGTGCTGTTCAACAGCTGTGAATTTTCATAATATAGATAGTTAACGTGAAGGGGTTTTAACAAGGTGAAGTGATTAATATATCCTTATGTTTTCGTCTGCTGAAAGTGTTTTGTGTTCCAGTGGATTAAAAAATGTTATACTTGCAAACTGGGAAATTACATGGGCCTTATTATTAGGGAGATCCAACAGTAAAAAAAGGAGATGAGTTGTGCCTGCTGATTGAACACGATAGGGGATGGGCAGATCTGGATCTTCCTGGGGCATATGATGGTATTAGTAAAACAGGCCAGGCTGTGTGTCCCAGAGCCACACTGACCTGCTGGGAGCTGAGCCACAGCTCAGACAGGCTTTCGATACCATGGAGGTGACTCAGAAAAGAATCAAGAGACTGGAAAATATTAAAGGGAGAGGTTTGATGAATTTGTTCCATCCAGTTTAACTTTTATCTGGATTCAACAACTGTAGAAAATCAGTCTCAATGTAGGAGATGTTACTAAAATTCTGTGAGAGTTTTGAACAGTATTCAAAGGGGAAAAAAATAAAACTTTTTCTTAATTCACCTGATGTTTGCTGGAAGGAAGAAGCCTTAGAGAGAAAAGATAACTCTCCTAGGGGCTATCTGTAAGTGGAGACCTAAATGGCAGGAGATAATGGTGGAGAAATCTTTAGTTTAACAAGGGTGGACAAGATTCAATAGTAAATGAGTCAAGGTAAATGCAAACTAGACCTTGGAGAGTGAAAAGAATCTGATACTAATCGTTAATGGCAACCGTCAATTACCATCAGTGGAAATTTCAAAGTCATAACTGGATTTTTTTTCTTCAAAATGAAAACCTTTGTGTATGTAATATTGTAATTTTGCGCATGATTATCTGCTTGATACAGATATATCTCTTCAGCTCTTGCTGAAATCTTTGTATTTCCTTGTAGGAATCTTGTATGCTTCAAAAATGAGTCACTTTTTCTAATTACTTGTAATTAATACTTCTACTAAATGAATGGCATGTCTGATTATTTTTTGTTTCTTTGCTTGCCTCTCTTTCCAGAAATGTTTAGGAGACATGCAATGCATTCATTAGCAAGACGTTAACATTCATTTAACATAATTACCATCCTTTTTCCTAAGTGGAAAGATTTCCTTTTCAGACCAGAAAACTGTGCTTTGAGCTGATCACAACACGGGAAAACTGACTTTGGTGAGGCAAGAGGACAGCACTGAGAAAAGCCTGAGGAGGGGGACAGCCAGAGCTTAGCATTAACCAGGGAGAAAATGGAGGCAGAACACCATATGCAAATACTTCCTTAAGTATTAAAATGTCAAAAGCTTATTCATCCAGGAAAATCATTACCTTTCACCATGAGCAAAAGGAAAATTTTTAGTTTTGTTCATTGAAATATTGCTGCGTTCTACACAAAGAGCTATTATTGCTCCCCAAAAGAAGAGGACTTTATGGCTGCGTAGGATTCACATAATTTAGGGAGTATTTCAGTTTTATTTACTAATTATCAAATTCTCACAAGGTGCCAAGTGGCAATTTTCTCCAAAATTCTTTTTTCACTTTTTCTAAGGTGGACTAGAGCATCCATTTGAAAAGATAAAGCAAGCCTAGGCACCAGTCAAATCACACTTAAGAAGTCCAGCAGTGTTATAGACTTTTTGCATGCAGATGGGTTTCACTCATTGCTGCTGATAATTCATCCAGGACATGGTTAATCAATTTTCTTTTTCACTACATCTGCTAAGCCACTTCATGTTTGCCTTTAGAAACAGACCTCGTGTCAAGAGGATAAAGAAAGGCAGGAATGTGTTAGTTGTCTTTAGAAAATGTGGATTGTGGCCCCTTTTGCAGTGATGCTTATGAACTGGAGGATAAAGTCTGTGAATTGAAAAAAAATGATAACCCAAGAGGACAGGGGTATGCCCATTTAGGCTTCATCCTCCCCTACTGTTGGAGATGTTTCCTGAAAGTGATGAGGCACAGATGATTGAATCCCCCTTTTATCACGTCCATTTTTATACCCTTTCATATTGTTTGTTGGCTTCATTTTCAGCACCTTTTCCTAAGAGAAATAAAGCTTTAATATTTGTTTAAGTTCCCCTTGAAGCATATCTGGTTTTGTGACTGTAGTTCAGCTGAGGGCTGACCAGATAAGCACATTGAGTACAAATGGAGGACAAAAGAGAGTAATGCTGGGGAAGACCTATCAACCCAGAATGCAGTGGCACATTATTTGGGTGTTTATGTAGCCTTTCAAAAAGCTGAGAATGTTAGGAGGGGAAATTTGCTTCCTGGGACTGCTGAAATCAGGAATACAAATAATTACATTCTAAATGACAGCTCTCTAAGAGTTGCATGATTATGCTTTGCTTCATCTCCTTGCTATTTTTCTACTTTTTCAGTCTTTACTGCTAGTCTTGTGTATCCATGTAGCAAGCACTGTTCTTTAAAAAAAAAAAAAAAAAAAAGTAGGAATAAAGAAGCTTTTTTCTCATCTCTTTCCATCAGCTAAACTTCCCATAGAAGCTGAACAACATCCTCTTTATCACAATTATGGGTTTCCACATCTTGGCATACTATTTCTTTCCTTTAGTGCATGCCAGCAAACTGAGCTAAGAGTGATGAAAGCAGAGAATAAGGCATGTATAAGGCCATATTTATTCACTTACATCAAGAGCATTTGTTTACATGAGTGGGGCAAGTGAGATATAAGTTGCTTTTGTAACTATGAACAGCACACACCTGTTTCAAAAGATGACACATCTGTAACATTCTGCCTTGCACATGAAAATAATTGGTATTATTCATGGAAATATGAATGAAAGAAAACAGCTGTCAGCCTTTTGAGCCATTTTAGAACAAGAACAGAGCTCAGCCCTGCACCCTGCCCAGAGTGCAGCCTTGACTTGCATTGACAGGGGAGTGTAGTGCTTTGACTTGGCTGTTGTGGAAATATGGACTGGTGGCCTTTGCATTATTCATGTTAAATACATACTGCTGAATCATGGAAAAAGTCCCTGAGAAGACAACCACTTTCTGTTGAGAGCCTGAGTGCTTTTAAATTCCCATTCACTTATGTAGGTGGGTATGGCAAGCTGTGTCCTGTGACACTGGACCTCATATTTGGTTCCAGTTCTTGAATCACTCAAACAGAAAAACCACAGTAGAACAAATTGTGGATTGACATGTTTGGATTTGACATTAGGGAACAATCCTTTTCTAGGAGGGCACTGTAGTACAGGAACAGGTTATCTTGAGAAGTTATAGATTATCCATCCATGGAGGTTTTTAAGTCTAGGATAGCAAAACTAAAACTGATCTAATCTGCTGTGGTGATAAGGCAGAAAGTTGGACTAGATGATATGCAGGCATCCCTTTGAATCAATATTTCTACAATTCTGTGGCTTTCTCAGTAAAATATGTATAAATTAGGCTTTTGTTTTCACTACATGCTCTTTCTCAAAATCAAAGTATAAACCATTATTTTTAGAGGAAAAGTAAACCAGAATCAACTCACATTTTTGCTGGTAAAATGCCATTATTTTTAACAGTGACAATGAGGTTTGTTTCCTTGTATCACTGAAGAGCACCACAACTATTATTTCAGTGGAGCAGTAGGGAGAAAGATTTTAATTTGAATCCAACTGTTGTTACAATGAAATTTAAAAGGCCATAATAAGGAGCTAAAACCCTGTGATTCAATAGTCAGCATTGATCTCTCTCTTATTGATCTTAGGGAAACCAAGATTTCATTCTATGGCATGAAGAGCCTCACAAGAACTTTCCAGCAATTAATTTCCTTTTAAGTCCTTCTCTGACGGCTCGAGCAGGACGTTCAAATTAATTTTGCTCATTCTTTCTTTAAAGATAACTTTTACAATTTGCAATAAATTTTAAAAAGTATAGACTTCTTACATGTTCAGGTGCAAAATCTCTAGTTTGCTAAAAGAAAATGAGTCTTTTATTACCGGACAGCTCAGTTAGACTCCTGTAAGTCTAATAACTCTTCTCACAGTTTTAACATTCTTTACCTGCTGGGGGGAATTATTTAAAAAGAGTTATTCTTACCTATCTTGAAAAACTTCAGAGTCTGAACTATAAAAGCACAGTCTCTGTGGTCCAGCATAGCAGAGTATTCATCCCTATGCAAATTGTGTTTTGGAAAACAGTATTCAGTCCATATAGTGGAAAGTTGTGACAGAGGTAGAACAGTAAAACAAATTTGATTTGGACTACAGTGAAGTTTTCTTGGGGTTGAAAGTTTCCTAACATTTGATGGAGCTGAGAAATGCCACCAGTCTTGACATTACTTGCATTTGAATGGATGTCTCTGACTGAGCACATTCTCTAGCTATTTCTCATGTCTTCTTTTTAGTTTTTCTGAAAAGCGTTTCATAGCATTTCTTAAAAGAACACCCAAAATATTCTACCTTCCAGTCAGTTGTGCTTTCATGGCTACATTAAAAAATGAACAAAAAGACTTAGAATGTAGAACCAATGAAAGAAAAGGAGAGCAGATGGGAATTGATGTGCAGCAAAAGGTGAGGACAGTAGGAAGCATGTGAGGCTAGGAGTGGCAGAAAGCAGGGGGAGAAGTGGTTGTGCTTTGCTTGGGGGTAGGTGGCTGTGCTGTCTTTGCAGGGAAGGGGGGAAGTTGTTTGGTCCTTTTGCTTCAAGAGAGGAACTAAAGAAGTAGGATTCTCTGAAAAATCCAGGTGTGGTATATTGTATGGCAACAACAAAACACTTTCTGTTCCAGAGGTAGCTAAGGAAGATATCATCCAGAATGTGGAAATGAACAAGATTGTGCAATGTGCATCCCAAGGAGTGCTCTGTGCTGTTGGTGCTGGCTGGCAGTGAGGAGGTGCAGAGAAGAGGAAATAAATATTTTACTGTTATACTGGTTTATTAAAGACCAAAGAAGTGATTCAAATATTCATTGCCCTATCACCTTGCCACTGATTTGACATTGCAGCAGATCTGGCATCTGATTAATATAAAGGAAAGGTTGAAGTAATTAGTTTTAATCAGTGTGGGTTTATGGTGAATACCTTTCGTTAAAATAGCTTTGTGCCTTTTCTGAGGTTGTTGCTAGTTTAGGGACAGTCTTGAAATCATCTGTTTCAACTCTCGGCCTTTTTCAACTTGCTAATACACAACATTTTGATTAAGAAAGTAGAATGACACAAAATCAACATTGTACGCACATTAAGTGCTGTTAAAACTGGCATAGTGGCAGTTTCTAAACCTACATGTATTTCTCTGCACAGAGGATGATGAGTTGTGTGCTATCTTATACTATTATCAATAGATGTGAAAGAAGAGAGAAAATTATTCCACATAAGATTTGCAGATGACACAAAGTCATCTTTGTGTCATCAGATGACACAAAGTTAAGGGTGTGTGGTAATAGTTAACAGAACAGAGTACAGAGTGATCTGCTCTGATGGCTATGGACAAAATTCAAGAAAGCAGACAGAGTCTATATGAGGCCAAGTAAAAGGACTATATATAGGAGTAAATACTGTGGACCGTGCTGACAGAATTTTTCTCTCTGTCCTAGAAAGCAGTATCAGAAAAGGTTGAGACACTGTGTGTGAAATTAGCAGGCTGTGACCTCTACTGTGAGTGTCTGATGCAAAAGGGAAAATGAGATCTTTGATATGTGAACAAGGGAATATTGAGGAGGTCTTGGTTATTTTATGATTGGCTTTGGGACACTGTCCCATTGCATTGCTCAAGACTGAAGAATACTGATAACTAGAGAAGTTTTAAGTGAGAGCCATAAGAGTGGTAAAAGAAAGAATGTTTTATAGTGAAAGGTGTGGCCTGCTTAATTAAACAAAAATGAGACTAGAAAGTGACGATAGAATTTTGTATGTGTTAAACAAAAATTGGTAATAGAGCATCAGGAAGCAGTAGTAGAGTGAAAGCCAATGCTACCTAAATTCCTCTTTGAAATAATAGACACAGATTTTAGTAGTTAGGTAATTAACCTCTGGAGCAACTTGTCAAGACTCTCAAGTCTCTCCATTGCTGAACAATGGAAAGTATTGGATACCTTTATAAAATACACACTCTGATTCAAACAGGCATTAATTTTGAGACGCCCTGTGGTCTGTCTTATGCTGAAGGTAAAAGTAAATGGACATGTGGATCCCTGATGTCATTATAGCTTACTATATCTGTGTTCTTTTGTTGGAACTTACACCTCAACCTAGTCTAATGCAGAAAAAAAGTATAAAAGGGAGAAAAAAATAGAATGAATACCTGCAATAATTGTATTAATTTAAATTTTCATTTCAAGCATGTTAGCTGTCACTGTAACAGACAGCTTCATTGGAAGAACCTTTATTTGCAAAAAGTTGTTCTTTAGTAGTTTCCTCTTGGTTATTTTATGATTGGCTTTGGGACACTGTCCCATTGCATTGCTCAAGACTGAAGAATACTGATAACTAGAGAAGTTTTAAGTGAGAGCCATAAGAGTGGTAAAAGAAAGAATGTTTTATAGTGAAAGGTGTGGCCTGCTTAATTAAACAAAAATGAGACTAGAAAGTGACTTGATAGAATTTTGTATGTGTTAAACAAAAATTGGTAATAGAGCATCAGGAAGCAGTAGTAGAGTGAAAGCCAATGCTACCTAAATTCCTCTTTGAAATAATAGACACAGATTTTAGTAGTTAGGTAATTAACCTCTGGAGCAACTTGTCAAGACTCTCAAGTCTCTCCATTGCTGAACAATGGAAAGTATTGGATACCCTTATAAAATACACACTCTGATTCAAACAGGCATTAATTTTGAGACGCCCTGTGGTCTGTCTTATGCTGAAGGTAAAAGTAAATGGACATGTGGATCCCTGATGTCATTATAGCTTACTATATCTGTGTTCTTTTGTTGGAACTTACACCTCAACCTAGTCTAATGCAGAAAAAAGTATAAAAGGAAGAAAAAAAGAAAATAGAATGAATACCTGCAATAATTGTATTAATTTAAATTTTCATTTCAAGCATGTTAGCTGTCACTGTAACAGACAGCTTCATTGGAAGAACCTTTATTTGCAAAAAGTTGTTCTTTAGTAGTTTCCTAACCAGAAGCAGCTTAGCCAGGATGCCAGGTCATGCCAAGCACAACTGGTTACAGGGTCAGCCAGCTGCTGGTGCCTCATAAAGCTCTTCTGATGAAGTGATTTTTCTTCAATGTAGTTTGAGCTTTATTTCTGATTTATCAGCTAAACTTGTAGTTTGTGGATAATTTTCTTTTTCTGGTTTTAACTTCTTTTCATACAGCAGGTAGGTGACAAAAGCCATAATATGACCTGGTTGTAGAAAGTTGAACTATGAAAATTCATGCTAGGTTCAATAAGGTTCAAATAACCTTTCCTTGAAACAACTTAATTAGGAATCTGATGGGTTCCCATTCCCTGAAGTCAAATAAAACTGGATGTATTTCTGAAAGAGGGTTTTGTGCAAGAAGTGCTGATTTCAGTTCTAGAGTTGCTCTGTAGAATATTTTGGTTGTGATATCCAAGGTTAGATTGCATGAATGGATTGTTTCCATTTTAATTATAATATCATAGCATGTAAAGTATCAAGCTGTGTATTTTTCTACATACCCTGTACTGCTTGAGTTAACTGTTTGATGTGAAGCTGCTTGAATTTTAGAAGTGGGATCAAGAGAATTTTGTTGGAAAAAATTCAGAAACTCAAAGAGATTTCTTAAGGAGGAACTTGTTTTTTATAAAGAAAAAATACAAGTGGAGGTTGTCTTTTGTCTTGTCTACATCTGTGCTGTGATGGTTTACTCTTCTCTAAAGTGATCCAAGCATTAAATATTGAATATTAAAAGTTCTGAGATAATAGGTGTGGTGAGGTGAGTTTAAAGGCATTCACTTAGCAGGTAGCCAGGGAAATGTTCGAAATAAGAAAATATTAAAGTGTTAGGTTTTATTAATAGATTTAGAGTTAGCAGATGTATGGATAACTTTTTTTTTTCTGTGGGAGTTTCCTCTCAAATTGTGAACCTTGCATACTTTGGGTAGGAAATTACACCTGATTTTTGTTTGCTTGATAATGAAACAAAAAAGCACTTACCCTGGCAGTCTGGGTTGCCATTTTCTCCAGGGTATTCAAAATGAGAAGAAAAATGTTTGGCTGCTGAGACTTTCAACCTGAGTCAGATTTCACTTTAAAGAATCTGGTTTTCTCTGTGTCCTTTTTCAATTGATTGAAGTAAGAAATAAAGACATAACATCAAGTTCACTCTAGTGAGACTGGACATGCCATCATTGAATTTTCCACAAGTTACATTCTGACTCCAGTACCTGTATATTTGTGAGGAAAAAAAATTGCGTATAAAATCCCATGTGTATAAATCACAATTGTAACTGTTGTACTTGCATCACAAAATAGAATCACAGTATGGTTTGGGTTGGAATGGACCTTTAAATCTTGTTTAGTCTAACCCACCTGCAGTAAGCAGGGCAGTCTTCAACTAGACCAGGTTGCTCAGAGCCACATCCAGCCTGATCTTGAATGGTTCCAGGGATTAAGCTGGTACCACCTTTCTGGGTAGCCTGTTCCAGTATTTAGCCTGGATGTCCCATTTTAGTTTAAAACCATTATCCATTGTCCTATCTCAACAGGCCAGTTACCTGCAGAAGTTCAGCAAGGTAGAGGTTTCCTTTTGAAACAAACTAGACCAGGTTGCTATGAAATTTCTAATTGTATGAAATTTCTGTCCTGCAACACTGGAAGGAGGATGGAAGAGATTAAAAAATGGACAAAAGAGGGGGCTGGAGCTGAATGGACGTAAGTTTTAAATGCCTGATGATCTTCATCCAGTTTGATGAGAACTGTTTCTACAGTCAGGAGCAAAGGGGAATGGGATTGTGAGGTTCAGCCTAAGCTGTGTCAGTGAAACCATAGAAGAAAAGCACAAAGCTTCAGGAAACTGAAAATCAATATATCCAGGCAATGAAAGCATTTTTATTACAAAGAACCAAAAGGTGTCACACAACAAAAGGTTTGCTGAAAGTGGAAAAGAGGAGAGTGTAAGGCGCCAGCTTTTCCAAGTAAAAAATAAATTGCAGTTACAAAGAGACAATACCATAGACTTTTTGCAGGATAAGAAGGTCTTGCCTTCAAGGAGTTAGAAGGGGTGAAACCTCCAACACTGGAAGGCATCTTCCACTGGGTTTTCTTGTGGAGACTATTTTTGTGTTGCCCCTCTGTTCCTATTCTTCTTCGTACATAAAGGTTTTCTGGCAGGCTCATTTAATAGAGGCTCATTTAATATAGAAAGGTATCTTTTCCCTGAGATTTTTTGACCTGAACAGACACAACAGTGGAGATTAAATTGAGGCAGAGAGAGCTGAAGATATCCATGGGAGGTCTGTGGTAGAACTGGGAGTAGGTGTGCTGAAAAAATCCCACAGTTATAGACCTCTGCCTGCTTTTCCTGATCCCCACTGCAAGGGTAGGTAAGACCTCTGGACCAAGGACCATAGTGTCCATCCCACAAGCTATCCTGGATTACTGAAGTGCTTCATCTGTCTGACCTTGCAGAAATAATCAGACACAATAGAAAGTCTAACAAGGATTTGCCACCAAGGGGTCAGAAGGTGCAGGGTTGCTGGTTTTTTAACTGCTTGACTCTGGTATGAGCAAGCTCAGCAGACAGCGTGGCCTCAGCATGGTTGCTGCTGCTACAGCTTCCATGTTCCTGGTGTTGGGCACAGGCAGAGGGAGGGCAGGAGTGTCTTAAGGTGAGACAGGAGGTGCAACAAGATCTTCTCCACTCCTGTGGTGAATTGACCTTGTCTGGCTGACAGGTGCCCACCAAGCTGTTCTCTCACTCCTTTTCAGCAGTTCAAGGGGAGAAAGTGAGATAAAAAATTCATGGGTTGAGACAAAGGTAGGTAATTGATCCCAGATCCAGGATGACTCCCAAAGACCCTGTAGGCAGTTTGTTCTCATCTTAGCTATTTCTTCTCCTTTTCACAACAGCGCCAATTTCCAACTATTCTCATTTCCAGGCATTTCTTCTGAAATACAGCAGTGCACCCTCCCAACTGAGTAGTTCAGGAATGCCCTAACGTTCATTAGACTAACCCAAAGATTAAGCAAGCAATTTAGCAAAGATTAGACAAGTGATTACTTTGATGTTTCTCATTGATTTGATCTCTCCCTGTGCTCAGTCAGCAGCTCCTCAGCACCCCAAGCAGTCCCATCTCCATCTTTGGGCATGAAATGTTTTGAGCAGGCTGTGCAGACAAATTAGTAGGTCTCTTATTGCATAAATCTGTATTATCTTCATTTTCTCAGAATGTCATCTGTACAGAGCTGTAAAATCAATGACCTTTGTATACAAGATTTGTGTTGAAATTAATGTTACTGTTGTTATTTCTTCCTTCTCAAAGTCTTGTTGTCGTTTGTTCCACAGCGTAAATTGGATTTTTAATTCTGATCTCTGACTATGAAAAGACATTATTCATTCTTCTATGAGTGCTCTTTTTTGAACTGAAATACTCTTCTTGAAGGAGTGTTTTCTGAAGCCACAGGTCTTGAACTGTTTTAAACTAGAAGAGGATAAATTGGTTATATAATGAGTCTTCCTAATATCTGATTTCCATAGTTTGATGAATTTCAGCATAGAATGTTTCATTAATATTATATAAAGAAGTGATTTGCAGGCAGATTAAGTGGTTGACACAGGTACTAAATAATAAAAGCATATAAATTAAATTGAATCACACAATTAATTACAAGATGAATCTGTTCTTATCTGGTCACATGATATCTCTCAAGTATTCTTCCATATTCATAATCATGTTAGTTGAGCTTGAAATTATTTTTTAATAAATATATTTATATATAACCTTAACATGATACTGATGATATTCTGTACCTCATGTAGTAGTACAGTGCACACAGGTAAAGTGTGATACTTGCCAACAGTGTAAACTGTGAACTAGCAAAAAATAGTGTCTGGGTCTCAGATTGCTGTCCTCTTTGAAGGGCCATATACTGCCCGCCTGTGCATGCAGTAAGGAAGCTGTAGCAGCAATGTGGCATGATTTTATACCAAAATTTTCTCATTGAGTGCCACTGTTTTGTTCAGATAATTTCCCCTGCAAGGCCCTCTGGTGTCTGTCCAGGTGCTTGGCCTAGTAACCAGACTTAGGGAGCAATGGAAAATATTCACTAGGAGAAGAATCATCCTCATCAATTTCATTTGAACATTTGAAAATTTGCTTTTGGTTGGTAAAGATATTTTTGCATCTGCAAACAGTCTTCTATGATGTCCTTTCCATCTGTCTTCCCAAGAAAATAAATCTTGATAAAGAACATGTTAGGAAAATTAATCCACAATGGCAGAGGTTTAAAGGAGACAGAGGACTCCTGTAACCTTATTTGAATAAAGGGAGAGGCTATGGGGCATTTCTCATGGTGTCTCTGAAATTGTTGGGTGACACAGCCCCAGTTTTATCCTACATTCCCAGCCCCATCACCCTGTTCCTATTCCCCACTGGCTGAGGTACTCGGAAGGCACAGACTTCCTGAATTGCCTACTCTGTCCTCCCCTCTAATATGCACCCTTCTTTCACATAAAAGAAAGAAAGAAAGAAAAAAGCTATTCAATAATTCTAGTAAGTCTTTGTTCTTTTTCTCTAGGTTCAAGGATTTAACATGGCCTTGGCTGAGCAACAGTCCATGGTGATTAGTAACATATTCCAGAACTAGTAGTTTACTCTGTTACTTCTCTATAAGTACCTGGCCCTATCTACAAGCAGATTCACATAGTCTGTTTGCAAAGGCATCTTACTCCTTTCAGACAGAATCGAAAGAAGCAGAATGAGATCCTGTTTGGATCACTTTTCAGTCTTGTCTGGATTTCCCTGCTCCCACTTGGGCAGACCACTGGGATGTTAAACCTGCAGGAAAATTTTCATGGGGGAAACACGGATGCGGTCAGTGGCCTTAGGAAAGCTCACTCCAAAGTCCTCACTCCTCAGTCCAGCAAGGCCTGTTGCACCTGCTTGACTCAGATATAACCATGGATGATCCACGTGTTCAACCCGGGCTTTACCAGCAAGAGCATTTGACTTATACAAACTAATTTAATTCAAACTGAATTAAATCTTAATTTATTCCATAAGTAAATGAAGGCAGTAAATCAAAAGGTAGTTTGTTACATCTCTGAAGGCCCTGCATGGCCCTTTTCAGATAATCCCTTCTACACATAAATGAAGCAGAGCATGTTGCTCAAAAGCAATGTGTAAGATATCTGCAGTCATGTTCAGGATGGCCCACATGAACATAAGCACTTAGCCCAGCTGTGCACTGTACATGATGGGTGTGCCACTTGATTCACTTATGCAGCTATGAGAGTTTTTCTCTCCGGCTTTTCTCAACTTGTCTTATTTCTTACTAGGAAGAATAAAAAGCCATAAATGGGAAACATAATGCATATCATTACAGTGAAATCCGATTTAATGGCTAACTTCAATTCCAAAAGGCAAGGAAATGGAGAGCTATGACTGAGATTTTGTCTTTCAGTTATAACTACAGCCTCAGATGCCTTTCAGAAGGGTGATTTCTGCAGAGGAAATGCTGTTTAATAACATGGAAATTCTTCTTAATCTTTTTAATGCTAATGATAGGTTTATGCATGTATTTTTGTAACAGTAGCAGTCTAAATCTTTAAAGCAAAGTGTCTCAAATGTCATGCTTACACAGAATATGATTTCATCCCTGATTTTTTCTCACACTTTTCAACTGCCAGATTGACCCCCTGCTCTCTGTGCTGCAAGCACAGATATGAATCATGCTGGGAGGGGAAATAAAATAAACTTGCCAGCTGAAGGTTGTGACCACACTTGTATATGGCTGGGAGGCACAAGGTCCTCTGGTTCTCCTGGGTCACGGAGGAGTTTCGGCATGCTATTGCCCTGTTTATGGGCAGGAGATGGCACATCATCTGCACACACTGAGGACACCCTCAGTGGCCTGGTTACAGCCTGCTCATTGCATTTGCATGACTCTACAGTTCAGTGCCAGCAAGGCAAAATTGTACCCACTCAGAAAATATTTTACATTATTGAATTTTCTTCTCTTTTTTTTTTTTTTTTTTTTTGCATATATTAAATTTAGATGCTACTATTGTGAAGAAATTGCAATAAAGCAACCTGGAAAGCAGGGAGCAATGCTCTGGCAAATGTCACTTGCTTTATTTCCTTCAAGAGGACTTTACAGCTCCCATTTTTTCACAGTTTTCATTTTCATTTAAGTGATTGATCACTCTCCTTCTTTAGGTCATCAGTGACTTCAGTCATACATTCAGCACTGCAGCTGGTTCCCGTAAGTCAGGAATTTCTCTGTCTTGACTCTCAAAATCTGCAGCTGGCAACTTCCCAGACCACTTACAGTTTATTTATTTTTATTTATTTCAAACACCTTGCAGTTCTGAATTCTAATAAAACAGGGAAAATTAGATCAGTGGCCTTATGTTTTTTCAGCTGAGCCTGTCCCATCATTGTGTGTCAGGTCTGTAGTAAATTTACAGTGCTGACAGAGGCAGTCATGCTGTTTCACCGAATTGAAAGGGAGGAAGGGAGAGATTGATCTTAGAGCCTAAGGGTAGAGCAGTAAACCAGAACCACCACACTCGTTCCTAAAAATGAAGAACTTAGTGTTGTTGGACTTTTCATTTAGCAGGAGTTGAATTTTCACCAGCTGTAATTTCCACTTAAAATGGCTTTTTTCTTTTTGAATTGTAAGCAGAATGCAGAAGAATACAGCTGCAGAAGTTTGGACCTGTTGTGTAGTTTTGGCTGAGTAATGATTTTATCACTGCTGTGTATTGAACAAACAGCCAAAAGCAAGGAAAAGGAAAAGGAGAAGTACTTGCACTCCACCTCTCTGTAAGGCTGGTTTTGCTGTGCACCCTTTCACCAAGTGCTTCCTTTCCTGCAAGAGCCTTCTGTATCTTAGAAGTAGGAAGGCAGAGAGGACCTGTGAGGGCACCCCTGGGTTATTGCTGAACCAATTCTGAAATTCTGCTGAACCCAATTCAAAAATGCCATAGAGGGACCTTGCTTTCAGAAAGGACCAGGAGTAGACTGGGAAGAAAACTCAACACCTTTCAAGTCCTGCAAGTGGGGCCCTCACAATTGATCCAGCTGGGCCAGGAAGGGTGTTGCCTGCTGAAACCCATCATTACTGGAGCCCTGGGGTAGTTACTGACCCAAACCAGGAATTCACTCTCCAGCTGTGCCTCTGCAATTTCTCTAGAGCCAGAGTGCAAAGTTCTCTTCCAGAAGGTGACACCCAGCTCAGTAAAGCAGCCAGTAAACTCCTAACTTGTTTGCCTAAGTGGCTTCAGGGGTCTTGTTCCAAGAACTTGCACTCACATATTCTGCCTCCTGTGGTGCATCAACCACCAGATTAGTGGTAGATCTATTGAGGGTGTTTTCCTTCTTTCCATAATGAAGTTGTGCCACCCTGAAACCCAGTATGCAGGCTTCACAGGCAGGAATAGGATAGAGAAAGACATTCACCCAAAGGTGGAAAATCCTGGCCTCCATGGATTAACAAACTGTTGGAAAAAAAAATGCATAAAATTTTAATGTCCTTGTGTTTGTCGTAATATCCATGAACAAGCAACTTTGAGCATTTTGCTCCTGCTTGAGGGGCTGCAGAATGAGGTAGCAGCAATACAACCCACACATGGGAAAAAGCAAAAGAAGGTCAGAGCCTTAAAGAGCTGAAGTTAGAATGAGCCACAGGCACATGAGCATCTCTCCTTTGAAGCAGATGGAGATTTGGAAAAGTGTGCAATGGCTTGGTGCTGTCCTTGATGAAATGCTAATGTGGGTATCCATTGTCTTTCTGTACCAGGAGTGCAATCAAGAGGCCAATTCTGGGGCCAATTTAAGGACATTTTTCTTAAGGTTTCCTTTACATGCTTCAAGCATATAGATTATGGAGTAGAAACTCACTGTAAAAACGATGCAAACTTATGGGAATTGCATGTGCCTACTTGGGGAGAAAATGTCGCCCACAGAAGCAGTGTTTTTTTGAATTCTGGAACAACTTTCAAGAGTTGCAGGGGAATAAAAAACCAAACTGTTGTATTCTGAAGTTTTAAATGTAGTTAGTTTTATCCAAGCAAAAGATTTTGCATAATCCAGGCAGATAAATTTGATTTTTAAATTAAATATTTATAATAGATATTAAGTGCTCTCTAGAATGAAAAATCATTGTTATTTATTTTGCAAATGCACTGATATTAAAAAAGGAAAGAAATTCTACCTCTTGTAATAACTGAATTAGTAGCTTTAGTTCTCCAAAAGCCAGCCATAATATATTCATAGATGCATTTTTGCATTTCCAATATTAACACCTGTCTTTTTTTGACCTCCAGTTTTACAAGTAAGCTATAGTTTTTGTACTTGCCTAATTGTAGATGAACAGTCAGTATTCTCATATGCATATGCTTAGAGTTACGAATTTTATGGAGACAGAAATTCAGAAACAATTTTGCCACTTTCGGGCGCACCAGGAAAAATCTGAAATCATCCATCATCCTGACTCACATACATACTATTTTCTAGGAACTCCAAGCCCATACTTCTGTGTTTCTGACAACACTGAATTAAGTCACAGTAGCATCTATCACTTGAGGAATCTTGAGTCACATGAACTTGTTTTCCATCAGACCATTCAATCAAGATTGGCTTATCAGTGGCAGGGGTTTGCAGGAGCTGTAATGCTTTTCATCTCCTTTATCAACTGTCTCTCAATAGCTGTAAGAGTCCATAAACCCCCATCAGTTTAAACTGTATTAGCACTGTACAGTAATGGCAAGAGAGCAGTAAGAAGTGATGTTGTACTACTTTGGGCACTGGTGAGCTATTTTTCTTGGTGCTGGGAGTCATCCAGGTCTATTACTGTAGGCTTTCAGCTCCTCTGAGAAAACTGGGAGCTGATGATGATCTTAACTGAACTGAAACTTTATAACTCTTTCTCATATTATCAAAAGATATTCGTCACTGTATTTATAATGTCCTGAGCCTTAGGCGTAAAAACCACTGCAAGTGAGATGAGCTAATGCAATTTGACAGTGAATTTCTTTTCTACAAGAAACAGAGAGCCATCAGTCCTTCCACATCCTCATTACTTTCAACATCTGAAAGCTGAGACTGGTGCATTTGGAAGAGAGTAAAGATAAATATCTATCTCAAAACCACATCTATTTGTGTGCTTTATTCTTGAATGATAAAAATACTGATCAGCAGCCCAATGACTGCCTAGATTTCATTGGCAAAAATGTGGTATTTTCAGTGGTTGTCACAGGGATTTCTAGCTTGAGAAATTACAGCTCACTCTTAATACATAACTGAGTCTCTTACTCTATTTCTAAGTCTGGAAATATCACTTTTGAAGTAATTTTTGGATAATGATGGAAGAAGTTAGTATTTCAAAAGTACCGTATTCAGCAGTTTGTGTTTGTAACTAGTTTTGTAAGCTCTCGTATGAAAAGTTAATTCTGTGATTTATTATTCCTATCTAGATCAAATATTTACATATTTATATTTTATATATCTTAATTTCTCTAGTCATACTTGGCTAGACAGTGAAATTTATAAAAATTTATGGACTGCAGCTAGCTTCAGTCAATTTATTTGACTAAAATAACCTGAAATACCATTCTTTTATCTCATGGTCATCTATAATTATACTTTTGATTTCATCACAAAGATTGAAATATTTTCAGTCTACCCAGTATAGGCTGAGAAATTGCCAAGAACTGTGTGGAGAGACCATCATTCTTAAAGAGAAAAACCTCTGGGGCTCCAAGTCTGATGATTTTTACCTGAAAAGGAATGAGGAAATTGCTGATTGGAAGACAGATGGCTTTTTGAAAACCTAGGCATGTTTTTAGGATAAGCATGTTTTATTTTCTTTCTTAGCTCACTGGTAGGATGAAGATGACTATAAGCAAATTGCACCAACACACACACACACACACACACATACACCCCATGCCTCCAATTTGCTTGTAAGGATTTAGCACTGGACTCCATCAAGATAATCTCATGGGAGTTTTGTCACCATACTTTCCTTTGCTCTCTTTAAACATATATCTTATTCAACAATAATAATAATTAAAAAAGGAATGCCTTCTTTGCACTTAGAGAGTCTGCAGCAGGTGTCTCAACAGTATATAATTAACTATTAAGTGCAGGGATATGTTTTATGTAAGAATAGTCTTTAAAAAACTGATTCCAGTAAATTCCAGTTACTAAAGTGTTGTGAAACACAATATCCATGAGCATGTTTGTGTGTATGTGTATGAAGTTGGGGTTATAAGCGTATAGTGAATTAAACCCATTTTCAAGAATTGCTGTAACTGGCAATATACAAGAATTGGGAAATTTATTAGGTAAAAGCTCATCTTGAGAAACTGCTTCAGAGACTCCCAAGGCTTGCTAAATGTGATGCTGCTTTGTTTTCATCCAAAGTCAACAATCTGGGCTGGTCCCTCAAGCTATCATTGAAAAGCAGCAGAGCCTGAGTCTGCCACAGCTGTGAGGCACCTTGATTTTAAGTGATGTCCCAAAAAGGCTCTTAAAATCAAGTTCAGTCAGTTGTACTTGAATACAAATTAGACCCTTAGTGTCTTCAATAGAAAAACATCAAAGCAACTAGAAAAGCCAAAAAGAAAGGGATAAGAAACATGGGCAGCTCTCCCCATGCCCAGGATGTCTTTCCAGCCAAGGCAGTGGCTGCTGGAGCTTCTCCAGCTCTAGGGAAGTGCTGCCTGTGTGTCCAGGTCTGGCTGTCCCTCCGCTGCCCCTCAGGGCTGTCCCTTCGATGCTGCAATGAGGTGCTGGGCCCTGCTGAGGAAAGAAGCTGTGGAGCTTGATCCAGAGCTGCAGGGCAAGTGACACGTTGCTGGGGAGGTGGCAGGAGAGGATGATGAGAGCACGGAGGTGCAGAGCTCCTCTCCTACCCCCAGCTTATGGCACAGAGAATTTCTTTCAAGCCTCAGTGGGAGCTTGAGGTAGTCTGCAACTCACAGTGTGGAAAACCCACCCTTTGTGCCGAGATCCAGTACAAAGCCTGTACAAATAAATGCAATAAAGATTTCAAAATAATGACTCAGTAGGAATTAAGTGATGGATAGACTTGGTGTTGCATGGGTTTCTCTCCCTGATTTGTCGATTAATATTAGTGTTGTTTGTATTTTAATGCAGTGTGTGGCTTTAGCTGGGATCCAGACTTTGGTATTTCACTGTTCAGCAATGGCTTGATACCTATATTCTGAAAGTATTTTACGTCAGTTTGTTCTTCCTTGCCAGAAATATTAAAAGTGTCTTTTATTTAGACCAACAAATCCACTGTATTTTCTTGAGATGTCATCTAGAATGATTGCAGCGAATGTAGACTGTGGGAGTAGATGACCAAGAGAATACCATGGCACAGCAGCCCATGATGTTATTATCAGTGTATGTGTTGGGTGATGTGGTTGCTATTAGTGCTGTGAAAATTTAGTTATATAGTGTTGGGACTGCTTCTGTAAATTGCTCTAAAGCAGTGTACAGCAGCTTTGATGCATTGATGCACTTCATAGGAAGTGAAGACACTTCCTGCAATTCTTACTTTATTAAGAGAGACAGAGAGGAGGGAAGGGTTGCATGTGCCAACTTGTAGAATTTCTCCCTTGTGTATCAGGCATGTCAGAATAAGGGGAAAATAAGAAAAGACAAGTTTCCATGCAAAATTAGTGTAGAATCTTGTTCTCTAGATGGAATCAATTTCAGAGCAATGCAGGACTAATAGTAGACTTCATATGCTTCAAAGCTATTAGAAAATCTGCAGCTTTAGCTTTCAGAGAGAGCTCAGTTGATTGTCCAGAGCAAATCTTGTTAATTTATTCTTTCACAAGCTGCCTGTGTCACTGTTAAGTGTGAACCACAAAATATGGAAGTAATGTCTGTGTCTTCATTAAGCAGCTATTCAAGTGGGGCGTGGTGTGGGAACTTAGGAACTCAGCTGCAGTGGAAACAGCCTCATTCCAGGCTGGTGATGGTAGTTAGTATTTGTGATCTTGACATGTGCTGTTCCTGTGTTTTCTATGGTAATATGCATCAACATTTCTACCAGATAAGTAGAATCTTAAAATAAGATTCCACATCCATCTGTAAACATTTAAATAAACTTGACTGGATTTCTACAGGATACAGGGGCATAACTTCAGCTTACTTTGAATCAATGTGAAGTTTTTAAGACCTTGTTTTATTTCTCCTCACGCTTTTATAGAAACACAGTAAAATGCACTCAAGTGAAGAAGCTTGGCAAAATCACAGTGCTGTGACAGACATCATCAACTTCACTATGGCATAGCAGTCGTCAGTCTCTGAATGAAGTGTGTCTGTTTTTTCATTTTTTAAATATGCGCTTGGAACATTTGGAGTGGTAACTTTGTGTTGCAGTCATTACTGCCCTGGAGAAAATAGGATCCTGCCTGCAGGCCCTTTCTAACAGTGCTGTAAAGCAGACTTTACAGATGTGCTCCTCTAGTGAAATTTTGGCTCAGGAAACAGACTGCCAATCTCTTGTCTGCTGGAGCCTGCGGCATGCTGAAGGATTAACACGCCTCATGCTAGAGATTAAAAGTAGTGGTAGCCTCTGTTCTTTACCATCTGAGATACTCTAAAACTGGTGCAGTGGAGACTTACCAGTGGAAAGATACCAAATAAAGTGCAAAAGAGAGGAGGGAAAGCAGTTAAATTAAACTGACATGGAGAGTGCTTTAAAACAGGATTTAGTGTCAATTAAATAGGCCTGATTGTTTAAATCACTTGGCTACCCTCTGCATGTCACTGATTCTCCAGCACACAGCAGCTGTGATTGTGTGGCTCCTTCTCAATGTTGCACTGCCTTGATTTTGTTTGTGAAGAGTGTTTCTGTGTTGTGGGGAGGAGATGGGAATGAACTAGTATTCAGAGCTAAATATTTTAACTTCATGAAAAATAATTACAGGATAACCTGCAGATAGCTGTTTAGTTCACTTTATTACGCCAGTGTGTATGTGCAAGGAAGCAAGCACTAGCTCCAGAGCTCTTTGATATGAGAACGTCTGCCTTCAGAAGTTTGGCTTTGTCATGGTTGATAAAGGAGATACTCAAGTGACAGAAATTTCCATAAGCCTGGAGGAACAAGTAAAAAGGATGCACAGCAGCTACCAGCCCAGACATTTAAACAGAACTAAATGGCTCCCAACATCAAGATGAGGCTTTGTCTTCTGCCTCCACTTCTAAAGAGACAATAAAGAAGTATTTTTAAAATTCTGTTAGTATGCTGTGAAAAACCTACTTAGCAACATGACACTTGGAGATTTAGGAGTAATTCTGACCTACTTCTTCAAAATACCAGTCTGATCCTAGGTTAATGGTTGGACTAAATGACCTTTTCCAGCCTAAATGATTCAATGATTCTATGCATTTATGAGATCAAATCTTAACTACAAGCTGAAGATCTTTCCCTGTTTTAACTTGGTTTGAGAAAGTACTGTTGGTGTTACTGAGGGAAAATGGGATTTTTGAAGAATTGCTGTGTTTTGATTTAAATAGAATACAAGTAGAGAAATAGAATAGCATTCAGCTAAAGAGAAATTGGATCCTAAAAAGCAGAAACCCTCAGTTTTATAAAGCTTTTTGTACTGAGACTCTCTTTTTGGTGTACTGTTTGAAGGCCATCAAACTACACAGCCTTTCTTCAAGATATGAATGAATGTTGCTTCCTCAGTAAATGAATGTGCTACTGAAGCCAGCACGATAGACCAAAGGCTTAGGGAAGAAATCATCCTTTGTGCCAGTCTCTGAGTGGTGGAGCATATGAAAAGCAACACAGAAAGTGTTGCAGATAAAGAGACATGTTGCATATTTCAACAGTATTATGATTTTTGGGGAAGATACTTATGAGTGCCAGAGATGACAGCACTGAGTTAGTGTCTTTTTACTTTGTCTAAAGGAAAAAGCCATTGAAATCTTCTTTTCAGTGTTTGCTTGCTGCTTCTTCTTAAAAATGAATGGGTATTTTATTATTCTTATTCAGGTATTAAAGGCTCAGGAATTAAGACTCTTGTATTATTAGATCATCGTTTGCAGGACAAAAAAAAATTAAATACAGTTAATGTTACCAGCATTTTTTGTAAAATTCAGGTATCTTACATTGGTTATTAAGTTTATGAAAAAATTGTATTTTTCTGTATTGCTGATGACATTGTCACCAATTTAAACAAGTAATTTAAGATTTGTTTCTACTTTTCTGTTTGGAGAAAGATGAGTTGTTCTCTTCCATTCAGCCAAGGCAAAAATGAGCATTTTATTGATCTTGTGATTTGCTTTCTCTTACTTTTCATTCCATTACTGTTTTCCATGACAATGGTGTGTCAGAGCATACAGTGGTGAGAGAAGGGGAGGACACAAAATCTTCTGTGCCACTGCTTTTCATTCATGTCTGGAATGGGCATATTACTAGGTGTGGCAGGAGAGTTTAATGTGGGCATGAACAGTTAAATTTTGTAAAACAGATCACCTTTGCTTCAAGTCTGAGCATTTAATGGGCGCTTGAATTAGTTCTGCTTAAACATCTAACGTGCTACTCTTTGCACTGATGAAATAAGAATAAAAGATTTGTATTTCTGTGTCATCCATCAACTGTGAAATGTTTAACTAAGTCCTGACTGGAAGAGAAGCACAACAGCTTGATTTCAGAATGAGTTTTCTTACATAATTAGAAATACCAAATTTGTGCCAAAATCAGAGACAAGCAGTATGTGTGTACTCAGTATCATTTATGTAGTCAGTGTTTTGAAAGACAGTGATATTGATGGTACTATTTGGACTCCCACAAAGCAGTTTTCTGCAGTTTTTGCATTCAGTTTTTTTCTAAAAGACAATTTTTTCTCAAAAGTGCTTTCAAATTACAGAGATTATACAGATTCAACCTTTACTTACAGACTTGGAGGTGTTTAGTTTCACAGCCTTGATTTTTTTTGTCCATAAACTGAACTCCAATTACCCTTTGTGTTCCTTGATGACTGCAATAATACAATAGCAAGTGGATTTCTGGACATATTTTAAAATTGACAGAAGACATAGAAAGATATTCTCAATGACTTTTCAGGAATAAGACCATAAAATTTGAATTACCTTCTTGTTTATAAGTTTATGAATTGTAAAATACAGAAGCTGAGGACAGGCTGTATGTGTGTGTGTGCTGTAGACTCTTTAGGAAAACTGCCACTTGTAGATGTGGTTGAATGACTTTGCAAAGAATTGACTATAAAAAAATACGGTTGTTTTATAAATAGCAAAATAGCAATGAGAGAATCAAAACATACACCAGAGAGGGCTACAGCTATCAAACACAGCGTTGAATTTACCTGGTGTTTTTCAGGTTTATTGGTTGGATTTTTAATGAAAATGTCAGTACAGACTGGTTAGACCTGGGGACACACCTGAATATAGGGAACTGAGCTAAAAAATATGCCTTTTGAAAGACCTTATCAAACTTCCCACCAGTCTGAAAAAATGTAATGATTAGTGTGGTTCCCATAGCTAATAGCCCTAGGGAGCAGGAAATATTTTATTGTGAGAATCCTTTCCTGTGTTTAGCTTTATATAAATCTAAGCAGGATCCAAGATGCTTCTCTTCAGAGCAGGTGCTGTCCCCCAATGAATGTAATACAACTTTCACTCACAGGCATAGACACATACAGGGACACACCTGCATTTCATGTAAAGCTGGCGACTGATTTGCAAACATCTAATTTACTAATGAAATGGAGCTATAGAAATGGCAGTAGGCAAGAGGACAACCCTGAATGAAACTTAATTACAGAAGGATGTAGGAAACAATATCCAGCTAAATGAAGAACTGTAAACAAGGGTGCAAGATTAATATGTGGATTTAAATTGCCGTCACTATTCAAATTTCTTATTCTATGTCAACAGCAGAGCAGGTAACAGCAGGAACTGAGGATCAATAGTGTAGGCAGCATCTGCATCGTGGTCTTGGATGTCACCTCTGTTGAGTGTGTTTGTTTCCCTTGGTTGTGTTTCACAGTGGAGTGAGTAATGTGAGAGCACAGGTAGCAGTAGTAGAGTCTTACTTGCTACTTCTCCAGCAGTCTCCCATCAAAACACAGGGTTGAGCACAATAAAGTTTGTTCTTTACTCTGTGTGTCAGGCTGTTTGTCAGCGAGGTATGTTAGCTGAATATGACTACCCAGCCTCCTGTGCTTTCCAGTGTCTCTTTGGTTAAATCATGCCATGACTGACACCACGACACATTAGTGGGAGGATTGTTTATGAGAAAAAAGGAAACGAGTTTGACACTTGAGTTTACCAAGTTGTGGGAGCACAGATGCTCATCACTGCCAAACACGCAGAGCCGAGGTCAGGGAAATCTGTCAGGGAAAGCAAAGCAGCCTTGAAGCAATATTTTTTTTTAACTGTCTGGCAGGGAACACACATGAAATAGTGTTATAGCTGAGCAGGGTGCTGCCCTCCTTCCTCTACTCCCTTAGGATTGCCTATTTCCCTTTCCTCATTCCAAGCTCAAATGAGACATTACAGAGCATACTCCTCTCCTTCATGTCTTCCCCCAGGGAGCTCAGCTCCTCTTTTCTGGGGGCTGGTGACAGCAACAGTAGCAGTGGGCAAGGCTCAGACTAGATGTCCCCTTTGGATGCCCTTTTGCTCTCTCTGGCATTGTTTTTGCTTGCTTCTCTACCAGAGCAGCACTTCTTTACATTTCATTCTTCTGCATGGGAAGCTGTAGCTGTAGAGCAAGCCTGGTCAGCATGAGAGTATTGACACAGGAGGGACCTGGGGAAGCTCTTAAAGGTAATTAAAAAAATACAGATATTCCTGTGTTGTGGGCATAGGATATCCTGTGACAAAATTTGGAAAAGGAGGATTGTTTGGACTCCGCTGGGCTGCGTGATTAGATAATAAATTCTACAAGAAGAGTAAAAGAGATGGAGGTATTTGGAGGGAAAAAGTCTTTCAGATGTAGCAGTTTCTGCAGTAAAGAGAAGATTATAGGAAGACAGAGAACATGCACAAAAGAACAAACTATTTCAGACCTGTGGGGAAAGAGAATGGGGTTGTAATAGGAGAATGTAGAAGATACTGGAGATGAAAAATAAGAAAAACAGATTAAAACAAAAAGCCTAACCAGAAAGTATGTATCTTAACAAACCAAAAGGAGACAGGAAGGGGAAAATTAGACTCTCCTGTTCCCATCAAGCAGAAGATAAAGTAAGCAGTCGGAAAGATGGAAAAAATATAAATATATTTGCATAGTAGATGGAAAGAATAGTTTATATGATGAAATGTATATTCATCTTGATGATGAAACATGATCCTTTATCTTCTTTTTCTCTTTGGCTGCTAAGTCCTGAAAGAACTGTGTTCCCCACTGTGTCTGAATGATAACCCTGGGTCTTTCTGTGAAGGAGGATGCTCAAAGGAAGCAGTACTGTGTTTTGGTTGATTTAAACTATCATTTATCCTTTGTGAAATGTGAAATGCAAAATTAAATTGTAGGGACATGCCATCTGGTGTTGTTTAACATGTGAATAAAAGCTACTATATTGGCACAATATTTATGCTCATAAGAGCAGGAATAATGGAAATGCTATGTTGGCTATACCCAGCAGGTTCCCTCATTGACTGAAGCATCATGTTTGTTCCATGTCCCAGAAATGCCCAGAATGAACATGATTCCTGGAGGAGGATGAGCATTTCCTCCTTAGTGAGGAGGCTGAGTGTTTTATGTCTGTTATTCTCATTCCTTTCAGGGATCTCTTGCTGTCTGTGGCACTTGGCCAGGTACTCTCCCTCCTTATCTGTGGCATTGGTCTCACAAGCAAGTATCTGTCAGAAGACTTCCATGCCAACACACCCGTTTTTCAGAGCTTCCTCAATTATATCCTTCTGTTCTTGGTCTACACGACAACACTAGCCGTCAGACAAGGTGAGTGTCTCTCTGAAACTGTTTATAGAAAGCAGTGGGGATAAAGGCTTTTGCAGAACAACAACTAGCAATATGATTTAGAAACATATCCCACTAACATTTGTTCCATATTTGCATTACCTAGAAATACGTATTGGATGAACTGAAAGAAACACCAACAAATCTTCATTAGCAAGGAACAAATCATTTGATCTCAAGGACTGGGGTGTTACCTAAAAGTTAAAATAAACATCAGTACTTTTGAATTCTGATTGTTCTTGCATTGCTGGGAAATACTAGTATGCTTTACATCTTATGTAGACTAAGGAGAGCTCAGATGCAAGCAAAGAGGAGCTTGCTAGTTCTAGATGCTGATCATGGCAATTGAGTAGTTTACTTACTAGACAGAAAGAAATAGCAGCCAACTTTTAGCTGTTGGGAAGTAGGTGATGAAGGGAGAGATTTCAGGGTGCTCTCTCTCTGGGGTAGGTTTGGGCAGAGCAGCTCCATGGCCCATCACTGCTTAGCCATGGGGCCTGTTTAACAGGTCTGACCTCCAAAATGAGAAATTCATTACAGTATGCTTTGGTACTGTTTATCTAATGATGCTCTCTTTGACAGTCTATATATATTATGGGGTGTTGTGCCTTTCCTGCACATCCCTTCCCTTCTTTGAGATTTTGTTTCTAGATGAGGTGTGGGTAGTGAAAGCATTTAAGTACATTTCTCAGCCACTCGTCTTTTTTGTAATAATTTTCTTTATTCACCTTCACAGAACACGTAGATTAGAAGCTAAATAAAAGAGAAAAAATATAATGTGTTCTCCTGACATAAAGAGGGTAGGGCTCTGTGGAGGATAACAACTACAAAATGTATTAGGCTGTGGTACATTTATCAGCATACTGAAAAGCTCATGTTTTCTTACAGAAGCAATGATTTTTGGATCATTCTTTGATCTTTTAATGTTTTGGGAACAACCCTGAAGCTTAAGTTCTTCACTCATAGTACAATCTTGTAATACAATGCTAAAAGAGTTCCAAAGCAGCAAGGACTTAATTTCTATGCAAAAAATGAACAGGCAAAAAAATACTTCTGTACTCCAGCACAAAGCACTTAAGCATATTACAGCATAAGTTTTATAAACATTGGTCCCCACTGGCATTTTGCAGAGGTGATAAAAGCCAATGTGCAAAGGAAATGTTGACTCTTATATAAGGAGAGATTGCTCAGGCACTGTTTCACTGTTTCACTGTCTTGGTATTTCAGTTTGTGTAGGGGGAAATATCACCACATACTTTGCTCTGCCAAAGATTTAAAATGTGTTATTAGTAGTAGCTTTCTGGAGAACTGTGTTTAAAAATAATTATTCTGAGTATAGGACTGCCTAGATGTTCACAAGTTCTGTCCCAGAAATGTCCTTCTCTGGACTGATTTAGATACTGTGGAAGGCAAATCCCTATATGGACTCTTAAATAGATTTTACTTTTTTGAAAATGCTTGTGAGAGGGTATACCCCTATAGATACTGCATTCTGCTGTGCATTACAGAGGCTAATTTGGAATAATGTTTGATGCCTGGTGTATATTGCCATCTAAAAAATTCTATCAAGCACTCTGCTTTACTCATATATAAATATGTATTTAAAAGGTACTTTATAAGTAATTTTCTGACTCTGTTTAAAAATATAGTGGTGGACTAAAGGGAGTTTGTCAGAAATACCTGTTGTGCCAATATGATAGATTTGGGAGCTAAATGATAAAGTGTTCGGAATATGTGGAAAATGTTTTCTGGACAAGTGAAGAGAGCTGGGGAAGGTGTTTGAAAAAGCCTGTGGTTGATTACAGACCATACAAACAACTAGAGCACATGTAAAGGGTACCAATGGAATTGTCTGGAAAAAGAGCTGTCAAAAAAACCCTAAAAATATGGTTTCATCAAAAAAAAAAAAAATCCAAAATAAAATTTGCTACAGAAGCTATGAAAGCAGTGATCCAGGCATTCAGCATAACTTTCCTGCTGGACAGTACAGCACTACACAGCCTATTTATTTACTTGGCATTTAATGTTGCCAGCTGACTGAGCCTGACATTGTCTTTTTGCTTGTGTATTTATTCAAATCCATTATCTTTGTTTGTTCCATTAAGGCAGTTTCTCTAGCGGCTCTAATCATTCGGCTTCATTAAAAGATGGAAATCACATAATAATATTAATGATGGTTCTGTTCTGAGTGCTGACATCATCAAAAAACTTTTTTTTCAAGTATGGTTCTTTATGAAAGACTGAAAAATTTTTAAATCATTCTCTTTCTCCTTCAGAAATCAAACTATCATAATTGATTTGTAGTAAAAATAATTACATCCCTTTGTCTTTTTCTTTCCTTGCTTTATTAATCCTTGGGATTTTTGCAGAAATGTACTGTTTAAGGAGATGTCACCTGAGGTAGCCAAAAAACCCCTGAATTTACTCTAGGACTGAAAGCTACAATTTCCTCAAGACATAAAAAGTTCCTCTTTCTTTAGAGGCTTCTTCCAAATTTTGATTTACTCTGGGTGCCCTTTGACTTAGCTGTCCCTCACTGTTCTTATATACTCCCTGAGTGAAAATGAAAAGGTAGAATTTGCACTGGTGTCTGAAAATCATCATTAACAGATGATTAAAGCTCCTGAGCTTTTCTGACTGAAGCCTTCTGCAGTGAGTGCTCAGCTTCCAGCAGCTAAAGTTAGCCCAGGATCAGCAGCGTCCACTACATTTTTATATTGAGTTGAGATTGTTTTCCAAAATAATTTTACCACAGTGCTCGCTCTAATGGATACATAGATTAGGATTGTCACCTTGCAATGAATCAGCATATCATCACATAGTGGAGAGGCACAGTCCTGTAGGTTTCAGAATCTCTGAATTTTTAAAGCTTCATTTCCATGTTAAAAAAAAAAAAAAAAAAAAAAAACCAACAAAAACAAACAAAACCCCAACAAAACAAAACCCAAAAAACAAAACTAAATCCCTAAAAAAGAAAGTTTCAAGGAGTAAAAGTAGACTAAATAGTTTTAAGCAGTGAAGTCCATGTAAGTAAGGCTTTTCATCATCATTGCAACTTTGTTCTCATGACCAGAAATAAAAAGTGATAAAAGCATTGAAGGAGATCAGTTCTTGTGAGATTTTCATATGGGCCTTAAAACATGGATACCACTCAGGCACAGATCATGAAAAAGTGGAAGAATTTGTCTGAACTTGGATTTTTGTGATGGAAAATAAATCTGCCAAACATTTAACAGGTAACGAGGTCATCCTCAGTTCCTTCTCTTGAGGTAGCTTCTTTTCACGCCTGTTGTTTTCACAGCCAAAACTTGTGTTTGTCCATGGTAACACCTCTGAGAAGGTTTTAACACATATTATCTCACCTCAGTCTCCTCATTAGCAGAGGGCTGTGCTTAACAAAAACATGTAGGGATACTTGCCTGTATCCTCTGGGTCATTATTAGTGGAGGAACAGAAAAACCTTGGCTATCAGTGAGAAAAGCCTCAAATGAGGTGAAATGGAGCTATGAGAGATAGAGCTGGTGGAGATTAGTTTTAACACCTTAAAAAGCAATAAGTGGGAAATTGTCCATAGTGGACCAGAAGGTGTTAATTGCTTACAGCCAACATGGGAGCAAGCATCAGCAGCTTGCCACCAAAAATAAATTACTTCTAAAAGCCACGTCACATATGCTACAAATGAAAACAACACATCTACTAGACATCATTAAAAACAGAAAAAAAACCCCGAAACTGCTATTTTTTTGTTATTCTGGAAAACAAGAAATGAGGGAGCAATGGAAGTGTCTTCTGAACAGACGGGAACCATAAAGCCTTGAGGGCCAGATTCTGTGTCAGTAGGGCTCCGCATTGCAAGCTGTTCCTTGCATTTTAGTGCAACAAGTTACTGAGTATTTTCAGCCCACCAATACTAAGGGATGGCAAAAATTTGCTTGTTCAGAAACATTTTTTATGAATTTCTGTATGTCTGGATGAATTCTGCTTCTAGGCCAAGTGATGAGGTTATATCATCTGTCAATAGAAATAGAGTTTTCCCTACAGTAACTGTAATGTCTTAGATTTGACATATAATTAAAGGTGATCTGTGCCCCTGAGTAAGCCAGAGAGTTCTCTGAGAGTGGTAAGATTGCAGACCTCTTAGTGGCATATAATTTTTTTAAGCATTTCTATCTCAGGATGGTTTATGCCATTAGTATCTCAGCCATATCATCAATTTCCTGATGTGTCTGCTATCCAAGTATGTATTTCCATTTAGATAATGGCACCCCTCTGCTGCAGTTCGTTTTGGGGGTGGGGGGCACCCTGGGATGTCCCTGGAGGGCCCCCTGGGCTGTGAGTTGGCTGGCAGCAGCGGGCAGGCAAGGAGGTTTCTGAGGGTGCTGATTAAATTAGAGTTTATTGGGGGTCCCACCCCCGGGAACAGCATGGTTACTGAGGGAGAAGGGGGAGGGGGAAGGAGGGGGAGAGGGAGAGCCTAGGGGATGGAAGGGGCAAGAGGGGAGGAGAAGGGCTAAGAGGGAAGAAAGGATAAGAGAGGGGAAAGGCTAAGAAGGCGACTGATCTCGCTCGCATGGTTGAAGAGGGGATTGAAAATGGGCACGGAATCTGACTGGGGCCAATGGGATTACAGATACATGATGGTTCAGGGCAGGACCACAGGCTTGGAATATACCATACATTTTGGAGGGGTGAGACAGAGCATAACATTTAAATAAAATGCAATACTACACCCCTCCCAGCATCACTCCTACTTCACCAAAGTTGACCAAAACTGGCTAATTGAAGGAAGATAGAGCACCATAAAGGAGTTGCTTTTTTTCACTGCAGTGCTTGTCAGCTATTTATTTAATGATAGAAAGGGTAAAAGTCTCTTTTTGCTTAATTCCATTCCACTAGTAAAGGTATATTAATACAAAGCTAGTATTATGCACTTAACTTAGGTAGACATAACAGAATTTCTTTTAAACCAACACCTTTTTTTGTCGATTGCCAGTAAGAACAATCTTGTTTTTCTGGGAAACAAACAAAGTATATTATTTAAGCTGATCAAACTATATTAGATATCATGTACTTTGGACAATATATGTTGTACCATTGAAGTGAAATGTCTTCTGGAAAGGCATTGATCCTGTCAGAATTTCCTCGTCACTGAGGATGACAGGGAGTGATTTTGATTAGAAAAGATTCATTTCATCACTGTACAGTTTCCTAAGCATGCTCATGCTACTGCTGTAAAACAAAGAGCTTGGTATCCCTCCAGTCAAATAAAATGTTCAAAGCTGCAGCCAAGTAGCTTTATTGCTCTATCTACCTGTGATAGAAGGGGTCCTTGGATTCTCAAGGCAACAACTCAGCCCACGCTCTGGCTTGCAAACACGTGGCAGACATTGCAAGAAGATGTGACATTGCCCTTGAACCACAGGGAAGGGCAAGTCCAGCTGGCCCATCTCTTCCGTTTGACAAAGGTTTGTAAGGGGGGAGGGGGAAGGAGGGGGAGAGGGAGAGCCTAGGGGATGGAAGGGGCAAGAGGGGAGGAGAAGGGCTAAGAGGGAAGAAAGGATAAGAGAGGGGAAAGGCTAAGAAGGCGACTGATCTCGCTCGCATGGTTGAAGAGGGGATTGAAAATGGGCACGGAATCTGACTGGGGCCAATGGGATTACAGATACATGATGGTTCAGGGCAGGACCACAGGCTTGGAATATACCATACATTTTGGAGGGGTGAGACAGAGCATAACATTTAAATAAAATGCAATACTACACCCCTCCCAGCATCACTCCTACTTCACCAAAGTTGACCAAAACTGGCTAATTGAAGGAAGATAGAGCACCATAAAGGAGTTGCTTTTTTTCACTGCAGTGCTTGTCAGCTATTTATTTAATGATAGAAAGGGTAAAAGTCTCTTTTTGCTTAATTCCATTCCACTAGTAAAGGTATATTAATACAAAGCTAGTATTATGCACTTAACTTAGGTAGACATAACAGAATTTCTTTTAAACCAACACCTTTTTTTGTCGATTGCCAGTAAGAACAATCTTGTTTTTCTGGGAAACAAACAAAGTATATTATTTAAGCTGATCAAACTATATTAGATATCATGTACTTTGGACAATATATGTTGTACCATTGAAGTGAAATGTCTTCTGGAAAGGCATTGATCCTGTCAGAATTTCCTCGTCACTGAGGATGACAGGGAGTGATTTTGATTAGAAAAGATTCATTTCATCACTGTACAGTTTCCTAAGCATGCTCATGCTACTGCTGTAAAACAAAGAGCTTGGTATCCCTCCAGTCAAATAAAATGTTCAAAGCTGCAGCCAAGTAGCTTTATTGCTCTATCTACCTGTGATAGAAGGGGTCCTTGGATTCTCAAGGCAACAACTCAGCCCACGCTCTGGCTTGCAAACACGTGGCAGACATTGCAAGAAGATGTGACATTGCCCTTGAACCACAGGGAAGGGCAAGTCCAGCTGGCCCATCTCTTCCGTTTGACAAAGGTTTGTAAGGACAGGACAGGGGGAAATGGCTTTAAACTGAAAATAGGTTTAGATGCCCCATCCCTGGAAGTGTTCCAGGCTAGGCTGGATGGGGATCTGAGCAACCTGGTCTAGTGGAAGGTGTCCTTGCTCATGGCAGGGGTGTCTGGATGGTCTTCAAGGTCTTTTCCAACCCAAACCATTCTCTGATTCTCTGATTCTCACAGCCCTCCCAGTGCAAGGGGCCATGATCATTCTGGGTTGTAAAAATGAAGCACAGCAGCAAATGTGGCTTGGAACCAGTGAAAAATAATGACCTTCAGGTCTTTGGTATTCCTATAGCAGTGCTGCACAATCTCCCTGCTGTGTTGAGCATTGCTGTCTGCAATGTACTTTCTCCTAATTACTCTGGGCTTCTAATTAGGGATGCCAAACCGTGTGGGATATGTTTATTATGAAAATAGTCAGCCAAATAGTCCCTTTGTTTGGGATTTGAAGAGCCCTTTTCATATTCAGAGGGAATTCTGTACTTTAGGAGAAATGAAACTAGAATGCTGCCTATTTACAGACACTTCAAATTGCAGAGATCTTTTTTTGTAATGTGCAATTTTCAGTTTTGGATAGCATGCTCAGAGGAGCAAGGATTATGATACGTTATGTATTTGGGATTTGCCTATCATATCATGGACACCACAGCAAGCTAGCTGAAAAAAAACCAGTGTGACTAGAGCCAGTTTTGTGTTCAATTCTATTTACATAATAATTGTGTTTGAATTTTCATTCTACTTCCAATTGAGTTTTTAAAATTTCCTTCTATAAAATGTTGACTGCTGCTGCTGAATGAGCCTTCATTATTTTACTCAGTAGGTGATAACAATTCAGTGAGGCGTCAAACTTTTCAGGTATGTAAAGTTTTCATACAGAATCTTGGGATTTTTTTCTTAATGATAGTTGCTCTAAACATAGAATTTTCCTTCCCAGTCCAGTGAAATCGTCTTGCATTCTTAGCCATAATACTAAAACAGATGCAATTTCAGCACATAGTATGACTATTCCACATAGCTGGAAAGGCAGGGTAAAAAGAAAAAAAAGAAAAAAAAGGTAGGCCATGTTGGGGATACAAAGACAGGGTTAAAACCAATAGACTTGACCTCTGTCTTTTGTTCTGATTTGTTTGGCTATTCCTAACAGAGATGTTGGATGGCATTTTTCAATCCTTAGGAGTTTTTTTTACTTTCAGCTGTTCTTGTTACACTGACCAGCAAACAAATGCTTTCTGCTTTGGCCCTGCTGCTCCTTTCCACCCACACAAAGGACCAGGCATCTCAGAGCTTAGTCAGTTTTCATTTCCATCACGTGTGCTTTGCTTTGCCAGCTGTTTAACAAGGTACAAATAAACACTTACAGAGAGGAATCCTGACCCCAAAGATAGGGCAAATAAAATGGCAGGTAAAAGCTCAAAAAGCCCCTCAGCTTTTTCTTTCTAGAGTTATTTCTCTGAGTAAGGTGCTCCTGATTGTTAGGTAAGGCATCTGCTGTCCAAACCCACAGCATGCATAATGTGTTACAAAATATCTTTCCTTTTTTTAATCCAAGCCAAAGTAGCACATTATATGCTCCTCCATGGTATCATTGGAATAAATCATCCCATAGCACATACAAGCTGAAAATTGAAAAGCACTGTTCCTCTAGGAAGGAGGTGGCAGCAGTTAAGCATGAGCACGGTATGTCCTGGTTTAATGATGCAATCACTAATACAATCATGATAACCCCAAAGCAATAAAGGCCCAGCCTAATCAAGCATCCGTGCTGTAGCATTCTCTGTAGTAGTATCCCTTGATCCCTGAATCAGCTCATTCAACCCTGAGAGACCTCTTGTTACTAGGTTGCTTTCAAAATAGCTTTGGTGTTCAAGGAAGTATCCTTTGTGCCATCAGAGACAAAAGCTGTGAGAGGGCATTGTGTGAAAGGAGAGGAACACCTCATTTTTCCTGTGCCTCTTGATGCAGACAAGAGCACAGGGAAAAAAAAGGGATTTCTCTAACCATTCTCGTGACCTAAATGAGGGAATGGGAGGTCTTGTCCATACACAGAATGAATTTGTTCTAAAGTCGCACTAGGGGTACCTCTACTTGTAAAAAAGTCCTGGAAGATTCAAATCAGGCAGTTCAGACCACTCTCATTTCAGGAAGCTCAGACCTGGTCATCTTTCTGGCTGCCAAGTTTATGCCCTCAGCCAGTACCTTCCAGACACAGCATTCAGATTTGCACCGTGGTTCAAAGACTGGTGCATATTTTATGAGAGCAAACCTTACAGGCACTGAGTGCAGTGAGCGTGAAAGGGATGCTGAGCTTTAGGCTGGCCAAAGTCCTGGGTGATGAACCATGTTTGCATCAAGATGCTGCATCATTGCTGTGAGGCAATGTCTATGCTGAGTATACTACTTGAGAAAAAGGCAGTTTTACCCTGGAGGTAAATGTACATTCATTTTAGGAGCATTTAGCCAGCTGTGGCCATTTCATGCCAGTAAGTCCATAAATAGAAACCACAGATGCAATAAAGTGGGAAACATTGCAGTTACTCAGCTCACAGCTGCAAAATCACAGGTAGCTAGTGGAATTTAGCAGAATCAAAAAATCATCGCAATGTGGCATTTCATCCTGTCATGCTTTTCTTAGTGATGCCAGCATCTAAGTCTGAGAGGCAAATCTGCAACATATATTTGCAAGCATTTATGTTTGGATAAGGATTTAGATTTTGTTGCTGAGCCTGGAAAGCTCCCTCCTTGCTTACTTTTCCAGGAGCCCTGCCAGTCCTTCGAAGGCAGTGCCAATCTGAGCACAAGTCTGTGAGTTCCTGTTTGAGAAGATAAACCTCATCACTAGAAGGATGAGTGGGCAGGCTCAGGGAAGCTCTGAGAAAATGCAGTTTGTACCTACCCCTCATGCATCTTGCTGCTTGATTTTTGTCTCCATCTCTGCAGGTGCCATTACATGTGTTTTGTACCACAGGCTCAGGTAGGAGTACAGATGTTGCAGGTGAAAGAATCAAGGCTTTTGAGCAGGTAGAAAGCAAGATATTGTATGGCACAGCCTTGCAAGTGGTGAGATACCATGACCATGAGCACAGATTGAGCTTTGAAATTTACACCACAGTATCAGGTTATTGCAGAGGGGTGAATGTTGTTCTCAGTAATTTTATTTGAGGGTGATGAAGCTCCCTATGTAGCACAGATTGCCTCACAGTATGTCAAATAATAAATTGTCTCATAAGGATGTGAGCTGAATCACAAAGACTTGATTTTTTGGTAGAATTAAGGGATAACTGTCCTTTGTAGAGGTAGTATATGGGTCTGGCTCTTGTTAATACATAAACTTCTCAAGTGCTGTTTGCAAAACCAACCATCCCTTCCCACTTCAATGAGGAAAGTTAATGGTTCTGATAAAATAGTGCACCCTTGATCCTACAGCTGTAAGCAGAATGCAAGGGTTGTCTCTGCCACTTCATGCAGTATCAGTATTTCCCTGTGATTTATGGAATATTTAAACATTCATCAGGCCAAACAGCTAGCCAGGGTAGCAGGATCCACATTCAGCACACGTAGCTCCAGCATTCATGTGGGAGATCTGAAGTGTGGTTACAAGATGATAACTGTATTGCCTGAAGGAGATAAGTCCTGCTCTGCCAGAACGGTGCTTTGTATGTAATTAGTGTAAAAATTCTGAGGAATAGAGTTTATCCTTGCAATCGTCTTTCTCATTAAAAAGGAATCATAATGAAAGAACAAAGCAGCCCCTGCAGTGAATTGAATTGACTTCCTAAGTTTTCGTTAAATCAAAGACTCAATAGCATCCCATTTTGCAGAACGCAGTTGTAAACTGTACACAAGACTTGCAACAAAGTCCCTGTGAAGATCACATCCTTTCTCAAGGTTTGGACGTACTACCTTTTCTAAAATAAGGAATATAAGACAGCATGAATCAAGGGAATAAAAAGTTATGCCAGTAGGATAAAGCTGTATTCTCAACTTATTCTTCTGCCTCACACTTAATACTTAGTCCTGACACAAGCAGTGATTTTGTCTTCTTTAATGTCCCTTACTACCAAGATAATGCATATATTTATTTTTGCAACTAAATACATCTTTGAGGCAAAAATGTACAAATATCCTGTAAGTTTATCTACCACTTTGTAAGCATTTTTTTCCTTTGTGTTTGGCTGAACTGTTAGCTATTGGCATCTGGTGGCCTTGAATTCCTGTTACCTTTCTGGATGATAGTGCTATAATAATAATTGCAGCTTCATCTGAAAGAATGTTTATAAATGTAGCACTCAACATTCAAGTTGCAGTTGTGCTGTGTGCTCTCCCCTCTGCTCATGAGCTGCCAAGCACAGGTCACAGGACACCAAGTCACTTCTGGAAGGTGCTCGGGATGCAGGGACCTGGGGACTCACCTCTTAGTCCCTTTGGCTGCAAAAGTGCTTCACAAACCTTGAGGATGCTTTAGACCCAATTCACTGCAGAACAGAGCAGCTCAAGGTCATTAGCAACCAACTCTGTTTAAACATCCCCCTGTTATTATCTTTCCTGATTTAACATTAAAGAGATAGAAAATGAGAAGGATAATATATGCTATCAGCCTCCTCCATTTCTTGCACACATTTCCCTGATGAGAGGAGGGAGCTTTGAGGTAAAGGTGGGAGTTCTGCTGACAGCAGCAGTGAGTGCTCCAAACACACAGGGGAGGGAGAGGCCATGTGCATGTCTCAAAGGAGCACTTACCCCTAGTTTTTAGTTATATCACAGTGACTATCAATTCACAGGGATATTTTTGTAACTGTTACAGAAATATAGCAAATACGGTTTCAAAGGAAAATCATGCATCTGTGCCTTTTCTGAGTCAAATATTAATGAACTTGCTTCTGTGCAGCTCCTAGAATGTCTACACAATATCACTTGTCCATGCTGCTCTGATTATCTCTGTGTGATCTGATGCTTGGTTTTGTTTTACCTAATTCTGAAGGAGGTTTTAATACCCCAGAGTAGAGGTGGACTGTCACTATTTTAATAAAATGGATCTGGAGTGATTTGCATCATTGATGGCATAAGGGAGGGAGTGTCATGTTCATCAACACAAATTTTGATATATGCTGTTTGTTTTCACTGCTAGTCAGAATATTTGGTTTGAATGTGCTTTCAAGAGTCCTATTAAGATTTCAACAGCTTGATGTAGAAAAAGAGCAATTAGTGCCCTTATTTATTAAGTTGGCATGTGAAAGGTTTGTTTTCATTTAAAAGGCCCTGAGGTGGTTTATATTCATAGAGTTTTTCCATGCACACACATCTAATTATATGCATGTGTACATACAAAAAAACTCAAAGTATGTATTCTTGGTAGAATTTACTTTTAGAATTATTTTGTATTGCTTATCATCTCAAGCTCCCAGAACTTCATGTTTTCCTGAGCTAGGCTTCAAGCTCATTTGGGCAGGCATATGATAAGAAACAGATCACAGCATGACTAGGAAGATTTCGTGTCTACTCACAGCTTTTATAGCAATTCAAAGAGACAAAATGCCACAAGGGGAACAGAAACTTGCCAATTGCCAAGCTTTCCATGGGCACCAAGTGACCAGTGAGCTCTTCCCAGCAATGGATGTGAATTCCAGAATGCATAGATGCTGGTGAAGGACCCAATGGGATTTATTGCCATAGTGTGCTGAAACTAAATTGGGTTAAATTTTGTCTTAAGACAAAATGTCTTGTGTTAAGATTGTATTCCAAAGCTGAAGAGTGCGTCAAAAAAACTTGAAGGATTCCTATGAACTTCTAATGCTCTCATGACTGAGTCAAACCTGATGCAAAAATGCTTTTTGTGAACTGGTCCCTGCTAAAGCTGGAGATGAGGTCTGCATGAACTTGGCTGTTGGGTCAGGTGGCCAGCAGTCCCTGGGTTGAGATGATTGGGTTGAGTGCTTTCTAAGAAAAGCAGATAGCTCAGGGAGTGGTTGGCTGGCAGGAGCTGAAGTTACAGAAGCAGCTTCGCTGTAGGAAGTCTGAGTGAATTTGAAGTGGATGTTGGACATACTGTGTGAGGAACCACAGCATGTCAGATGGGCAAGGTCGAGAAACCCTGCCAAGGGCCAAGCATCAAAAAGCATATGCCCTGATATTTTAGTTCCTCTTTTGATGATGGCATGATTGGCACACACCACTGTCACATCCCAAGTGACGTGTTCCTCTTCCCACTGGTGTTTTATACCTATGGCAGACTTCCTCTCTCTCTGGGAAAGTGCTCTACTGAGGATCTATAGGGAAAGTAATCATCACTAGAAGTTACTGAGCAGAAAGAGGACTAAAATGTTCACATTTCTCCCTACTGCAGCTGTAACACTGAAGTTACATGGATAATAATACTTGGGAATGCTTGTGAGCCTGCAGTGTATGATTGTCTGAGATCTGTGCTCTCAAACCCACCTACTTTTTCTCTGGTGAATGGAGCATTAGAAATGTGGGAATCCAGCCACTTTTCATTTAGCAAGGGTATTGGATGTGTTTCTTCTATTATTGTTTGCCTAGAAAATATAAAATAGTCTGTTTTTATCAGAAGACTATTTCTCTGAAGCATGGAGTAAAATAAAACCAATAAAAAAGAAAGTAGGGTTCTTTTTTCTTTGAAGGATATGGCACACTGCAGAAAAGAAATGTGTTGCTGCTTCAAGGTGGGAGAACTCAAGTTATATCTCAGAACGACCCGCCTTTAAGAAGACAAATGATGGGGATATTTATGATAGTATTTCTTGCCAGTAATATAATGACTGCTCAATAGAATCCTTTTTCAAAATAGAGAGCGCACTCACCCAGATCTTTTCAGGAGCCTGTTGAAATAAACATAAAATACAATGCAACACAGAAGTTTGGGCATGTATACATAACTACTTCCCCTTGTATACATTTACTTTTCTATTAACAAAAGTGTGTGATTGCAAGGAAGAGTTCCCAGAGTGTCTGTGGAAGAGTTGCACCGTTGCTATGCCTCGATGATAGAAATATTTTTAGCAGGGCTGACTCATTTCATACATAGGCTGTATTTCAGTGTCTCTGTCTATAAGGATTGTATCCATTCCTAAAGCTGAATGAAGACTTGTCATCTTTATGGCTGATTAATCTCTCTTTAAAACCACCTTTGCAAAAACAATCTTGATTTAAAAGCAAGGTGCTTGTTTCAGCTGTCAAGCAGTGAAGACAGTGATAGCCCTCTTATTACAGAAAGGAGGGAGACTAAAATGTAGAGGTGCTGTGTCAATGAACTTGTGTGGAAAAGCACAAGGTGCTTTCTATCAATAGGTATTTTTTAGTATATGTACACATCAAGTATTTAAAACATAATTTCTAATTATGTGCACCAGAAATTCAAATTTAAACAGTCAAATAAGCACAAACCGATTGCCAAAAGAAAGAAAATGCCATCTTCAAATTTACACTGGATGTTTCTGCTTGAAATTTCAGCAATTACCTTCATTTTTCTTTATATGCCCACCTGATAGTACAGCAGCAACTCATTCCAGATTGGAAGCTGCTTACTGCAAATTTTTGGGTTCTATCAACATTCCTTCTCTATCTTTTCACAAAAGAATCAGGTTTTTTAGTCCAATATTTCAGATTTTGTCAGTAACCTGACAAAATGGCATCTCCTTTTTTCTTTATATTTTGAACAGTGATATAAAAATGGAAACGCATTGTCAGCTGTCCCTGTGTGCATTACAGAGACATTTCTTCATGTGCATTTGGTGAAGATTTTGTTTATTTCCATAACTTTAACGAATCCTGCTTTGGTGAGGGAACAGTCTATCTTCTGTTAATGACAATATTGAGAGATAAACTGCTTGAATATGTTTTTTAAAAAATTATCTATCATACTATTAATATTTTCCACTGTTGCTTCTATTTAGTACTTTCCTGAGCTGTCTTTAATGTTTTATGGATTTAATCTGTTGTGTACAGAGGTGTATTTAATGGACTTGACCAATTATTGGTTATAGATGTAAGCAACACTTAAAGAAGCAGAATTTTTCACTGAAGAAATTGTCTCTCTGGGTATTGAGAGAGAGGATATTGGCAGGTATAAAAAAGCTGTAGAATTAAGGTAGTAGCAGGTGATGGGATCGATAGCAGTGATGTTTGTCATTGCCTTTTGCAGTCTCATAGACAAAGATTAATATTTGTTAACAGGAATTAATTAGTTGTAGAAGCCAAAACTTATATCTTCAGTGAAGATTTATGAAGAAATTACTGATAGTAATTTGCAACTGAAACTCAGATCCCATATCAACAGTGCCATTCAGGGATAAAGGATCCCCTTTCAAGGAATTTAGTAAACTAAATTTCTTCATTACATCTTAATCTTATTACCTATTTTTTCCAACCCTTTTATTACCTATTTTATTACCTATTTTCTTACCTATTGCTAACTTCAAAGCAAGGACAATAAGTATTTTAATAGATACAGAGTAATACTGATAATAAGTATTTCAGAGCTTTAAATGATAGTGAGAAAGGTTTTTTATTCACTTTCTTCCAAAATTATATTGCCTAGTGATGATTATACGATCATAAAAAGTAGTAAGACCTACTAAGTTAAATTTGCAGAGGAGATTTTGTGACCCAGCTGAACCACTCACTGCACAGCAATCACCTACTAAATTTAAGAACTAGTATTAGAAAAGTTTCTTCTAGAGCTAATATATAGATACAAGAAATCATGTTGAAAGGATTTCAGTTAGGAGCTTTATATTTCTGTAAATCTTTTGCCAAGCACAACCAATGCTTCCTATCAACTGTGGGTACCATCTAGTAGGTAAGGAAAATATTAACATGAGAAATTAAGTTTCGTGAGGCTCCAGGGAGACATGGTCAGAGAAGAAATTCTTAGGAACATTGTCAGACATCTGTAAGGTGGGAAAGCTCAGAAACCACCCTTGCAGCCCAGCAGCATCCTTAGCAAGAGGATTATTTTTGTTGTATTGGTCCTTTCACTATCCCCTAAGCAGCAAGGCAGTGGGTGTGTGGCAGAACTGTACAGTCACCGGACAGACCCCTCCAAAGATTGCAGTCAGCCTTTTCTTCTTAGTAGAGAATACACAGGAGGGTTTCCACCAGCACTGCTCAGATTCTTCCCTGAGACCTGCCTGGGTCGTCCTTCCCCTCTAGTGGTCAAGTGTTCCCAGCATGGGAAAGTGGTACTCAATTAGCCTTGTGTCACTGCAGAAAGGATTTGAAATATCACTGCTGGAACTCTGGTTTTGCTGGTTTGATTGACAAAAGGACTCTGTGAGGGAACTGCTGGGGGAAGGGTCTGCAGACAGGAGAACATAGACAGAACAGTTTCTCAAGAACTATTTCCTGACGAACTGATCTCTGGATTCTCAACTCTGAATGGCCCTGGAGTCACAAAGTGACACTGCTCAGTGATCATCTCTTGTAAATGTTCAAACTGCCCTCTTTCCAGTGCTGAGATGACTGAGAGCAGCAAAAGGGATTTCGGTTCCTGCATGTGGAAATAGAAATCTGTGGTTTGCCTGTGTCAAACTCAAAATCAGGCACGGGCTGCAAAACCAAATGCTCTAGATGCCTGTAATTGCAGATGGCACAGTCTCCAGATGGTTACATGGGGGCTGGCTCTTTGGGCTTTATATTATTACTAACCAGACCAGCCATATCCAAATTGCAAATCTGTGAGGGGTTTGGCAGTTTATGGATGGGAGTTGATGGTACCCCTTTCAAAGTGCTTGACTCCCTCAGGGAATAATTGTTCAGAGAAAAATTGTCTTTTGATCTTGTCCAGTTCTGGTTGAAAAGACTGAATGACGATGAGGCTGAAACAGAGATATCCACAAGAATGAACATGGAATTTATGTTTAGAATTTGGTTGAACCTGGCAAAAAACAAAGTGCAGCAGAAACAAATTTTTCATTTTAACTTCAGAACATAGATACATTAAGACCTTTCTCTAGCCTTCTGGAAAATTTTGGAGGTTGCATGCAACGAAATCTGTGAAGACATTGCCTGAACAGACAAACAGACATGTAAATCAAGGAAACAAAGCTGTAAAGAGTTGTGGGAGCTGAGACCAAAACAGTGATGTAGGCTTGCAGAAAGCTGATTGAGTCAACATGCCTGGAGAACAGCAGTTCACGTCCTCTGTGTAATTTGAGAGCCCTGTGTCGCATCTGTGATCAGAGGAATTCCCTGCTGACTGCATTTATCCCTGTCATACCAAAATAATTTTTATGCTGCTTGTCCTAGTGTCAGTGCCATCCAGAGCTTTATTTCTCTTCTTAGTTTTGATTTTGTCTTTTTGAATCCTTTCATTTGTGTTAGTCTCCGCTCCCTGCTCCCCTGTCTTCATCCTAGAAGCATTTTTGTAATTTATTCCAAATACTACCTATAGATGGGAATGGCTTCTTAACTGATTATCACATCTTTAAAATTATCCTCAGATTATGCATTTGATTCTGAATGAGGCATTAGCTTCTTTTGTACTTACTCCACATTAATGTGGTGGGAACAATTTTTATTCCAATACAGTTTCATGTGGATAAAATTTGTTTACTATTTTTAGAAGGAGAAATGAAATGAACATCAAAGCAGCAATATCGGGTTGTACAAGGCTTGCTGTTATCAAAATAAATGATACAATAAGACCAAATTATGAGGTAATTTCTCAGGGCCTTTGTCTGAAATAATCAAATGTATAAAGGTGAAATATGTACCTCAGAGCAAGAGAAAAAAGAAAAGTACCTGCCTTTTAGAATGTTTTCTCTGTCAGAGTTGCATTTTCACTATGTCAGTAATAGATAGCATCCATATCCAAAGTACAGACAGAAATTGAATGAAATTTCACAAGGATTTGATTTATGTATAAGCTGTAATGAGAATTTTTCATATAGATGACTTTTGAGGGAACATAGACTATTTTGAAGTCAGGCATTTTATTAACACAGAAGAGTCCAATCAGCTTTTGAGCTATATGCTCTAGTAACATAGACAAATTTGCATTTCTATCTTTTTCAAATATAGTAAATATGAATAGTATCTGATAGGGATTTGATGATTAAACATTTCATCACAAATACTGATGCAGTTAATCTGAGCAGGATAACCTTTTCACAGCTGCTGCCATGGAAATAAAACCAATGAAGTTATGTTTGAAAGGTGTGCCCCTGGTGGTTAGAGTTCAGTCAGGCACGGTCTTAAGGAATTTGCACATTCAGTTCTGTACAGCACAGGCTCCTACAAGGCAGTAAATCACACCAGGAGCACACAGATTATCTATCTGTCCATCCGTCCATTACTGTGGTTGCTGAGTGCCTTTAAAAGCTGTTTTATTCTAGATGCCATATGTTCAAATGCATTACACAACAAATTTAAAGTGTCAAAATTCTATTTCTAGCTTTGATTCAGTGTGTAACACTGAACAAGTTGTTTAAAGTATAATCTTATTCTTGTTTCTCTGCTGTGAACAGGAAAGAAAATCAGCAGAGGCAGTGAAGCAAACTGCCAAACATTGTTCTTTGTACAGAACAGTGCTGCCAGCTTTTATACAACACATAAATAACACATAAAGAACACGTGGTAATAAATATGTCTATTTTTTTTCTTAAAACCCTTGTTTAGTTTTGTCAACTGAAAATACCTCCTCTGAGTTTGATAAGAACTGTGTTTCTTACATGGTAGCAAAGAAAAGTTTTCAAACATGGAATCTCAATTTCTTCTTATAACATCAAGTTTACTATGTTTAGCATAATGAGATTCTGTAAGCTCTCTCTCTCATATTTCAAATGAGATATTTCATTTGAAGAAATTTTTGAGTGTTTGTGGTTGACTGTAGTGGGAAGGGTGCCTGCCTGATTAATAGGATTGGTAGTTGGCACTCTGAAAAGCAGACTACACATGCCTGTGGTCTTTTTGGCCAGAGGACGGTAAAATAATGGCAAATGAGTGAAAAGACTGAACATTGCCACTGATGTTATGCCCAATGCATGCAGTTTGTGCACTGATCCAAGCTTTTAGAAGGATAATAGAGTGTAGAGGAGCCTTCACTGAGTGCAGAAGTGTCCCATGCCACCAAAAGCACACAGCCTGCTGAAGAGTTTTTGAGATGGCTGCCTGCTCCCTCTGCTTGTAAAAGGAAGAAAATCTGCTGGCATCAGGTACAGCTAGTGAAGGTGGACAAGATGCTATTTGCCACTTTAGACAGTTATCTTGTGAAATGAGCTCTTAGGAATGTACAAAGCAATTGTATTTACCTATGTGCCCACTGTAGGTCACAAGGCACTGCAGCTGGATTCCAGTATCAGAATATCCTGCAGGTCTTGCAGCTTTAGTCTTGCAAAGGGTAATGTAGGTACAGGTCTGCTGTACATGCAGACCTGCTGGGTGACATGCATTTCCAATCCAATCTGTAAGCTCCTTTTCAGTCTTCGTGGCCTGATGCCCCAGCAATGGCCCCAGTTGTTCATTCTAAAACCAGGTGTAATGACTTTGCCATCTCACCCTCCCACTCAGCAGCAGTATGTGGCAGTGTGTTCCTTCCAGTAACAGTGAATCCTCATTTCCTGACTCTGGATGAACACTGTCAATATTTTTTTGTCTGGCTTTGGCAGACTGCCTTTTGTCTTCTGGCTCCAGTAAGTGAGCAGCTCCTCCTTCCCTGCTGTTCCCAGTTGCCTAGTTAAATCCATCATATTAGAAAGCTCAATTTATGTGGTGATATGCAAGAAAAGCCACCTGATCGAGAAGCTCTCCTGTGTTTCCTTTTCACACCTCCTGCTTGGTTCAAGTGCCCCACTGGCTACTCTAGCTGTCTTGTTAGAAGATTCCTTCCCCTACTGATGAAACAGCAATGATCCACTTTTGGCAGGTCTCTTGATACAGGAGGTAGAACAGTGTAGAACGAATTCAGGGTCTTCTTTCTTGTACCCTATAGAAATTTGGGGTTCCATGATATATTTTCTGCCTTCAACTGCCTACTTTTACTAAAGGAGTTGAAATAATCACTGGGAAGGTTTCTTTATTTTCTAACATCAAATATCATCGTTTTGACCTTTTGAATTTATCTGTAATATGACTTAGAACCTGTGAAGTATTCTACAAAGCAATATCATTAAAGGTGGTGTGTATCCTTCCTAAATAGATTTTGTGCCATTTCTGAGTGTAGATAAAAGCAGGGTCATGTCTCTTTCTTAATAAGAGCAAATTCACAAAGTAGAAGATGAGAGAGTTTTTAATTTTCCAGTTGAATATGGTAGATTGCTCTTGAAGTCTGACAAGGTTGGGCACAGCTAAAGGAACACTGCTGGCATTTTAAATGACCATAGAAATGAGAAAAAAACCCTTTTGATCTTTTCTATCTCTAAACAGGAATCCATAGTGATAATGCTTTTCTACTGTAGTTGTGGAATTAGACATGACTTAAGTTGGTCCTACAGCCAGGTGGGAATGGTCCTGTATCCTGGTGTCTTCACTAATTGTTATGAATTAAAGTAAAAGTAGAGCACATGGAGATTGGCTTTCCAACACCTTCCTTTAGACAAAGCCTGTGAATGTCATGCCATGGTAGTAATAATATTGAAATTTATACCACCCATAAACCTTTTATAGCAGTGTAATTAGTTGGGCTATTAGGACTACCCAAGCTTAGCCTTATTTTATTGCTATGAACACAGCCTGTAATCACATAAATGGTAATAAGTAATTACACTTAAGGGCACTGTATAAATGCAAGCATTTTAGTCTCTCTAGTGAGTCCTCTTTGTGAATAAAAAGAGGGGATCCTACAGCTTTTCCTCTCCTGTGGGTACTTTCCATGCTCTCTTTAGAGGGTTCTCTAGTGCAAAATAAGATTGTAAAACTTTTGTTCTTTACAGTAATCTGACTCTGCTGACTGCTGTGCTAGCTGCAAACTAGGCAATAAATAGGAAGAAAGAACTGGATTCAAAGAGATTGGGGACCATTTAAGCAAATCAGAGATGTGTTATGGTGTTCTCAATAGCAGATTATTCAAATGAGCTTCTTCTTGTCTTGTGGTTTGTGCTGGTTTGTAGAATTATTAGTATTAGTCTATAAATAGGGAAATATTTTGGAGAAGAGAGATGCAACTTTTAATTGATAGTACCTTCTTGAGTATAAAGCATAGTCCATTTGGCTTTGCAACTTGCTGCTAGGTTTGTTCTGTGCCCTGTAAAGGAGACTGGATGGCTATTCCTGTTGTGCATCACTCCACATCTCCAGCTTCCCTCCCAGTAGGCCTGTACCACCATCTGATGATATTTTTGCTGTTTCTGGATCTCTAGTGCAAGTCAGCTGGTACAACATCAATTCTGCAGGTTAACTCTGGTGAGAATAGAGTGCTCACAAAATCAAAATGGGATATTTCCTTGTAGTGTTAATAGCTAGAAGAAGACACACTGTGCTGGTGAGCAGGATTTTGAAAGGAATTAAATAGGCCAGGAGCTAACTGCAAGCAAATTGGTCAATACTCATCATCCAACCAGAATAAAATGAAATTTAATTAAGTGGCCTAGAATGACTGTGTATCAGTCTTGGGCATTCTTCCCACATTAATAATCTAAATGCACTAGAGAGGGAAAAGAAGTCAGTACTAATCACTCGATTCAAAAGGAATTTAAAGGCATGTTTTAAACAAAGTAGAAGGTGAGAGGCAGGGAATGACCCAGCCTGTTGTTTCAACCCTGACAGCAACCCTTGCTGCAGCTCAGGTGACAGCACTGCCCCAGCATCTGGCTTTTGCCTTTGGTCATCTTTTTAGCAGTTTCCATCGCAGTCCCCTCAGGACTGCTTCTATATCTTCTGGAAAAAGACTCCAAACAAAATCATATCTGTGTGAGAATTCAATTTCTGATACACTTATTGTGCCACCTTTGCAGAATTTTGCACAAGCTGTGATAAACATTAATATCAAAGAACATTTAGATTTCTGACTCCAAGGTTACAGCTTAGTTACGTAAATGCTTTCTCAACACTTCTTATGCCTGATATCTTCCCTTCTTGAGGGTCTTTTAGAACTCCCCAGTCTGTTGTTCAGGTTGATGAAACTACTAATGGATGTTTTTTCATCATGTCTTCATTATTTTCTACTCTTGTAAAAAAAAAAAAAAAATTGTCCACAAAAGTGCTATTCTTCTGAGCACCATAATCAGAATTATCACAGCAGAATTTGTAAGGAAAAGTTGAACTTTTGACTTCGTCACATTTTTGAAATGCTTGAAATTATAGCATCATGTCTACTATTTAAGAACTTTCAGTGCTTGTGGATCTAATGAGATTTTGTTTGACAGCTTCTCTAAAGATCAAATTTTGGACTTCATCTTTATTACCTAGAGTTTCTTAGCTCTTATGGATTATTGCTTCTGGGCTGGATGAAGGGTCAAGTCCCTTGCTGTACTCTCTTAATATCATCCTGCCTTTCCAGCTTCTACATGCTACTGTTTAATTTTAAAGAAGTTTTTAGTGTTTCTCAAGAAAAAAGCCTATTATTAAATCATAGAGTACTCTGCTACTTGGAAAATATGTCAGAAGCATGCTCCAGAGACTTAAATATTTTTAAATTGTTTATTTTTCTACACTTTTTCTGCTTCATTACAACTTAAGCATCCATAAATTGGTCTCATGCTAAGAGAGCTTGTAAACCCTGAGGGCGTCCCAATATAGCCAATACCCTAATTGCATTTAAGAACATCATGAGTGGTTTCCTGGTGTGCTCCAATACAAAAGTCAACAAATTGTGGTTGAGAGACCGTCACTTCTGCCCACAGCTTTGTGCAAAATTCTGCAAAGGTGGCACAATAAGTGTATCAGAAATTGAATTCTCACACAGATATGATTTTGTTTGGAGTCTTTTTCCAGAAGATACAGAGGCAGTCCTGAGGGGACTGTGATGGAAACTGCCCATGAGGTTCTTCTGTGATATAGTTACTATAAGATGAGAGATTAAAAAGTAATGTAGAAGAGGAAATTAAACAAAGAGCAAAACAGAGCAGCCCATTGAAGTTTTCCAGGACAAAATCCTTATTAAAACTGGCTAAGTTTCTCAGACAGGTATTCTGTGAAAGCATGAATGAATGATGTAACTGAACCATGTGTTATAAAGGTACATTCAAGAAGGGACGCACTCCAAACGACAGGTACTCCTGACTTATGGTTCATCCATATTTGCATTGCAAAGAATATTCTGAAACTTACCTTGAGGATTATTAGGGGTTTGTAGTTTGGAAGCTTCTTTTTGGAGTTTGGTTGTAGAATAGCTGATAAATATACAATGAATTTTTTATGAGGACAGAGAAGAAGCATTTTCTGTTCATCTGTGTAGTGGATTGTTGGACATACTTGGCTCAACATACGGTTCCATGGATGGGTTTCCATTCACGGCTGTCTCATCTGTTAAAGCTCTTTGAGATGAAAGCAATAAAAATTGCTATTCTCATTTAAAATTTAGAACATAGGCATCTAAGAAATGTTGCCTGCCAATACATAAATGCTAAAATTGTTTTTAAAGTGCATTTATTTATGTAATGGGTGTTAAAGGTGCTTTTTTGACCAAGAAACTGGAACTACACCATTAAAAATAGATTATTATGTTGTAAGCTAACATACAGGGAATGCAAGTATGTCTGAAATACAAAGAGGCCTATTCAAATAATGCTGTGAAACCATTTGGCCTCTGTGATAGTGCAGTGCAGATTTAGAGAATGCAATTATGTAAGAAAATCATGCACAATATAGTCCTTCAAATCCTGATCTATAAAACACATAACACCAATCAGGGAAAATAGTGTTCAATAACAGGGTTTTAAGGCAGTAGATGTTTGAATCCAGAATTTCACATTAAAGGAGATTTCCAGAACTTTCTAGCTGTGCCTACTGCTTCCCAACATAAGAGGACAGAAAGGTGCCTTCCTTCCAACATTATCTGTCCCACATCAGATTCAGTATTGCTCTATCTTTCCTTTTTCTTGCACTTTTATTCCCACATAAAGTCTGGGATCAGCTAAGGTTATTCTTATCAAGAAGAAGTTTCATTTTCTATCTGATATATGTGTGAGCAGGATTCTGCAGTGTGGAAGAGAGAAGACAGCCCAAGGCTGGGACCAGGCCAGGTTTCACAAATCCCTTGTCAAAATGCATCCTTTGCCTTCTAGTGGGAGTCCATTAATCACCTGTTCAGCGGAGAAAATGTCCCTTTTAGTAAATTAAAGAAAAACAAAAGAACATTACATTTGTTTGTTTGGGATTTTTACCAGTCTCATTAAAAGCTATTATTAACACCAGTTTTCTGCAGTTGCTCTGTCCACAGAGATCACTCAGAGTTTTGGCTTAGACATGTTCATCATGGAAGTGATAACAGTTGTCCTACAAGGATTGTTTTGTCACTGGTCGACAACTAGACTTGACCCTTGATTTAAAAATCAAACTCAGCCAACCTTTTCTTTTTGTCTTCAGTTAGCACTAATTAAAAGGACAATTTGTACATACTGATTTTTGAAGGCTCAGTTACTTCTTTTCACCTGTTTAATTTACTGCTGTGTGCTTGAATACAATCAGCTATTACTAGAAACAATTCAAATGAAAAAGTGCACTTCAAGATATAAGCCAGTGTTGTGTTAAATAGCAGCTCCTTCATCTTCCTTTGATGAAACCCAAAATTGCCTTTACAGTTCTGTAGGAGAAGATGTATTTTATAGATCTGGTTTATTTGTATTGTTTGCTAGATTACTTTTCAAATGTTATTGCTAAAATATATAAATTGTTTTCAATTTCTTTCTATTTTGTTGAGTTCTTTAATTAAAATATAAATTGAAAAACAAACTCTGAAATTTAGCTTCGCCTGAGTTCAAAGGTATTTTGGGTGGAACAGAGTTTATTTCCCCTGAAAATATTCTTTTTGTGCAGAAAGTTTGTTAATATGTTAGTGATAATTCTCAATGTTCCCAAATGACATGATTTCTAGGAAAGCAATGCTTATTTTTGTTTCTCTTAAAAATTTCATGGTTGGTTCATTATTTATAGCCCGTGGAAACAGGATTTGTATTGCTGTGTTTATGGTACCACATTTTTCATCCTGAAGTCCTCAAACACTGTGAAACTGATTTAAAAAAAAAAACAAAAACAACAAAAAAAAAAAAAAAAAAAAAAAAAAAAAAAAAAAAAAAAAAAAAAAAAAATAATATAAAAAGAATAATAAAAAATAAGAACAAGCTACAAATAAGAAAAGGGATACCTTTTCACTCATCGCCAGTTTTAACTTTTATGATACACATAAGGCACATTTTCAAATATTGATGTATGAAGTGAATTCTTGGGTTCAGGTTTTGATGGAGGTTCTAAAAAAGGTAAAATTAATTTATGCCAAAAACGGAATGTTGAGGAAAATATCAGATACTGTAAGTAAAATGAAGGGATGGCTTTGTGCGTGCACTGTTTTACAAAGAAAATATTGATCAGCAGCAGTGAAAGGTTTTAGGAATTTGTTATTTTTCTCAAATGTTTCACACTGTTGCATTCTCTAAAAGTCCAAGATTACCCTTTCAATATATTCCAAAATGAAACTGGGTTTATATGTGAATTGCAATATATAGTTTTTACATCAAAATAAACTGGATGTAGGTTCTTTCAAGTCACATACTATGCAGCCATGAATGATGTGACATCTCATGCCCTTGGATTACATATCTAATTGTGGAATAAAACCTGACTTATTTAATGTCTTACCACTACTCAAGGATTATTTACAGAACTTGTCAGTAACACTTTTTGTCTGTATTTTCCACAAAACAGAGGAATTGCTACATGGCTGCTATGTCACACAAATTTTTAAGGCAGCTTAGCAGTTAAAGAAGATCACATGCCAATTATTTATTAAAGTTTTCAATAAATTTTAGCCTTGGTAATGAACACTCCGATCAGATTTTGACTGTTACTTTTAATTTAGTTTTATTAGAGGGCTGCTTTTTCTTTCTTTCCAAGCTCTCCAGCTTTTCAATCTTTCTTTTCTTTCTTTTATGGCTAACACTTCAGGCATCTTATCTGGACCTTGCAGTGCAAACTCTAAGAGGACAAGTGTCTCTTGGGGTCACAGCAGAATGTCAGATGCTCACTTCTTTCTGGACAACAAAGCTGTGCCAGTGACTCTTCTTTCACTGTGCTGTTAGTAGAACAAATAAACTGGTGGGGTTTTTCAGCTGGTTTTTTTTTTTTTTCACTTTATCTAACTAGCTGTGGTATAATAGCAAGTTTGCAGAAAGCTCACTAAAAACCTCAGTGCTGACGAATTTCTTACCTCTGTTTCCTGACACAATCCTTATAAATGGTCCTTTTTTGCCTCTTTTCCTCCCATTCCCCAGCTGCCTGCTAACTATTTTAATTTGCTTAAGACATGGCAGTTATTAGCAGTAATACTGACCACCAGAGATGATTTCTGATCCTTCATCCCTGCCATGATATCCTTGTGTTTGACTCTGTTAAACTACCTTCGTATTACGAAAGCTCCAAGACTTTAATCAACAGGAATGACAAGCAACCTACAATGGAAACCTAGATTATTTTTAAGCTTTTGCAAGGAAAATTTTGTTATTGCTCTTGCTGCTTACAAGATTTGTGTTCAGGATTTAAGGACTTAAGTTATGATTTACATAATATAAATCAACAGTTACTCTAATTTATCTACAGCAGTTTGTATCACATGAGAGTTGGGTGTTTGGTGGGGTTTACAGGAGACCTGTTGCAAGTGACAGGAATCACAGGCCCAAGAAGGGTGAAGAGTGAGGAGTTTGAAGGAATGTGTTGTATGAACCTCTCTGACCATTCTGCCTCCATGCACAGGAAATTCAAACTACAGGATAAAATGAAGAAATTGACAGGGGGGTTGGATGAGTGGTTTGAGGGATGGGGAATAACTGGATGGTTGAAAGATATTGTAAAGGGAATTTTATTAGTATTAGTATTAGTAAAGAGGTCTCTTTGTTGGTGGCAGTCATTTGGAAGTATTATTCCAGCTGGAACAGCCAAGGAGTCAGTGGCAAACAGGTTGTGTGAGCCTACTAGTAAGAATATAAGCACAAATGAAAGGAATATAAGAACTCTTCAAGTTTCACTGATAAAAGTGGGAGGAGAGCAATATAAAGATGACTTAAGAATGACTTTGTCCTACAAGGAGGCAGACCATGAGTAATGAATGTACAGTGGCATCCCCAAATACTTCACTGACTTATTGATTTCTTAATTTTTTTTCTGTGATTAATTTAACCCTTACTTTTGTGCTATAAAGTCCTTGAAGCAAATCCAGTGTAAATGCACTCATCAGACAATGGCACTGTTAATTTTCTTTGTCTTCCTCATGACAACGACTATCAGAAGAGCAAATAACCTCAGCAGACCTCAATACTGTTTCTTCTGGTATTTTAATCAGTTTTATGTTTGTTTTAGATAGTCTGGTCTTAAAGTGTAAATAATATAATAATCATTTTCTACTAAAACTAAAAAGAGAGCCTTTAACTTTTCATGGGTAAAGAAAATGCTTTCAGATAATAATCTGAAATGCTAAAAAGCAGAAAGTGACTAAAGAGCATTGTGCTCAACAATCAAGAGGAAAATTAATTATGTTTGCTCTTATCATTGCAAGGACACCCCCATTTTGATTTTAAGGGAATGGAGATGGTGAATCTGCCTTTTCATGTGTATAACCTGCAGAAGTCCAGCAGTGTTGGATCTACATAGCTCCAGTGGGAATAAAGCCTGTTCTTTAATCTGCATTTACATCCAATATACTTTCAGTCATGCACACTCTGACTGCCAACACTACAGACCTAAATTCTAAAAAAAAAATTTGGTAACATTAATTTTCTTCTCCCTGCTATCTAGTCCATGCTCAGCACATTGATGTATCTCTCAACTGTTTCAAGAAAATAAAAGTAGATGCACATTATTTGACCATCAATGTCTCATCAGTTTTAACTATATGCTTTCTAAATTGCTTATGAGACTAAATACGAGCCTGGATACCAGACTTATGAGTTGGCCATCTGTGGGCTAACAGTTGCAAACTGGTGCATTCTTTCATCAGCAAAATGCTGGCCAGGCTATTGCTTCAGCCAGCCACGGCAGCAGAGAAAAAAAATCAGACAATCCTTAGCATTTATGCATATTCAGAGGAGGTCACCATGTTCACTCAGTGTCAGCTGCACATGTGCTGTGGAAGAGGCACAGAGAGGGGGAACAGCAAGCAGGGAAAGTGAATGATATTATTGAGAGGGATACTTTTATTCTCTGCCAGAGTCAGCTGAAAGCGCTGTCAATAGCAAGCACCATAGGAGAGTAATGACTGCAGAAGACCTCTCTCCCACAGTGAGATGCTGCAAAGTCTGAATGCCAGTCAAACCCCTCCTCTTCTGGCTGTGCAGCAAAAAAAAAATTCCCTTTGTTTCATGTGTGTGTGGCTGATTGAAGCTATTTTTTACCCTGGCTCCCTTCTTTTTTTCGCTCCCTTGGGGAAAAGCAAGAGTTGAATTGGGGCTTTCCCTCCTCTGACAACAGCCATGAGGGAAATCAGTCCCATTCCCAATTAAAGACTGCAGTCCCACAGGAGACCAATTTGGTTGTTGCCTTTCACAGCATTCCAGGTTGGGTATAACACAGAGATGGTGGAAGGAAAAACTGCACAATAGTTGCTGGATCTCACCACTTAATTTCAGTGCAGAACATTCATAAGATTTCCCCAGTTTCAGAAATTTACCTGATATTGGGTACCAGAACCAATGATATGCTGTCATTATGGGCTGGGGAGAAGTTTAGTCTGGGTAGCAGTTACCTGCCAGATACCACTCAAAGTCAGAAGTCTGTTGAACAATTTAATATAGGTTTAGGAAACATAGCACTGAACGGAACAAAAGAACCTGTGGGTAAATTGCATTAGCTCTTAGCAGCAAAATCTGTCTCTGATTCTGTTGTTTGTTTTGATAGAGAGAAGCAAAAAACACCCCCAGTCTCTCAGTGAGGCTTGCTTCTGGGCTTCGATTACAGTGGCTTATGGTGCCACTGTCAGGTGAGCAGGTAGAAGGTTGTCATTTTCTACAGAGAAAGAAGGATTTTATTAGGCTGGAGTAATCCTTTAGGTCTTAAAGGGCTCACTGAAAGTCTGGGCCAGCATTTGTAGGTGTATCTTAATAGTTACAGTTACAGGTAGGACAAAGACAAACTAAAAAAAAAAATAAAAAATACAGTAAATGGTAGAAATAGGACTGGTGCCACATTCCTCACCTCTGGAGCCTCCATTGTAATTCTGTTCAATTCAATAAAAGCCCTTTAGGCTGGTGCTTTCCCATCACAGCCCTCTGGGCCTCAGTGATAGGCAGCAAGCCTGGGAAACAATGCTGGGATCAGCCAAATGGTCAGGGAAAGTAGTTCAGATGGAGCAACTGTGGGGAGGTCCACCCACAAAACCAGAGCAGAATCTGGCTGGCTGCTAGCTGATGTCTGGAGGTGAAGCTGGTGCTCCCTACTCTCTTCCTCTCTAGTTCTCCAGCCAATCCCTCTCAAAAGAAAATAGATGTCTTCTCCTGTCCTGCTGTTGTGTCCCAGAAGTGGTGAGAGTCTCACCTCAGCCAGAGTGGCAGCAGGGGTGCAGAGCCATGTAAGCAGCTGAGTTTGGGCAGCACCAGCTGACTGCTCTTTGCTGGAGGGTGATGTATCCTTATGACGCAACCCACCTATGAAGACAGTGACACAAGTGTTTTCCCAGTTAGTCCACATTATGGCTTGGAATAGCATATCCATAGCTTCAAAGCAGTCCTTCTCATTCCTGCTGTCTTTCCCCAGGGTGGGAGATGCGTCCTGCACCTCCCACATGTCCTTTACAGAGGCCCCCCAAAGAAGAGAAATCCATTCTCCCCCTGAGAGAGACTGGGAACAGTCTGACCCTGTCTGATGTGGAATCATTAATAGCTGACACTTTCCAGTTGAAGTCCAGATCTTGCACTCAGGCCTTTTTGTTCAACTAATTATATTAGTGGCCAAAATTTTCTTTCACTGACCTGCAACTATGCATCTCTTTATTTTTGAGTGCTTTAGCACCCCATGTAAATAGCTATTTCTGAAAGTTTTATTCTTACTGATCCTGACCTTCAGATGAGATGTAGTAACATATACAGACCTTGACATCTGTGTTTGTAAGAGTCTTGGCTTAAAGAAGTGACATAAATTCTGTGCAATGCCTATGGCAAACTCGTTAGAAAATAACTGAAATTGAAATGGCCATTGAGATTGTCATGTTAGGAGAGAAGTAATGAAAACTAATCTGTCTTTTATGATTTAGATATCTCACATGCAGATTTATGAAGTAGATGCCCTGCTGGCAATTATTGTATTACAGACAGCTTGCTTGTTTCTGTTCAGATTCAAGTTTATTTTAATGGACAGAATCAGCCATAGTAAAGAAAGTAGCAGTCACACTACTGTCCCTTTTCCCTCATGTTTTCTTTCTTTGCAAATTATTAATATGTGGCTAAGAATCCTCCATAAAATCACAAAGTCTTGGAAAATACAGACTCCTGTCCTAGAGAACTGTAATTATCACCACAAACAGGCATTATTGTAAAGTTATTCTGTGCATTGATATCCAAGCTTGACTCTGCCTGGGTCATGTGCAGTCACACCTGGGCACCACCTCACGCAGTGTCCTTCTGCTGAGCCACTGTCACTTCACCTGGCTTTCCATCCACAGAATGTTCTTAGGAAGACAGAAATAAATATGGTACAGAAGCTTCTCAAGAGCATAAAGAACATGATTTCTTCATGACTGTCTAGGCTCAAACTTTCCTTGTCTTTCAGTTATATTCTGGGATCACATATCATCAGCTCATCTCAATTCAGCAGGCAATTTAGGCAATAAGGAGTATAGGCTTCAGCAGTGTTCTGGAGGGCTAAAATACTGTTGGCAGAAATAGTATGTATGTGCTGAGATGGCATTTTTGTGGTTTACTTGCACTTGTTGTCTATGTTCTCTCATATATACCTGTTGTTAGGTCAGAATATCACTCAAAAGCCATCTAGATGCAGTCCTGGGCAACATACTCTAGCAAGGCGCAGGGAACCTCTAAATGTGATATCTGGTGCCTCTCTCCTGTCCTTAACATCCTTTTTCTGTGACAGAAATAAGTGTGCTCCTGCATAGGGTTTTTTTGACAACTCTGTGTCACTGTCACCCATTCTTGCATTGCATTCCCTTAGCACTGTGAATCCTCCAAGAGAGCTAATAACACTTCAGTGTCTGTCTCAACAACTGTTTTCAGTGGCTGAGGACACTGCTTTTCAGAGTCAGTTGATTTTAAGACAAAAAATTTACCTAAAGCACTCCAACCTACCCTTTTGCTCTTTTAGCCCAAGCTCTTCCCCCTTTGCAAGCAGCAAGAGCTGGTGAGACCCTGGAGCTTCAGTGCCATGTCTCTTCTGTAGCATGACACTGGCTTCTGGAGGTGGCTGTCTCTGTGAGGATGTGGCTGTGCATTATGAGAGGTGGCCAGGGAGCCTGCCCAGAGAGACGAGCTTGCTTAAAGTGGTTGAAAATATTATTATCTGTTTTACAGATGGGAATTTGAGAGGAACTGAAATGAAGTGATTTGCTTGTGATTACACAAGCTGTCTCTGGCAGAGGCAGAGGAATGCTCCCTTTTTTAATATCTTAGATTAATATTTAATAATGTAACTGACAATATTGATTTAATATAACCACAGTCCTGGCTACCATTTGCAGTGCTGGTGATTTTCCAGGACAAGTGTTTGTCTTTTACTCCTTTCAGCTTGAAAATTGGATAGCTATGAGCTCTTCTTGTCTTTGCTCACCTAGTGGGCTGTTGGTGGGCTTCTGGCCATTACTGATCTGCTGGGCACTGTAATTCCTTCAGCCTTTCAGCTTTGATTAAGGGGAGTAATTAATCGCACACTGATGAGGCTTGTGGTGACTAAGGTGCTGCAGTTAGGGGAGCAGCATGTAGATGCTGGAGAGCCAATTGTGGAAAAAAAAAAAAAAAAAGAGAACAGGAGAAAGAAGCCATGTGGACTTTTGTTCCTTTGAAATGACCTTTCAGTGCAGGTTCTTTACTTTTTCACTTCCTTTATGTTGTTCTTTTCCTTATTTGTTCTGAAAAGAGTGGAGCCTTCCTTGCAAAGCAATTCATATGTAAAAAGTTTTCACATTGGGATTCATCTGATAAAGTCTGCAGAGGGGACTTATTTGCACTGACAAGTTGGCAGCCAGACAGCCTCTCCATTTTCTAAATGAAAGGAGAGTAGCAGCAGGACATCTCCTACCCTCTCTGCCTTTCAGTGCTGGAAGAGAACCAAAGTCTGGCCAACAGCCGTTGGGGGCAGTCGGCTATTTAGGAGCTGCAGGAGTGTACGGACACTGGGAATGTAACATACGGTTTGCCTTCTGTGAGAACCAGCGCAGACAAGTGACATTTGTGTTGGTGATTTTCAGGGACGGGGGATGGGAAGCTTAACCTAGCAGATGCAATCCACTTGCCTTCATTTTCTGTAGCAGGACTGTTCCAAATGTGAAGTAATCTAAATGTATTTTTGATTCTTGGCTGTAAAAGAGGAGGTAATCATAAAGACCAGGTAATTTTCTTCCCTATTCAGTCTCATATCCTAGCATGTAACAAGTGTGGGATCACTCCCATTTCCTTCAAACATACCTGTAGGGAAAGAAGATGAAGGTGCCTCAAAAGCCATGTCTTGGTCACATACATGGCACTGCAGACTAATGGCAGAAAAAATAATTACTACCCCTACCCAGGCTCAGTGTTTCTGTATATATTTAGTCTGTAGAAGGTAGCACTTGAATTTTGCAGATTTAGCTAGACAAATGACCTGTTTTAATTAAATGCACTGGTGTGCATTTTGTGGAAGGGTTTTACCATAATTATGGTGATGTGAAAATAAGTTTGTTTTCCATAAAACCCAGAGGGAAGCTGTTAACTGCCTTTTGCATAGTTACTGTGTTTTATTTATCTTGAGAGGAGAAGAGAATATCAGCCATATGGCTAAACCAATGTCCTTTTCTACCAAATTAATTTACAGAGCCATAACAATTGCCTGTAGTACACCCAAAGGCTGGTGATGGCCACAGTGCAGGCAGCTGCTAAACAACAAGCAGATCACAAACATTTCCAAGGGTTGAGATGAACATTTTTCAGAGGGGACCCATGTGTCATGGCAAGTTCATGCTGCTAAATTGGACCATATATGGGTGTGAATTTCAGTGGGAAAACATGATCTTTTCTGGTCCCACTGCCAGTTTTCTGTGTTTGGTGGCAATAGACCCAACATTAGAAATATGTTTGATGTCTGTCATCCAGTAAATGGTGCCTATGTATAAAAGCTTTCACACCACATCTGAAGGAAACAGAAGGTCCTTTTGTTGTTGGAGTGGAAGCCTTTGGTCAAGAGAACTAGAGCAGGAAGTATAGTAACTGGAAGATCAATGTTACCCCTACTATTTTATATTCAGAGGTCTGTGCTGCCCTAAGCTGCAAGAAAAGAAAGCAAGTGATGGGGAAAAAATAAGCATAAAATAAAATCAATTTAAAGAATAAGGCCTCTAATAAATTTACCAGATCAAAAAATGAAGTATTGCTGAATAAGCTCTTATTATCCAGTGTCAAGCACAATAGCATGTAAATGAATGTAATAGAGATGATGAACTGCTCAAACCTTGGCTAATGCTCTTAGGACTGATAGAGTTGATGGGAGTTTGAAGTACAAAAGGGTTTTTTTTAGAACAATATCACTGCTGGTGTTGAAAGATGTTATTAAGGGAAGCTAACAGACTCATCACAATCTTTTAAAGCTGTGTTCCTCTAATGAGCAGCTAAATGGCAGCTCATGTATAAATGACAACAGCTCATTTAAATTGCACCTTGCTGCTCAGGCTGATGGTCAAACAGATACATAGAAAGTAAAACTATAAAGGAGGCATAGCAATGTTTGGATAGACACTTCTTCCTTTTCTCAGTCTCTGCCTTGTGTTGGAGGGACATGGAGTGGATGAGAAATGAGAGCTCAGGGGATGTCAGTGGGAGCTCCCATGAGCTGCCTGGCTTGTCTAAGGAGGGAGAATTAAACATGAATATGAGCATAGGGCATTTTTTGACGTGTCATTTATAAAATCAGGGAAGGGTTGGATGGGGGAGTTGTCAGGAGTGGTGTCTTGCAGGGCATGGAGCCAGGCAGCTCCAGCAGACAGGTGACAGTGGGACCTCCATGAAGGAAGAGCAGGAGACTTTGCAGAGCAAACTGTCAGAATACACCTAGGGTGACAACCTGGCATCAGAAGTTCCACCTATTGCAAGAAACAGCAGAAAAGCTTTTCAAACCCTGGGTGGTGTAAGGCTTCAGGCCTCCATGGCCTTTTCATACAGGCACTGCTGGAAAGTCAGGAATGACACATTTCCACAGGAAGAGCTGTTGTGCAAGGAAACGCAAAGGGGAAATTGAAATATATTTTTTCACATACTTAGAAGACTGATGACCTGAGAAATTCACCATTCATTACCTGCATGGTCCCAATCAGGATTTCCAATATAACCCATATATAACAAACAATTTTTCCTTTTTAGTCCAGAAGCCTGGGAATTTGGGCTTCCCCTTGCTTGATTTCCTCATACCCAGACCGGCCTCAAAGAAAACAGGATTGCAAAACAGGAATAGCTGGATGGGAAAGCTTGCATTCATCTCATGTGATGAAATTATAGTGTGGTTCAGCTGAAGGTAGTGGTACTAATGCACTGTGGTGTTTAATGTGTGGTTCTTCAGTTCTCTCTGTATAATTACCACCCCACTCACCTTTCAGATCACAGGCAGTACCCTTCACTTCTTTTCACTCCCATCTAAAGTAAGTTTATGCATGAAACCCCAGGTTTCCAGATTTTCTTGCTACAGTATGAAGCAGTGATTATGGGAAAAGGAAAACCCACTATCTTTAACTGGAACAGAAATGTAAAGAATAAAAAATACTGAAGGCATGCCAGATTAGCATTTCAGTAGTCCTGTAGTTGTGCAGGAACTTTCCTTCGCCCTTGATCCTTCCCAAGACCAGTCCCAATTGCAGCTCTTTGGTCTTGCAGTTATTTTCTCAGCATATGTTTTCTTTGCTACAGACAAGGGCTTGTGATGGAAGGGATATTGTCTGGTCCTGTGTCTTGCTCTTTAAGCACCTCCTGGTATTTTGCAATGAGGTGAATGTAAACTCATGTATCAGTAAAACAGCTTTTAAAATTACATACCAAAATCCTAATTTTTATGATGTGTTGATTGCTGGGGCTTAGTAGCTTTCTCTGGCTTTTAAGAGCAGCAGCATTGGTGAGGAAGGTGGGGGTGGCAAAAGGTAGCCAGAGCATTTGTGATGCTCCAGGTGCTGAGGATATTGTGAACGGCCGAGTCATTTGGAATCACAGAACCATCAAACAGTCCAGGCTGGAAGGGACCTGTCCATCTAATCCAACCCCCCTGCAATGATCTTCAGCTAGATCAACTTGCTCAGAGACATGCCCACATAACTTCTGCTGGCTGGAAAACTTTATATAATTGTTGGAAAGGGTCCTAGATGCTTGTCAATTAAACTGTCAAAGAGGGGATTTGCTGCTCTCTTGTAGAAGCTGGGCACAGCTCTTTTCTGTTGAGGGCAGGTAAAACTGCTGAGTTGGTGAGCATGACCATGAAGGCATGTGCCAGCTTCTGACACAGAGGGTGAAATAGCAGGCCCAAGGCTGATGCCACTTACCAAACAATCAAATGGTGTGGTGGAAGGTGTAAGCCTCAGTTGCTGCAGGCTAACCACAAGGGTAGGCGTGTGAATGTGGGATACACTCATATTTGAATGTAGCAAAATAGTTTCAAAAAGCAAAGGTAAAGCTGCAGCGGGCGTGTAGGGAAAAAAGGAACAAATGGGGGAGTAATATACAAGGTGAACTGGAAAAAGAAGAAGAGACTGTAATTATTTTGGGGAGTATTTTGCATTTGAATGCTGGAATTTTTCAGACCACAGATCAAACCAACATTTGGAAGCATCTGCATGTATTCCCAGCTTACAAAATACTGATTGCAAGAGCTATTAAAGGCTTGTTGGTATCAAACTCTCCTTCAAAAGAGACTCCATTCCAACATTTAGTCTAAATTCTCTACCTAACACTGTACTTGCGATAGGTAAATATAGATATAAATATCTATAAGATGGTAAGGAATAGTGCATGAATTACATCCTTCCTGCCTGGGTGAAGCCATCCATCTGCCTTAGCCCTCTTCTCTGACAGAGTACTGCATGCTGGAAGGCAGAAGGTTTGAAGCAAGAGCTGAGAACATGAAGCCAGATCTCAGGATATAGTCTATATATATTCTGACTAGTGATTAGTTACAATATTATTTATTTTATTTTGATACATCTTACCGTCTTTTTGAAATCAAAGAATCTCTATTTATTATATGATTTATTAAAACAATATGATAAAAATGCTTAAGTATTTGAACTATTCTATTGACAGGTTTTATGTTACAAATACCAGACCATGAGTCCATCACATTGGACTCATGGGTCCATCACATGTGGACATGAGTCTCCACATTGCTTCTCCTGACCTTCTCTGAAATTATTAAAAACTATGTAAATAAAATAAAACCATACAAAATCAATCAACTAAAAGTCGAAATGAAACCTCAAACTTGTAAAACAAATAATCAGAATTCTAATGCAAAAATGTTTACACATTCTTGTCACTGGCGATTGTAATCAATTTTCATAAAAATATGTTCATTTTGTCTAAGCAAATTTTATTGGGTTTTTTACTGGTGAAATTGATGCAGAAGTCTGAATCCCAGGAAGATTTTTTTAGCCTTTCCTATTTGCGAATTATGTGAACAAGAAAGCAGTTATAAATGCAGTCGTTTCTTTTGAAGCAGGAATTTTTTAGAGGAAGGAATTTTTTAGGGGAGATGCATGAGACAGATCATGGCAGACCTGAATAGTTATTATGGATCTTGTGCGTTTAAGAAACTCAGAATTTGGCAGTAAATGAGCCTATGTAGTTCAATATCTTGACTACACATATGCTAAAGCATATGCTTCCTGGACCTACATATTGAAGGATTTTGTTTGTTTCTTTGTTTATTTAAAGCTATTTTTCCTGGATGTTATCTGTCTTGGATACAATTGTAAGGATGATGTATGTATCATACAGGATGAACTATATTAGCCCATTCTTTCTCCTAAAGGAGAAATGTTGTATTTTTTATGGCCAGATTTTATGCATTCCTCTTCAGCAACATTAAATAGAGCAAGGCATAAAAAGAGACCAAAAAATAGAGAGGTTGTCAGGAGAGTTCTGTAGTCTTTTGCTGTCACAACACAAGATGATGATTTCTGTTTTTTGAACTAAAAATGGCTTGTTACTTTTCCCTATTTAGAAAACAAATTTTAATTTATATGCCTAAAACAAAACCAAATTGTTATTAACCCCATAAACAACCTAAATCATCCCATTGGAGTTGTCTTCTAGCTCACTTAGGAATAGCAAAGATCTTCTATGCAAAAGCCAGGACAAAATTATTGAGAATATGTTAGTGTTACTATACATGCTTGGAAGACGGTAAAGAGCAGGATAATAAATTGATGCATTCTGTCAGACCATGGAAAGGCTGACTGTGTTTCCCATGAAAATCTTAAGAGGGAGAGAGAGAGAAACGGAGAGCAGGAAAACAAAATAAAAAGAAGGGCTTTTTGAACTCCTGCTGGTGCACTTGTTGTTACAGTCGGCAACAGTACTTGCTGAGAGATGGGTAGAGATCTCATGACAAGCCTATAAATTGTGGTGGATCTTTGGAGATATTTCTACTTCTATAAGCCTAATATCAGTTCTAGCAAAGTAGATAGGCAACCATTACTATGCAGGTACTGAATGTATAGTTTTAACATACATTGTGAAGGTATTTTAACATACAGATGAAGGCATATGTCCAAGCAGCACAGTTACGTCCACATGCTACCTTCATTTTCTCCCTCTTCCTTTGCCATCTGGCTGGCATATTGAATTTTATGCCTTCAAACATTAGTTGCTTCTTCAGAGTTTCATACAAGCTCAGCCTGGTGTTTGCAACTAGAAATACACAAATGTGTGAAAAATTATCTAATTATCTAATTCACCTGGGCTGCCCTGCACAAATTTCACCTGAAACCTCTGCTCACATTTCCTGTATATGGCTTGTCTTACTGTCAGTGGTAAAGTTGGCTGAAAGGACTGAGCCTTCACACAGGAAGGCTTCTACATTTCAGTGTAGAAGATGTGAACTGGGGACACGCATTGCTGCTGCCACATCACAGAAAACCCCAACCCTGCTGTTGTGCACTTTGTGGAGCCATTGCCACACTGAACAAAGCAGGTGTAACTCATCCTCACCCATATTGCACTCCCTGGGCACAAGGCTGCAGAAAATAAGGGCCATGATTTTATAAAAATTGTGAATGCATACTTCAGTATCAAAGAATGGGAATAGTTATGGGATGTTTAATGGCACCTTCACTCTTGTTTGATGGGTTACAGAACTCTCAGCTTTAAATATTCTTCCATAAAAAAATTCCATCCGTTGTTTTTACAAGATTTTCTTGATGCTAGGTGCCACCCAGTGTTTTATGGGAATGATTTTATTAACTGCATTTCCTGAAAGGGTATTATTCTACTTTTCTCACAGAAGATGTTTTATGTTACTGACAAACGAGATTTCATACTTATCTGTTATGGCTTTTATGATGAAGTTTGAGTCTTCCACACTGACACATCTTTTCTCTGAGAGGGACAGACAGCCTGTACACCCTTTCTGGCTGCCTGATCTTGTGTGATGTACCTTCATTCTGCCTGTGCTGATGGGTTTTCTGAGAAATGGGATTGCTAAGGTGACCGCTACATCTGGAATGGTTTCCTTCTCTTGAATCATTTTGCTTATGCATTTCTCAGCATTGGATGCATCACTCTCATATATAGAATATAAAAAGTCAGACACAGAATCACAGAATATTCCAAGCTGGAAGAATTATTGAGTCCAGCTCTTAAACGAATGGTCCATACAGGGATCAAAGCCAGAACCCTGGAATTATTGGCACCAAGCTGTAACCAACTAAGCTAATGCTCTGTCCGTGCTTCCCAGCCCTCAGCTAATGCTGTGTTACTTTTATTAGCAGCTCGTGCAAGGAAGGTGCATTGAGTCCCTTCTTCCATGTGCTGAACATTTGTTGTGTGATGGAACTGCCACTGGGCTCCAGCTGTGGAATGGAGAAAGGAAGAAAAATCATGACTCTTGCACAACTGGATTGGTGTCAAAGGATATGTGTCTGAGTCAGATATGCATGCTTTCTGTGCAAGATGTGCTCCTGAATAAAATGATAGATGACAAGATCAAACGTTCTGTTGGTGTGTAAGTAACCAGCTGGAAGTGTAAGGGGGCATCCCTTACTTGTGATACCTGGCCATAATTCACACATTAATGGTTGGCTACCTCATCAGTTGATTAATTTCTGCTCGGATATTAATTACACAGGCTGCAAGTTCCTTTTATTCTAACCCTGAGTTTCACATTATAGAATTTCATGTTGCTCTTATCAGCCAGAATATCTTCCTGGCACATTAATATTTCCTCTCCTATAAATGAATTGGACATATTTCTAGTTAGGTGTTACTTTTCATTAGTGTGGAATGGCTACAGGGTCAATACCTGTAAAACATGGGCAAGATAGGATAAATGCCAGTGAGACATTCAGCAATTTGCTTATAAATCAGGATTCAGGTAAAGGAAACAGTTTTTTATACATTTCTTCATTGTATCACTGCTTTTTTATTACTGGAGATTTTTTTGATCTTTGTGGCAATCAGCTGGAATCAAGAGAGGCGCAATCACTCCTCACAGCTGCTGTGTCAAGTTTCTATACTTCTCAGCAGTGTTTTCAGATGCACGTTCTCTTGAATTCTTGGTGAGGAGGAGTGGGAGATGTTTAATTTTCCATGCACCCTGCTGAGCACTGCATGATTCAGTAACACACATTACGGAAGAGTGTGCAGAAAGTGACTGCGATTTCCAGGGATGACAGACACCAAAAGCTGATTATATCAGAGTGTTCTTAATACCATGATGATCTACTTGCACTTATTCTGAATACCAAAATGGGGGTATTGGCTGCATCTTCCAGTAGCTGCCTCCCACTCTGATCTCTTTTTGCCCTCCCAGAACTGCTAGTTTTCCTGGGATCGGAGCCCCAGAGGGCACCAAACCACCATTCTGGGAAGTACCAGCTTATGTGCTGGCTCCAGATTCTGCCCCTAGTACCAGCTCTTCCTAAAACCATGCTTGGCTTTTCCAAGATACACAGCTCAGTTTCTGGATGAATTAGTGGAGTTTCTCTTATTGCAGTAGGATAACAAGTGCCAGATGTAATACTAGTCTTTCGCTGATGAAGCAGCAGCATAGTGGCATTAGCTCTCCTGCTGCATGATACCTGGATCCAAACTACACAACTTTATGGTATATATTTTATGAGATCCTGGATTTCTCCATCATGCTTTTATTGGCTATCACTTTCTTCCACAGAAAGATAATGCATGTTATCTTCAGTTAATTACTGTTTTGATACCTTAAGCATGAGCACAATCTCCAGTCATCAGTAGCACTATCAGATGCATAGTTCACTTATAATAGCACTGGTGGAATATCTCTCAGTTTGCACATCACACTGCAGGTACTCTTTTGTCAGACTTTAGAGGACTGCAGACCTCCAGATTGCTAGTGCATCATCTTATCAGTCTCACTCTCAAACTCTTCATTGTTTCAGTAGCACAGCTACAGTGATTACATTCTGTATTTTTCAGACTTCAAGACTGCACTAAGCAGGGACACAACACTTCTTTTGTCTGTAGATTTGGGTTTTGCTTTGTATTCCAGCCATTATTTTATGCAAGACTAGGACCAGGCGAGTTTTGATCCCCGATACAAACCTGCTTTAACCGATTTACTGAAGGTAAACTGGTACACATTGGTCATTCAATTAGCATTTAATATTCTACCTAGAGCAAAACAATGCCTGAACTGGATTGCATCGACTTTCACCACCTTCACCACCTTCTTCATACCTTCTGGATATGATTGTACTTACATGCTGGTCATGACCACCGTGCTTGTGAAAGATGACAAAAAATACACAAAAGTTGACTACTCTGATTGTGCACCTCTTAGAGATTATGCACCTCGTAGCTTTCAACTTCATAAACCTACTAAGCTGTCATTTTATAAAGTTTGAATTGTGGAAAATTTGTATTTTTCTTGTGAGAAACGTTACAGTCCTGACCCCATTGTAAAGTTTTTCTAGTCTGGTTATGCCAGCTCAGCAGGCAAGAAATGCAGGATGGAGGGCTGCTCTCCATGGTTCCTGTTGCCTCCCACATCTCTTTCTCCTTTATGTAGACATATGGATGTATAATTCTGATTTGTTTATCTGATACTAATATAGCTAAATCTTCAAGGGTTACATCAAGACCCTGTTGATTTAGGTACATAACAGGTATGCAACAAAATTTCACCTGCTCCAATCAACATGTCATCTAAAAATATATCTGGCTTCATGTCTAATCTTAATGGTCATTCTGAGAACTCATTCAGGATTTTGTGATAAATAGCAAGTTTCTTCAGTAGAATTGCCTGTAGATGTCTAGTTGTCATGGTGGCAATGTGATGCTTATGCCAATTAATTAGCATGGTTCAGTGGTGTTTTATGCTTTTGGTATGATACTTCACTAGTCATGCTGCAAAGGATATAAACAATGGGGGTTTTTAGTAGTTTTGATCATTACAGATGGAACATTGAGGTTTCTGGTGTGTATGACTCCTGGAAGTATCATGGCATAGGCAAATAAATGCACCAGCTCTCACTGTTGTATGAAGCCATTGTGTTTCACATATTTCTTATGCTCATGCCTGCATTTTCTCTGCTTAACTGGGTTTACTCATTTTGAATAAGCCTTTTGGAATTACTGCCATGCATAGAACAAGGTGCTCATGCTGTGGCCAACAATGAAGGAGCCACAATGGATTGGTGTGTCTTGCATGCTTCCCTTGGGCCTCTGCTGCTGGTCACCTTGGAGACCTGGACTGGCCTCACAACTGCTTTAGCTAGTGGCAGCTCCTGCATTTTCTGCTTCATGTGTAATTAGTGGCACTTCTTGTATAATCTGTGGTTGTTCTAAAGTGAGGGGTTTAGAACCATGGTGATGAGAAGTGCCCAAAGCTTCTACATTCCTCCAGGGACAATATTTAATATGTAATTTGGAAGTTTAGCAAACTTTATTCCAGTTCACCAACAGTGGTGTCAGGAAAGTTCCAGAAGGGGGATAGTTCTCCTAGATGCTGTACCACAAATAAATACTCCAAAGGGAGAATGTCTGTTTGCAGACTTCTAACACAGAAGAATGCTGGAATACCTCTATTGATCATGGTGCATCTGTAAAGCCATATATGTCCAGAGCCAGGCTGCCATAATGTATTCTGAACTCTTCAGTTCTCCCCTTGGCCCTGGGTAATGACATCAAATAGTGATGGCTATTAGGATTTTACATATTTTTGGTTAAAATTATTGACTCCAGATGAAGTTCTAATTCTGCTAGCATTGCTTCTTTATAATCATCTTCCCATCCTATTCTACTTGAAAATGCTCCTCTAAATGTCAGTTAATTTGTTGCAAAACTAAAAAGAATTTTCAGGGTTGGAGTGTGTATGTACCACAAGAAACAACAATCCCTTTTTCAGTGTTCACCAATAGCCTTATTAATAGTAATCCTCTTAATAGTACTGGCCTCTTGGTAGTCATCAGCAGAGAGGTTTCTTTTTTGGTAGCTATCTCTAGGTTTCATGGCGTGTAAAAAAAACCTGCTTCTCCTTCATGTGTGCCATATCCTGGATACTGTCCTTGCTCATATTTCATGCCAGTGCCTGCTACAAGGTAGCAATTTGGTGATCCCCAGAATGGGCATTCCCTGATCTCTTAGGGATTTGTAGCTGGTGTGTAAGATGCAGAGTCCCAACTTTGGTGCCTAGTAAGTAGTGTGAGTACCTCCAAGCCTGTACACAGTGGTGGCAATGTTTGGTTTTCTTTCTTCTGCTCAGTTAACTGTAAAATCTGTAGGAAGTAATATCTGCATTCTCTGTCAGATTAGATTTAAATTGCATCATTGTGTTCAGACATTACTGATGGAGAATGGAGAAAGATACACACTCCTTGACTTCCTTATTCTTATCTTACTATCTTTTAAAGAAAGGCTACATATATTCATATATTCAATTTCAGTTGAGTCTTCCTGATGTATGAATGGTTAATAGTAATGAAAATTTGCATTGGGTCTTTTTTTTTTTTTTTTTTTTTTTTTTACTATCTCAGTCAAATCTCATGCTTTGGGAAATGAAATTTGTTGGAATCATGAATAACAAATAGGTAATTCATTATTCATATCTGTCTGCTGGGAAAAAATGTCGCAGAGTGGGTAGGTGGCTGGACCAACATTTTGTAATGAGTCTATGAAAGGTGGGGAAAAAAAGTCATGCATTCTAACTGACTCCTCTGCCTTAAACAATGAATATTATTTCTTTTATGATTGCTTGACTTTAATTAATCTTGTGAATATGATTAAGATGCCCAAGTTTATCCAGAAGGATAAATTATTCATGCAAATTACACATTTATAAATGATATACAGAGCTATATATACAGATTTCTTTCATTTGAACATTTGACTTATGCCCTAGTGAGTTTGAAAATGAGGGTTTTTTTTTCTTCTGAAAACCACTGTATTGCTGTAAGTAGTTTCATAGTAGATAAAAGGGGATAAGCAATGAAAAAGGGCCTGACTTCAGAGTTAGAGTGTAAAGGAGTAGGGGAAAGGAAAGGAAAGGAAAGGAAAGGAAAGGAAAGGAAAGGAAAGGAAAGGAAAGGAAAGGAAAGGAAAGGAAAGGAAAGGAAAGGAAAGGAAAGGAGAAAGGAAAGGAGAAAGGAAAGGAGAAAGGAAAGGAGAAAGGAAAGGAGAAAGGAAAGGAGAAAGGAAAAAGTATTACAGTTGGAAGGGATCTACGATGATCATCTGTCCAGCAGCCTGTTTTGAAGTAGTTCTGTGTGAAAGTGAGCCAAAAGCTGACAGACTGCAGCATTAGCTCAGAGGTAACTTAACACTGAGAGTACTGTAGATCAGAAATCAATAGTGAAGATTTCATTCAGAAAGATATAATCAACTCTTAGGTTTGGGGGAAGACTTCAGCTTCTCAGTGTGCCTGTGTCCCTCTGCCTTACAGAGTGAGATACATTCTGCCATGTCAGGGAAAGGCTTACCTAAGTTTAGGCTAGGGGATAAACCAACTTGAATTAAAAAATTGTGTATTAGAAATAGCACAGTGGGTTTTATCTTGACACATTAAAAGGCTGGGAGTTTAGCAGGTTTTTTGGGTTTTTTTTTTGAAAGAGCGTACTGTTCCAAGCTTTCTTCAGGTCTTACATGGTTCTGGACATGGAGTGTTCTTTGCAGTAACCTGTGGTAGTGTCACCAAGCATTGTGTCTGCCACCAAAGGGAAAAACGTATGTAGTTTAGTGGGTAGGCAAGAGGAGAGAAACTGAGGCATGATCAGCTACTTTATTTGTGTAGCTTAAACTGGAGTTTACCCCTTAAAGTAATGACCACTAATCTCAAGAAATAAGACATTTGAAGATTATAAGATCTAACAACAGAGCTTAGGCTGGATCAAAACCAAGGCACCAAAAATTGATCCTTTCATGTTTTATGAAAACGTATGTTGAAATTCCTAGATCAGACTTCTACTGTTATGATCTACATCCACAGTCAAAACAGACTGTTCTGCAAAACCTCTAAATGGCAATAAGTCAAAACACTTCAGATGGGCTTATAATTTAGTAGAGGGAATGCTGTGTTGTGTCATGTTAATAGGCTAAGCCTGCCCTGTATCAGAGAAGGCGAAACTTGTCCCTTGCCTGGATCTGCTTACTTGGTGCTCACATCCCACAAGAGTAATATGGATTTGGTTGCAGACTGCTCGGGACACAGCCTGAAAATTAATCTGAAAATCCCAAATCTTTGGTTTTAGGCAGGTCTTTGCCCTGGCTCACTGTGCAGCCCCACAAGCACCAGCTGGCACAGGGCACGGAGCAGGAACATGTGAGAGCCAGTTGCAGCAGCAGCTCAGGGCTGTTACACCAACACAGTTTTCCCACTGTGAGAGAGGAAGCAGGAGGGAGCTGTGAATGAGAACAGGTTGGATAAGATCAGATGTTCTGAGGAGGCGAAGGGAAATGATGCCATCCAGTCTCCCAAAGGCTTGCTGAAAACGTGGTACAGGACAAAAGCAGTGCAGTCTGCAAGCAGTCATCTGTGAGAGGAACAGAGTATTTTCACGTGCTTTGGGAAGCCAGACTAGTGAAGTATTCCTGTAAGAGTGCATTTTCTCTGTTGTGTAAATAATTTAGCAGTGTCGGTGTTTTGTCTTTAGGCATCAGCATTCCATAAAGTAGTCATCAGTAATACAAGTGGATATGAGGAAACAATAAAACTTTTTGGGTCAGGGGATGTAAACTCACACAGAAGAGGAACAACAAAAAAGAAAAAAAAAGTTATTTTGAGCTTTTGTGCTGAGATGAAAGTCTTCTACAGCAGGCCTTCAGTCTCCTGAACCTTGACCAAGTCTCTACTACTTGACCAAGCAGAAGACAAGCAAAGTTTTATTGTTCACGCATGGGAGCCTTTTGGCTTTCTAAAATAATCTGCGTTACCCTTACACAGTGTAATCTCATTTGACTGCCTCCTTCCCCCTGTCCTGGGCAGGGCTGGATGTCCACAAAGTCTGTAGAGAAACAACGTTCATACTGGTGAAGCTCTGTGTCTGCAAGACTGGCTATAATGGGCAAAAATTAAAAAGAAATTTCAAGTAATTTTGATTTGTAATCGAGATTCTTTTTCAAACAGTGAGGTAATAAGTAAATTCTGGTGTAAGCTTCATCCTTTGTGAGACTTTTGCTTCTTTACCTTCTTGACTCTGGCACTCTTGTGAGAGTCAGGGGAGGACCAGAGTGCCTGGCAGCCTTCCCCCTTGCAAGTCTCCTGCACTCATTTAGATCTCTCTGCTAAACTCTGTAAGGAGGAAGGAGAGCACAGCTCCTTTGATGATCTTGATCTAAAAAGCAAGTTGTCATCTAAAGTAAAAGAGAGAGACTGCAGTGGATGAAAGAGAAGCAATATGCTGATTTTCTGGTCTAGCAGTGCTGTTATTCTACCTGTGTCCCAAGCCCATACACAAATAATTGAGAATTTGCTGTCTTAATGGTTGTTGAGTTTTTTTATTGTACCTCTGTGGCTCTGTGGGTGAATGTAAAAAGGGTTTTGTACATGTATATTTGTATATTTGGTAGACACTGCACAGCTAAAACCTCTTTCAATTTTCTCGCTAATTTATTTTTAATTTTGTAGCCCCCCCAGGGGTAAATCCTTATTACAAGATGTAAAACCATCTCTTCTACAAAGCAGCTTATTTGTTGATTTTTTTTATTCAAGCCAGCAGATGCAAAGCTGTAAATTTTTTCCACACACTGAAACCTCCTTTGTGTATATAGCTGTTAAGTGTGTCTCACTGCAAGATTAGTAAAAAAATTAAAACTTAAAATATCATTCTAGAAAGAGCAAGAAGAGAAGGTTTTTATTTCTTTGCAATAAGACTATGCTAGACTTCTGAATCTTGAAACATTCTTAACAGGCAACTTACTTTTAAATCTACATGACATTTGGATTAGACTGAATATGAAGACTTACATTTTCAGAAGCTTAAGTGCTGAAAGAAGTTGAGGGTTGTTTTTTGAAGGAAGACCTCCATGAAAAGAAGGCAGTGTCTAAAGACAGCATTGCTGTGTGCACTTACATAAATGCATGTTCACTGGCATCAATATGTGCTTTGTCTCACGGGAAATGTTGCCCTTAAGCTAACCTGCACACTTTATGGTTCAATATTTGTTTATATGACTGGCTGAAACTCCTAGTCACAGATGTATTGCAGTAATAACAAAAAGACATGATCTGAAATAATCTCTCTTCCTACTGTATCTTATTCTAATCAATTCATGTTTTAAAAAAAGTTGAAAAAACCCCTTTAAAATGCTTTACCAGCTGGTTCCGGTGTAGACATCTACATTTGGTCCTTCTGGTCTACTATGCTGACAACTCAAAAGACATGACTAATTAGTTTGCTTTGAGTTGTCATCAAGGGACATATACTTTGAAAAACTCAGATTGTCTCTTTTTGCTTTGTTTTTAATAATGTGTGATGGTTGTGTTCCCATAATTGTTTTTACACAAAGGCAATGTTTATTTCTATTCAGGATGTGAGTCTTAGAATAAAGCTCTTGATTCTCTCTGTTTCTCCTTTTAGTCTTCACAAGTCAAGGCTTCCCACTTATCTCCTTAACTCCAATTTCCATTCTCTTTGTTTTTCTGAATTCACTGAGTTTTCAATCTGTGATTGATGTTCAGAGGTCCTGTACTGCTGGCAGCCCCACACTTTCTCCAAGTTATCTTCCACTGTTGCCTTTTATCAGGTGTTTTTTGCTAGAATGGGACATTTGAGTATGGTGATTTCATTTCAGCCACCTGTCAAAACCAGGACTCCACTGCCTCTGCCTTGATCTGTCCATAGCATTGGACTGACAGTCACTGCAGATGGTCATCTTCCTACTGCCTATCTCCCCAGAAGATCTCCCACTTTGGAAGTGATTCCTGAGCTTTTTGCTCTGCCCAGCATTCTCAGCAGAAACTGCTTTTTTCCAGTTTGGAATATCTCAGAGATCTAAATCAAAGATAAGTTACCATGTAGCAAATATTTTTCTTATTTTCATCAAGAGAAAAGAAAGAATCAAGAAAGCAAAAAGAGAGAACTGTGTGTGCCAGTTTAAATTGTAGAAGAGTTAATTCCCATCCCTGGAAACTGTAACTTTACCCATTAGCCAGAAGTCATAGCCTTACATTTCTTTTTAAAGCTGACTTAGTTGGCCACATCTGAGCAATACGGTGATCTGTGGCTGGAAATTGAAGAAAGCACTGGCAAACCAAAGGCACCAAGAGGTCTTCACTTGTGTCCACAGTCCTGGCTCAGACAACCTACTGCCAGTGCAGTCCTTGAGCCTGCTGCTTCTCTCTGTTTTTGTAGGTACCATCAAGGTCCTACAGTAACAAAAAGAGATTCAGATGGGATTTCCACTGTTGGAATAGAGACTGCAGTTTGATGTCTTGGATTTTTTTGGCTTTATCTTTACAATTAAAATGAAAAATCACTCTGCAACGTTAACACATCTTTCCACTGCATTGTTGTTTTCCAGTTGATGCTTTAAAGGCGTTGTCTGGGCAGCATAAAAACTTGAGATACAGTTTCAATACCTCTAAAGGATTTATCTTACAATATCTGTAAAGGACTTGGTTTACACTGATTTCAGTATAAATTAGGACACCTAATCTCAAATTCCCTTTAAAAACCTCTTCCTAAATAAATTTTTTAAGTATTGGAAATAATACTACATGCTCAAATCATCATAAAAGTACATAAATGTAGTCATAATTATGTCTGAAGGATAGGATTTAGTAAGTGTAACAGGGAAGTGTGGTATGATCAAATGTATTTACACATTATCCATTGTCTTAAGTGTTACTCTACTCACCACCTTGTTTTTGCTATTTTTCTGCTGCTTACTGAAAGAAAGAAAGAGGAGAAGGGGGGGAGGCAAGGAAGGAGGAGAAGGAGGAAGGAAAGGGAAAGAAAACTTTTAGCATTTTCAGTTTTGCACTCAATGTCATTATTGCTGTAACAAATAATTAGGCTGTTGCCTAATAATATCCCACTGAAAGAGTATTTGTGTGAACACCTGTTAATGAACAAACATTAAATTATTCAGATGCTTCCTTCAGGTAAACACCCATTCAAATCACTCATCAGGGCCAAGCTTTAACAGCTATGATTTTTGAATTAACTTTTGAAGTAGTTATCTGTTTTACTGTAGTTGAGTCTTACAAGATCTGAGACACCTGTGCTATAGAGAGCCTGCTGTTTCTGCCATGGTATAGCAGCCCATATATCACCATGTCCATTTGAACCAGAGAGTGAACACACTTGAGATGGAGGAAAATGATGAAGGAGAATAGGGAAGCCTGAGCAAGTTTTGGTGGCAATTGACAATTATGATCCTTTTCTTTTGTGTTTTCCATCACCCATTTTGATGATCATGGGCACTTAGAAAAGCTACAGCAATATGAAAAAATCTCAGAATAGTGGGGCTTGCTTTGAAAGTTTCAAGACCGTTCAAATATAATTTCTAGTACTCTGGCAGTACAAGTAAACCCTACTTAGATTCCTTTTTAGGCTACAGACTCTGAAAGTCCTCCAGTCATACAGTGTTCAGTCACAGCCTGCCCCTTTCACAGTGAAGTCTCATCATGTGTGGAACTTTATAAAAAGTATAATTGCTCTATTCTTTAGCACTTTATATGTGCACATATATGTATATATATTACTTTGCCAAGCTGGCTCTTTTAATATCTGCTAGGCAAATAAAGTGTGTTAGTTTTCACTGCCTTGCAGTGCCTCTTTGTATATGGTGGCTTTCAACAGCTTAGTGTAAATGCAAAAGATCTAGATAATTTTTTTGGACAAATAAGTATTTGGGGCATGTAAACCTAACTCTTACATAGTTGTTCTTGTTTACTTCCACAGGAGAAGAAAACTTGCTGGCAATTTTGAAGAGGAGATGGTGGAAGTACATGATCCTGGGGATAATAGATATAGAAGCCAACTACCTGGTAGTCAAAGCTTATCAATACACGACTCTTACCAGTGTACAGGTAAGTACTCAAAGGATTTCCTCTTTTGAGGTAAGATAATAGGTCCAGTGGGGTCAGTGGTGTAGTATCCATTGGCTTCAGTGAACTAATAGCTAATTGCTGCCTCTGACTTCTGTGTACTTTTTAATGCTGACTTGTAAGGAACATTTTTGTCATATTGGACTATTTTTATTGATCAGTATTTTCCAAACTGTACAAAAACATTCTGACTTTCATTTTATTACTCTGTGCTAAACCATTCATAATCACATTTTTGCCATTACCTACATAATTTAATCCTTTGAGGAAATAATTTCAAACTGGCTGAAATATTTTTCTCACTTTGTATTGTACTTGGAGAAAATTCAAGCACACTTCTTTAAGGATTCCTTAATTAGATCTGAGTTTCTAAAGGTCTAGCGTGAGCTGACGCTATCTGAACACCAGGTGTCCACCAAAGCCACTCTATTACTCTCCTCCACAGCTGAACCAGGGGAGATGGAATATAAGGGAAGTTTTGTGGGTCAAGGTAATGACAGGGACAGATTACTCACTAGTTACCATCACAAGCAAAACAATCACAACTCGAGCAAATCAGTCAAATCGATTACCAGTCAAATCAACTCCAGTGTGGGATCCCTCCAAGAGGAGACACTTCTCTACCAACTTCTCCACTCTAAGTCCTTTCTACAGGCTGTGGCTCTTCACAAGCTGCCCCAGCACAGGTCCCTTTCCCAGGGTGCAGCCCTTCAGGAACCATCAGTTTCAGAGTGGGTCCCCTCCAGGGTTACAAGTCGTGATAGCAAACTTCCTCCAGCATGGGATTCTTTTTCCATGGGTCCACAGGTCCTGCCAGCAGCCTGCTCTAACACAGGGTTTCCATGGGATCACAGCCTCCTTTGGGCAGTGCTCCAGCACAGGGTTCTGCACAGCCTGCAGGTGAATCTCTGCTCCACCATGAACCTCCATGGGCTGCAGAGGGACATTCTGTCTCAGCATGGTCTGCACCACGGGTTGCAGGGGAATCTCTGCTCTGGCACATGGAGCACCTCCTCCCTTTCCTTCTGCACTGCACTTGGTGTCTGCAGTTGCTACTCTCACATGTTCTCACTCCTCTCTCCAGCTGCAGTCTCTGTTGAACAGGGTTACTTTTTTTTCTCCCTGCTTACCTGTGTTATCCCAGAGGTGCTACCACTGTCACTGATGGGCTCAGCCTTGGCAGCAGCAGGTCCATCTTGGAGACAACTGGCATTGGCTCTGTCAGCTTCTAGCTGCTTCTCAGAGAAGCCACCATGCAGCCCCCACTGCTGTCACTGCTGTCACAGCCTTGCCAAGCAAACCAAATAGAAGATGTTCAGGATCCTGTAATTAGATCAGAGTGCAAAAGTTGTCATTAAGTAAAATGAATGCAGTTTTTATGAAGAAGTCTGACTTCAGTGCAAGCCGTTAGATGTGTTATATAACAGCTCAACTGCAGCTATCAAAAAGTATAATCCCTGCTAAAAAATTATATGTGCAGTGGGCAAAAGCTAGGGTACCGATTTCTTCAAAGATGCAATCTGGATATTTTATATATAAAACCACAAAAGAATTTAAGTGGAAAAGTGAATAATAGAAATTCAAAGATGCAATCTGGATATTTTATATATAAAACCACAAAAGAATCAGGCTCCTTCAATTTAAGTGGAAATGTGAATAATAGAAACATTTTTAAGATTCTGGAAATTGTCTGTCTTGAAAGAAATCATTGAATACTTAATTGCTACTTGTTCTAAAACAAGTCTAGTGCCTCTTTACATTATTTTTAAATAACTGAGTAACACTAGGTAGTGTTCAATGTATTCTACACCTTACTTACCCGAAGTTTGCATTGGCATTAATAAAATAAAGGAGTGCCAGTTAATGTTTTGCAGAATCAAAGCTAATTAAGAGTATATTTCTTCCATAGCTGAAAATCAGTGTTGGAAAATCCTGAGCTTCTTTAGCTGAATAAGAAGCAAATATAGAAGAAAACTATGAATTCAAGGAATCTGAATGTGAGGTTTATGCTAAATATTCACAAGTGCCTCTGGCATCAGAATCCCGGTTTGAGAATTCATTGAATCATGCCCAGACAATGTAATATTGTTTTTAACACTTTTCCAAATCTGATTACTTAGTATAGAATAAAGCTTAAATCCACATAAATCTCATATTCTCTGATTTTACTGCCACTAAAAGCCTCAAAGAGAAAAGCAAACTGAATTGCTTCTTTTGTGTGATTCACTCATAGCAAGTATAAATAGAGGCCTGAGCAGGATGATTCAGGTCATTAAATCCCATCTCCCAAAGCCACCAACAAGCACGTGCCAAAGGTTCATCTGGCCAGACCTGTGACCCCCCCCACTTCCAGAAGATGCAGATCCTCGAGCCAGCAATGCAATGAGCATGGCCTTTAGTGTATTGTGTCAACAGATCAAAAGTTACAGTGTGATAGGAAAGCGGGCAGGAGAGTTCAAGGGCACTGCCTGTGACTCGACAGGGAATTGGTTAGCTGAAATCATCCGTGTTCTCCTTTTAAACTGAGAGGGAGAGAGAGGAGTGCTGGATCAGGAGAGTTGTCAGAGGGCACAGACAATGTCATGTCCATTTTTAGACCTCTTCCACATCAAAATTACAACAGAGCTCAGGTTTCTTTCCCATGTAGCTTGAAAGAAGGAACAGGTAGGAATTCAAATGTTATCAAGCTTTTTTCCAGGCATGGAGTGAATACAGGGTCACCTTTTCCCATAGCTGTCCTTATTTGCTGGGATACATGTGGAGTGACTGGGAATACCTACTGCATTTTAAATTCATTTCATGCCCTAATATGAATGAGCTTCTTAAGAGACAAGCCCAAAAATACGATGACAATGGGACAAGTATGAGGTAATGCATTAAGATGTTGAATCAAATGACACATTTTCTGAAATGTAGCCAAACAACCTATTTCATTTAAAGATGAAACAGAAGCAGCTCAGGGAATTATTCATCATTGGTCTAAGTGTGTTGTTGTATGAAATGAAGACTGCAAAAGTGAAAAACAGAAGATGAAGAAAAGAAAACTTTTCCTAGAATTTGATTTTTGAGGACAGAAAGGACTCTCAAGAGAAAGGATCTCTGTCCTGGAAGGCCTGATCCTGCAGGAGCTCTACCTGGGAGGCCATAAATGCTTGCTGGCACACAGCAAAAAATGTTCAAATTCTTTCAGAACTGAGACCCAAGAAGCTATTGCTACCTGCCACAAATCAGCATGGCTTTGACTGAAAGCTGTGGGAGCTATGCCTGTGTACACACTAGGCTGAGAATTGAGCCCTTCAAGTCAATTCTGGGGGATTTTATACTCAACAGTATGTACATCAAGGCTTTTTTGATGGAGAAAATAAATTTCAAGAGTTTTTGAAATTGTCACTTGAGTAAATGAGAAATTTTGGAGTATTTTTATAGTGGTGGTACATGGACCATTTTGGTAGGATGTCAGTTTTACAGCATGTCCTTTTTTCCACATGACATCTCTGCTCTGTCATGCAAAACTAACATGCAAGTGTGCAGTGCTGTGGTGCTTTTAGCCAAAAAAAACATTACACTGGTCTCAGCAGAAAGCCAAAGCTTAACAGTAAAAATACACTTTTATTGCAAATGCTTTGATTTCAGCTTCACCATAAAACTCTTAACATTCAACAGCTTTGCTTGACAAGTACCTTTAAACTCTTAGGACTGTCAGAGTTTCTAGTTTTTACTCTCTCCTTTTGTTTTTTAATATTTGATATTATTTCATCATGGTTCCATGAAAAGACTAAAAATGGTGCCCTACTTTTGTTCAGTGTTTCACACCCAAATTTTCCTATATTTTAAGATTCTCTTTTGGCTTTGATCTGGGAAAACAGGATTTTCTAATAAACCTTCCTACATATCTTTCTCCAAATGCCTTCAGAATCACAGTGAATGAGAACACATAGGCACAAATCAGAAATGAATGTGTTACCTAACCTTTACTTTTGGACATGCTTCTGATTATTTCAAATCTTCTTGTACTCTATAATTACTATTGGAGAATGTGGCAGTCAGTTTCATCATAAGATGAAAGCAAAGTACTGTGAAGCCCAGAACACATAATTTTCCTCTTTAAAAAAAACTCAACAAACAACTAAAATACCTCCCTTACAAATTAGGTGATGTAGAATTTAGATTGAAAATCAATGAACTATTTATGTTTCAGTCATTTCAGTGTAGGTCATTTGCTAAGGATAAAGCCCAAGATTCCCCTTGTAGGCACCAGCAGTGCAATCCAAAGACAACTCTGTTCAATGGAGCAATGCAAGAAACTCACATCTAATTGTCTACAAATATAAAATGTCATCTATTATCCCTTCCCTCGCTGCTCAGAGCATGATCTTGGGGCATGAAAACATGTTTTAGCCTATCAGGTTGCTTGTTCTTTGGTAGCTTTAAGCTCTGGCTCTTTGCATGCCCAGAGTGGTTCTGTATTGATGCAGATAGATGCCTAAATACCTACCTCCACTAAAAACCCAAAAGCTAAGTATTGCTACATCAAAGTACACCAAGGAACTCAATTTGTTAGATATGATCTTAGCACGCCCCAAGTGCTTGCAGAAAGCTTGGAGTGCTTTCCAAACTGTAAGTGTGGAGCCACCTTTTTCATTAAGTCACAGCTTTTAAAGCAGTGGCCCACAGAAAGGGCTTGACTTAATTCCATCTCAGCTGAGGGCACAGCAATTCAAGCTTTCTGTGGCCATGAAAATGCTCAGGCTAGTAATGAAAACTGTTTCCTAGAGGGTACTCTTAAAAACCTGAGTCAAGTAAGACACAAGAGTTTATAAGTGGATCAATTCGATATCCAAACCCATTTATTTTGAGAAGTACCAGAAATCAGTCACACTTAATGTTATCAGACATAGGTGTGTGGATTCCCAGATGGCTCAAACTTGTGAAATGATCTTTAGTTTCTGTTTGTTGTCTTACTTTGACTTGCAGTACATTTTGCAGCCTTCTTGCATGTCAGCTGTTCCAGATACAGATCATACACTATGCACTCCCTTGTACACTAGTACCTGGTCCCATGGATTAGTTTTAAAAGCTATGTAGTTAACTTCCAGACTGCTTGTGGTAATGCATGTCATATTTATCCTAATGGGTTTGAAAACAATCCTGGTGACAGACTGTGGAAGGTTTAATAACTGTTCAAGAAGAAGTTTTAAATACTGTTAGAGACAGTTTTACACAGCAGATAAAATTGTGTCCCCCAGAGGGAATTAAAAGATTCTGAAGTTATTGCAGTTACTTAGATCTAGATATTACATTTCCTTGAAACTGTGTTTTAACTTCAACTTGCCTGTACTGTATTTACAGTGTACCACACTCACACATCCTCCTAAATCCATAATGTCTTCCACTAAGCCTGTTATGTACTAACAATTGTAATATTTTCTGCCAGTACTTGCTTTCTCATCATATCAAGCTGTCTTATGAGGCAGACTGCCCTCACCCTTCTCCACAAATTAATTAGCTCTCCTTGCTCCAATACATTGTTCTATCCATCTCCATATTACACTCACGTTGCACCTCCTAGAGGTTATCCTTTTTCTATGTTATGACATCACACAGAAATCTGGATTATTTCTGCAACACCTTGCATAATGTTGCTGCAGAGTATACATACAATGTCATAAGAAGAGAGGCACTGTCAAGGAGAGAGAGATGTTTCCAAATAGCAATTTATCTGGCAATTTATTCCTTGGGCAGTCAAGCCTTTGATTGGCATGATGAAAACAAAGGTAGTAAAAGCTGGGATTTATAGACACCAGGAGACAGGCTATAAAGCTATGATGCTGATGTTCTCAACTCTTAGATCACTGTGAGGCTGAGCAGTACATCACACTTCCAATTACCTCTGGCAGTTTTCATATCTCAACAACAACCACCAGAAAAGGAAAGGAATCAGCAGTAAGCGCTTATTATAGTAGAGCTGGATGGCAATAGTCTTTGTTCTTGGTCCCTGTGGACTCAAAGTACATTGAGGCAGAAGGTTTGAGATGGTTTTGAAGCAAATCTGGGAGGCAGGGAGCAGGGGATGTGCAATGTTGAAGTTGTTGATCCACTTTTTCTGGTGGCAGCTAATGTGAATTATCCCAAAAGCAGAGATAAATCCCTCTCCTTCCCTTCCCCCTCCCATCCTATGAATGTAAGATTGACCATACTTTCCTGTTCTGCTTCAGGGCAGTGAGGAAATAGAGCAACATTAATAAAGTTTGCAGATCAGCATTTTGTGGAAGTGTTGCATACTGTACATTTCTACTGTGAGAGGCTATCTTGTATCTGATTTATTATCAGACTTTGAGTTACTCTTCTGTCTTTTAACTTATTACATATCTGTGGTGTGCAAACTGGGTCCTACAGTATCCACGGTCTCTGTATATGGGTTTGAAGTCAACAGAGCTCTCAGTATCCAGAGCTCCTGTACTGGCAAAATTCTCCCAAAGCCAAAGTTTTTACTAACATAAATATGCAAAATCTCATTAAATTCAGTGGAGCTGTGCCCATTACAAGAGCAGAGGTTTTGGCCTCCTGTGCCCATTTTGCATATTCTGGCAGGTGACATGCAAAAGCAGGGGTTTTCCTGTAGGAGGGATCCATGAATTATCTTAGGCTGGGATCTCATCCCCCACATAGGTAAAGCAGGTGGTGATATGGAGAAGTTTCTAATGTGTAGCCTTGAGAAAATGATCTGCCCAGCTCTTACCCAGTCAGCTTACTTTGAGAGAAGCTGAACAGAAAATGGGGGTGGGGGATGATTCTGCAGAAACACATGCCTGCTGGCAGAACTGTCTCACAATGATCTTTTTCTGACAGTAGTATGTAGAATCAGAGGAAGTCAATTGAAGGAGAGACCATTTCCGTGGTCTGTTTGTTGGTATGTTTTTTCTGGACAGATCTGTATAAGTACACCTGGAGTTCATGTACAGAATGATGAAGAGGTATTTTTTTAAAGGAGTCAAGATGTGGTTATTCATGTTGGTGGTAAGGCATGTCCTTGTGTAGAGAGTTTAGAGCAGAAGAACTGTGGTTTGGATGTGACCACCACCTTTCATTTAATGCAACTTCAAGAAACCTCTAAACTCCTTGTATGTGCACAGAAAGCTGAAGCTGTGAGATTCCTCATCTTAGGTTTTGATACATACAAGTCAAATAGAGGTAAAGGTCTTTCATTAGTCAGAGTTTCTGTGTCCACAGGGAAAAAGAAAACACTGAGAACCGATTAAAGATTAAAGAAACTAAAAGGAACAGTTCTAGAAGCATAAAGAAAAAAATGGAGATCTTGTGGGCAAAGAAGAAGTGGAAAATTGTGGGCAAAATCTTGTGGGCAGAGAAAAAATTGAGATCTTGTAGAGGAGACTGGGAGCACTCTTCTAGCTTTTGTTTTTTCCACATCATGGAAATACACATTTTTAAATTTTTTGAAAACAAATTACATCACTGGTTCTTTCACCAGTCTCCATACCTGAAGTACTGTACATTTTGACTGAATGAAAGGTTAATGGTTTCACATTAATTTTGTGATTAAATAAAAGCCGTGCAAGAAAGTGGTAAAGTTGTGATGAGGTAGCAGATAGAAACATGAAAGATAAAAACAGTGCTCCCATTTTTATGTGAATTGTTTGAAATAACCCTGTCAGCATCCATACCTTTTCTGCGGAAGATTTTGGTTGCAGGGCAGCATAATTGCAATGCAACTCCCCCGGCAGCTGGCATCCAGCTCTGTGAGGGTTCACATCTCATCTGCATTTGTTGAATCAAGTGTGTGTGATGTGGAGGTGGTCTGAAAACTGGAGGAGAAAAAGCCCTTGAACAGGCAGCAAACCCTTTCTTCCTCTGGAAAAAACCAAAGTAAATAACAGAAGCTGTGTCTCTCACTGGCTATTGCACTTGCTGTTGTATTAAAATTTCCAGGTCACATGCTGGAATTCTGTGGCCATCACGTGTGCTTGACCATACAGTGTTTGACAGATGCGACACTGGTTGTACTGATCCCTCTGCTCTGGAGAGCAGGGGAAGTGGAGGCTGCAGCTGATTCTCCGCATGATTTGCTGCAGGGCAGCGCTAATGAGAAACCCCTAATGTGAAAAAAAAGGGCTTGTAACTGGGGGGGGGGGGGCGGGAAATCCAATGAATGTTTAAAAAGGAAGATTCAGCTCAGCTGTTCCCATAGGGAGTTTGCTGACCAGCTTTTTTCTTTTTGATATCACTGCAGATCAGCAGTTCACTCTGTACTACAGACCTCTCTTCTAAAGCTTGCCAGCTCTCCCTTCCAATGATTTGACAGAACATTCTTGCTGTAGATATGCAGAGAGATGCTGAATTTGTGAGAACAGAGACTGGATTTTTACTGGTAGCAAGAGAGCATTTGTCTTTGATTCACAAGGATAATAATTTAACAAACAAGTAATCAGAGGAAATAGATTTCAACAGTGTGTTTCATCAACAGACTTAGATGCAGTGTGATATCTTTTAGAGTCAAATAATAACCTTCAATTTCTACAACAACATAACATTCTTAAAATAAAAAGAATAAAAAGAAGTTTCTATAGGACAGTATATCAATAGATTACATATTTTTGTATCCTGCCTTCTAAAGCAGCCCCATTCAGAGCTGTGACTGAAGAAAGCCACAAACACAGCAGTGTCAAAGAACGTGGTCTGCACCACCCCATGGCAACACAGGAAATATGTTTTCTTTTAGGTTAGTGAGATATAATAACTTCTATGATTAACAGGAACGTTGATTAAAATCAGACCACTCATTAATTTACCTTAATGACAGGGTACAGGTAATACCTTTTAAATAAACAATTAAAAGGAAGGAAAATATTGGAGGTTATTATTTGAGAAATATTGATAAACAACTAACCTTTATGTACTATAAATGAAATTCAGCTAAGCATAATCTGTCTTTGTTACTGTAAAAGCTTTATAGACAGAAAAATTATAATTAGGTATAATATTTTTTCTTAATAGCTGAAATAATTAATAACAAACAAAGAAAGAAAAAGGCAAAAAAACCCCCCATCAATAAAAAAGTCCTGTTGCAGATGAGGTAATCCTTTAATCTCTGTGGAAATATATGTGCATTTTTTTCTTCTACTAGTCAGGTTTATCTGAGGAAAAAAAGAAAAGCAGGCTGAATTTACACCTGGAGAAGTGAAATTTAAAGCAATACCTGAAAGAGTTAATAATATTTTCTAGATTATCTTATTTATTACATCGTAGTAACCTAATTTATTTCTGTCTGCCTCATTCTTTAATTAAAGGTATAAACTAAGCACAGTTTAAGAACTATATAATGTCAGTGAACATTACCTGCATTTCGTGTTTGTATCTGTTGATAATGGAGCATTCCAAATAACAATTTGTGAATTATTCTGCCAGCCCAAGGAGGCGTTTTCTGGCTGTTATCAGCATTGTCTGTTTGTGAAAGTTTCTGTTCACATGTCCTTTCATGTTACTGCTTAAAAGACACTCATTCACACACTTGAAAGCATAGGTATGTTTAAATATTTATGGAACAAGAGGAATTTTCAAAATCTTCCTCTAGAAGACTGTTAGTGGGAATTTGCATGTTGAAGTACACACAGCAGGCACAGCAATTTTTAAACTCATAGAACAATTTAGACTCATTGAACAGCCCAGCTTAGGAGAGCCCTCCAAACTGGCCTAGCCTTTTGTGGGAAAGGGAGCCTAGATGAGATTATTTAGCACCATGCCCAGTCACATCTTGAAAATCTCCGGTGACCCTACCATGTCTCTGTGGAGTTTGTTCCCACTGTGAAAAAAATTCTTTCTTTATTGAGATGAAACCTTTCCCAGTGTCACTTGTGTTCCTTGCCCCTTGTCTTCCTTCTACTCCCCTCTGATGAGACACCACCTGGAATACTGCATCCAGCTCTGGGGTCCCATCGCAGGAAGTCCATAGAATTACTGATGCCAGTCCAGAGGAGGCCACAAAGATGATTAGAGGGATGAAACACCTCTCCTCTGAAGAAAGGCTGAGAAAATTGGGATTACTCAGAGTGGAGAAGAGAAAGCTCTGGGGTGACTTTGTAGCAGCATTTCAGTGCCTAAAGAGGTCTACAGGAGAGCTGGAGAAGGACTTTTGATAAGGGCATGTAGTGGCAGGACAAGGGGCAAGGGTTTAAACTGGAGGAGTGCAGGATTAGATCAGACAGTAGGAAGAAATTCTTCCCTCTGAGAGTGGTAAGGCCCTGGAACAGGTTGCCCAGATGATCAACCTGTGGATGGTCTGTCCCTGGAAGTATTCCAGACCAGGTTGGATGGAGCTTTGAACAACCTTGTCTAGTGGAAACTGTTTCTGCCCATGGCAGGGGGCCTGGAACCGGATCATCTTCAAGGTCCCTTCCAATCCAAATCCTTCTATAATTTATGATTCTATGATTCCCCATGCGATTTCTGTTAAAGAAAGAGCTTCCATCTTCCTTGTAGCCACACATTAAGTGATGGAAAACTGTGATGAGGTCAGAAAATGGTAAGTTAAATTCATCTGTTCAATGCTGCACTGGGAAAGTGGCAGAGGAATCCAAACCCTCAGGGAGAGCTGTGAGCAGAGGGAGAAGTGCCTGCCTCCTTGCTGTTTGGTACCACCTTTGGCAGAGGAGATGGGTGTAGTGTGTGCCAGTGCAGCTGCTGAAGGACAGACATACAGTGAGTTCAGGCATGATGAGTGAGTGTGGAGTGAGACAGGAGCTGCTGAACTGTGCCCACATCCCATAGGTTACACCGAAGGGTGCCCAGGATTCAATGTGTGTGCTCGGTACTCCTGCCAGCAGCTCTCCCTGCCCCAGGAGACAGCTGCTCCCAGCAGCACAGCTTCTGGAGCTGTAGATGTGGATGTGCCGTGTTGCTTGTGTGTGCCTCTGCCCAGCCCAGCTGCCAGGTGTGAGCTGGGTGCGCTGCGGGGGCAGAGCAGAGGCTCCATGCAGGCAAAGAAGCTTGTTCCAGTTCTTTCAGACTTTGTCCCTTTTTGTGTTCTGTCAGTGAACGATGGAGGACTGCTGCAGAAAATTTTCACTGTAAAGAGGCCTGACCATGACTTTTAGATGATTCGCTCTCACTTTGAATGCAGAACCTGCTTTTAGCATCGACCATTCCCATTTGTAATTTCCCTCATCTGTTCTGCAGCTCTTTGGGACTGTTTAAGCCTGCCAAGAGAAGCATGGTCCCACTGATACACTGGTTTTCCTCTGAAGCCTTTTGTGTCTCACTGTCTGGGAAATCTTGAAATGAATGGGTTTTCACTGCACGCTGCTGTTTTTCAAAGTTTCAGGGAAATTATTCTCAGTCCAAATTTTTTTTTTCTTATTCCACAAATACAGTGTTTATTACATATGTATCCCACATGCAAAACATTAGTTTTCTAAACAGTAAAATTCTTGGAATAATCCAAAAATCTTTCTTTCCTTCAAATAACACATGGAAGGACAAAGAAGTTAAAAGGGGTTTGATCTTTATTTGATAACAGTGTCCTTAGTGCTAAATCACACTGAGAAAGCAAGTAACATGTGATGGGTTCAAAGGGAGGAAAAATCAAACAACATCACCTAAAATGAAGGTAACAATATCTGGAGGATTTTTTCAAGAGCTATGGACACAGTTCATGGTTCTCCTTCTTTGGTTGTTCCAGACATTTTCATTAGGAAGAAGATGCATGTCATCTAGCTTTGGTGCATGCTGTATCAACTGGCATTGAACAGTAGTGTATCCTGCACAATTTCTTAAATCCCATCATTAGTCCACAGAATTGGAACTCTTCATTACCTCTGTCCTTTTGGGAAGTGTGATTAAAGTCAAGTTTCTTTGGGTGTTTCTTACACAGGATTTTTGTTTCCTGGTGATGTGCAGTTTAGTTTCTAAAATATATTTTAATTTGAAAATCTGAAGGTCCTCTCACAAATATTTGATACATTTCTTTTTTTATCACATCTTTTCTGGGCCTATTGCTTGATGTCTCTGAAAAAAAAACAAACAATAAAAAATTGCATTTCATAACATTTCTTTGAGAAAGTTCTTTCCAAGGGTATATTGACAAGAAGAGTGAGTTTCTTGCATTGCATGCAAGATGGGGTTTTGGGTTTTTTGTTTTTTTTTTCCTTTAAAGGCATATGGGACTCTATTTTCACAGAGATAACAGCGGCCACAGGGGGCAGATTTTTCATAAGCATTCTGCATGCAGAAAACCCCTGATTTATATAGACAGATTTAATAAATCCATTCAACTTGTGTGTTATGAACATTCCTAATATCTCAACCTGGAATGACTGAATTAAAGTGTATGTCTAGACTGCAGGAAAGCTACCTTCCGTCCTTGTCTATTAATCACTGGAGGTGAGGACCAGAGTGGTGTGACTCTCTTTTGGCCTAGATTTTCTTCCTGTGGCTTTGAAATATGCATCTGAATCCAAGTGCAGTGTGTTTGAGTGTTATCATAGAGCACAGCTCTCCTGAATTCATGGAATTGTCATGGACAGTCTTACCCCATGTCTGATGAATGAAGAGCCACTTGAATACACTTTCTCTTGGTAGAAAGTGCTATCACAAACTAAATAACCCTGCTTCCCTCTACTGGAAACTGTCCTAGTACTTCAGGGCAAAGTACTTGCAGGTTGATGTGTTCTTGGTTTTTCTTCTCTCTGTTGACAGCTCCTAGACTGTTTTGTCATCCCAGTGGTGATACTCCTCTCCTGGTTCTTCTTACTGGTACGATACAAGGCAGTTCATTTCATTGGGATTGTGGTCTGCATTCTGGGCATGGGCTGCATGGCAGGAGCAGATGTCCTCGTTGGGAGACAGCAAGGAGCAGGTAAGTAAGAACAAATGGGTTGTGTGGCCAAGTTCTGTTCAGAGAAGCCATTGACCAGGGTGTGTCAGACCAGGGCCAAAAAATACAGAAATCTGGCAAGAAACTCTGTACCTTCATGGATCCAAAGCACTGCACTATTCAGAGTTGTCTCTTTGTCAAAAGGGCAGAAAGGGGTCACCACTTACAAGTCAGCAGTGCTGCAAACAGGCTTTTTGGGCCCTTGTGTCTCTGCAAGCTGGGGGGACAACCTAAATATTTGTAGTTTTGTTCTCTTTTGGCTTAGCTGTTGGACTGCAAACCTCAATATCTTCCTTTCCAAATTGGATACATTTCTGAGCCATAAGCTCCTCTCACATCCACTGTGTGCTCTTGCTCTCCTCAGCTTGGCTTGTTTTTCTACAGAGGTGGGGTCACTTGGTAGGTGCTAAAACACACTGAACCTGTATACTACCAGTTGGGTTTTGCACACAGTCTCGTCCTAAAGCTTTGGGACTTGACTGTAACGTTTTTGAAAAGAACCTCCTTGTGTGTAAAATGTTTTTTTATGTGTGGCATCATATGAATAATGTGTGTATCTATTAATGCAGACTAGACAGAGTTAGATTTCATCGATCAACTTCCCCTGTCACATTGATTTCTCTAGTGCCAAGCCAAATGATGTGGGAAGGCTGGAAATTCTTTTCAAAGATTGTCAATTAGGCACAGTTTTCATTCTTAATTAAAAGCACTGAATTGTGAGCAGAGCATAATACACTGGGATTTAAAATTCTTGACTCAGCTTTCTGAATACAAATGCAAGTGCAGTAAAAACTGCATTTGCCAGAATGCTACCAAATAAAACAATGGAGTTTGTGACAGTGCTCACCGTATCTCCCTACCCCTTTTATCTCTGTCCTTAATCCTGAAAGGAGACTTTTAGTTACTGATCTCCTCCAGAAGTAGCCTTGCCCCAGCTAAAAATGAAATAATATACTCTGTACTATGTAACCAGCCAGCCAAGGCTGTGTTGGGAATGTCTGATTTCAGAGGGATTGAGATTGCAAACCAGGGTTCCAGAAGAAACATTCTGTGTCCCGGCAGTCTAGAGAGTAACATGCTTGAGCGGGTGAGCTGTGGATCAGCAGGAGCATGTGGAGCAGTGGAAGCAGACAAGGAACAGATTGAAGGGCACTGACACTTTGCCATCCAACTGCAGTAATTAGATGCTGTTTGCCATGTTCATTATTAAAGCATGGGTATAGCTGTTAAGTAAATTTGTCCAGACAAATCTGTTAACATGCATTATTGCCTTTTAAATTCTATGTACACATGAAAAACTGTGTCCATGCTTATTGCTATGCAGAGAGACTGCAGCTTTTCTACTTTTTTCAGTGGCATAATAATGTTATTAATGATGCTGTCTTTAACAGAGTAAAATAGATCATCTAGTTTAATTTCTTTAAAAGGCTAAAACTACACATTAGAATGTACAAATAAAAAGAATTAATGGCAGGAAAAAAAGAACAAAATTATTTAAACTCTTCGTTAAGAAGTTGTACACCATTTATAGGAGGTTTCCTAGGACTGGACAAACTGAAGTAAGGAAGACACCAAAAGCAATGATGCTTCATTAGTCCTCAGTAAATGTCTCTGTTTATCTTATATTTTAGGGGACAAGAACTGTTGATACCTGTGTGCCCCTGTTGACCACACTGCTTACTGTATTAGAAGAGCCATAAGGCTCTGCTAGGTACCCACATCATAAGGCAATTTAGCCTGCCAACTCTTACAGTAGGGGAACATGAATTTAAAGTGTATCACTGAGAGATTAAAAGGTATTTTCCAAACTGTCTGCAGGAATTAGGTATAATGTGCCCACATGCTTTCAATTTTCAATTGTATCCTCACTGATATTTTGCACATTACTCAATGGGAAAACATTTACTATTAAGTATTTAGAGCTCTATCATCTTACATGCCAAGTATACCTGAAAAAAACATTATTCTGAACTAACACTCATGAGTTACTTTCACACTTCTGCTCCTGCCATACACAGGTGTCTAAGCCACACAGGTCTAAGTGTTTCATCCAGGTCTTTCGAAGAACTTCCTTGCTTTAACTTCCAACAGTCTCTGAAAACCAGTCACATCAATCCTGCTAATACATATATCAGTGTTCAATTTAAAACGGGACACATTGAGAGTGATTTTTAGGTATCATGTTCATCAGTAACTACAACCAAAAGCAAAGAGAAACACCTCTTAATGGCAGGAGCTAGGGCAAAAATGTGACAAAGAGGCCAATTGGGAGTGTGAAAAGAGATTGTGTCAGAACACAATTCACATTTAAAAGATTTGTGTTTCAATATAATGCTATAACTATTTCCCAAAACTCTGCTCTGGACCGTACAACTTCTCCACAGAATATTAAATATGGTAACAATCATTAATGTAAAGCCTGTTTTGCCAGGCTATGCCTTGTGTGTCTTCTGAAGAATGACCTACACCATTAAATTGGTGAAATACAACTTTATTGTCGTAAAAGTTTTTAGAATGCCTCTAATTAGTTGACACATGTTTCCTTAGCAATGCAACCAGTAGATGCATGTGGATATTGCATCCATGAAAAGAAGTCTATAGGGATATGTCAGTCTTGGGAGAAAGTCCCAAAGTCTCAGCCTCTCGAGGAGGCAAAGATAAGGCATTTGACAACCAGAATAATAATTGCTAAGAAAGAAAGCAAAAACATATTTTACAACATTTTTAAACCAGTATATAAAGTTTTGGTGCACTAACTCCTTGTGTACCTGTTATGGTTTGACCATAGTAGAAAAGAGAAGCTCCTCTCTCCTGATAGACTAAGGAGTGCTTGTGTAAAAAGAGAGTATTAGATTGAGTATTAATATGTTAGAGGAGATTTGAATATTAGAAGACTGGAATAGGGCAAAAATGTGACAAAGAGGCCAATTGGGAGTGTGAAAAGAGATTGTGTCAGAACACAATTCACATTTAAAAGATTTGTGTTTCAATATAATGCTATAACTATTTCCCAAAACTCTGCTCTGGACCGTACAACTTCTCCACAGAATATTAAATATGGTAACAATCATTAATGTAAAGCCTGTTTTGCCAGGCTATGCCTTGTGTGTCTTCTGAAGAATGACCTACACCATTAAATTGGTGAAATACAACTTTATTGTCGTAAAAGTTTTTAGAATGCCTCTAATTAGTTGACACATGTTTCCTTAGCAATGCAACCAGTAGATGCATGTGGATATTGCATCCATGAAAAGAAGTCTATAGGGATATGTCAGTCTTGGGAGAAAGTCCCAAAGTCTCAGCCTCTCGAGGAGGCAAAGATAAGGCATTTGACAACCAGAATAATAATTGCTAAGAAAGAAAGCAAAAACATATTTTACAACATTTTTACACCAGTATATAAAGTTTTGGTGCACTAACTCCTTGTGTACCATGTATTACTCTAGTCACTGCATCTCAAAAAGAAGTCATCAGAAAATAAACCTGTATAAGCTATGGAGAAAGGTGAGAAAGCTGTTCAAGGGCATAAAATGGATTCAGATGAAGAGACTGTAGCCAGACTGGGACATTCCTTCTCTCAGAAAAGGCAAGAAAGAGACCTGTAAAGGTATATGAAGTCTTCAATTATATGGAAAGGGTCAATACAGAGTGATTTTTAAATAATTCTCAGAAAATAATGGGATGACTAATATGATTTTGAGGTATTCAGAGTAAAAAATTAAAAGCATAATGTACTTAATAGTAGGCTAAAAATATACGAATTTTACACAAATTGATGAAGAATCCCTCAAGTTTATTAAATGTGATAGTCTAATGCAACTTCTATCTCAGAAAATGCCTGATCTACTGAGAACTGGCTGATAGAAGTCCCTCTGTACTTCCTTATTTGTTTGTGCTCTCCTCAGCCACCCTGTGCTGCTGAGTACCAGAGGAGGTTCCAGTGTCAGAGTCTGGTGCTCTGAAAAGAGAAACACCTCTTAATGGCAGGAGCTAGGGCAAAAATGTGACAAAGAGGCCAATTGGGAGTGTGAAAAGAGATTGTGTCAGAACACAATTCACATTTAAAAGATTTGTGTTTCAATATAATGCTATAACTATTTCCCAAAACTCTGCTCTGGACCGTACAACTTCTCCACAGAATATTAAATATGGTAACAATCATTAATGTAAAGCCTGTTTTGCCAGGCTATGCCTTGTGTGTCTTCTGAAGAATGACCTACACCATTAAATTGGTGAAATACAACTTTATTGTCGTAAAAGTTTTTAGAATGCCTCTAATTAGTTGACACATGTTTCCTTAGCAATGCAACCAGTAGATGCATGTGGATATTGCATCCATGAAAAGAAGTCTATAGGGATATGTCAGTCTTGGGAGAAAGTCCCAAAGTCTCAGCCTCTCGAGGAGGCAAAGATAAGGCATTTGACAACCAGAATAATAATTGCTAAGAAAGAAAGCAAAAACATATTTTACAACATTTTTACACCAGTATATAAAGTTTTGGTGCACTAACTCCTTGTGTACCATGTATTACTCTAGTCACTGCATCTCAAAAAGAAGTCATCAGAAAATAAACCTGTATAAGCTATGGAGAAAGGTGAGAAAGCTGTTCAAGGGCATAAAATGGATTCAGATGAAGAGACTGTAGCCAGACTGGGACATTCCTTCTCTCAGAAAAGGCAAGAAAGAGACCTGTAAAGGTATATGAAGTCTTCAATTATATGGAAAGGGTCAATACAGAGTGATTTTTAAATAATTCTCAGAAAATAATGGGATGACTAATATGATTTTGAGGTATTCAGAGTAAAAAATTAAAAGCATAATATACTTAATAGTAGGCTAAAAATATACGAATTTTACACAAATTGATGAATTTATTGAAGGTTTATTATTACACAAATTGAAGGTTTATTAAATGTGATAGTCTAATGCAACTTCTATCTCAGAAAATGCCTGATCTACTGAGAACTGGCTGATAGAAGTCCCTCTGTACTTCCTTATTTGTTTGTGCTCTCCTCAGCCACCCTGTGCTGCTGAGTACCAGAGGAGGTTCCAGTGTCAGAGTCTGGTGCTCTGAACAGATCTCAGCTCCCTCTTCTGGGAAGGCCCTGAAGGCTGAGGCTCACACTCAGCACGAGAGCACTTTGGGAAGAGTGTGATGCTTGAGGCCATCCCATCTGTGTGAAAATGCTCAGCCTCTGAGCTGCTTTTGTTTCACAGATTCAAAAGGATGATATTTTTGTCCTAGCAGGAGCTCTAAGGTCAAAAGCTTTTGCAGCAATACTTCCCTAAAGTGTCAGTGAGTAGCTGCAATAAATACCAAAAAAGTGATCTCAGTGAAGAATCAATGGAGCCACTGTGAAATATGAAATGCATCAGGGGTATGAAGAAGTTTTGTAAAGTTGTGATGGTTATTTTAAATGAAGAACATCTTCCATTACTGATTGCAAAAGAAGACTAAAATAAGAAAAAAACCCCCGACAACAGAACAACCAAATCCTAAAAAGATAAATGGTCAAATATAAACATTTTGCCCGTCAAGGAACATTCAAAATTGAAATTCAGTGAAAGGCGGGATGAGTATGTGAAGAACAAATCTAGTAGTATTTTCTAAATACACAGAAGCCACATCTCCTCTGAGCTGAAACATGTTGGAAACTAGGAGAGTATTACTGGGAATACTTTACACTTTACTCCATTCCTATTGTCCTTAAACATCTTATACTTTTCTGGTGCTTATAGCCAGTGCTGGGGACAGGATTAATGAACCCTTGGTCTGTCCTCTTATGACCATTTTTATTATCATAAATTTCTTCTCCATAGAAATTTCAGCACTGCAGTTTGGAATGATAACTGAAGGCTTAAAAGAACTCCTTAAAGAAAAATGTTGAAAAGATAATTTTGAACCAATTAGAATGTTTGGTTTCCATTTTTATTTACTGCAGTGTATATTTTACAAATCAATTGAAATAAAACTTTAAAAGACAGGGACATAAAAAGTAAATCATGGTTTTTTTAAAGAAAATAGGATTTCTTTTTTAAAAATACTGTGTCATACTTCAGCATTTCTGCTGAAACTTTTCAAAGAAAAATCCACTATAATCCAGCATTTCTGAATATGGTTCTGCAGAAATATCTGACAGCTTTGTGAAGCTGTAGCTCTTGTAGAAATAATTTAACAAGCCATATGTGCAGAGGAAATTGCAGGCACCAGTTTGCAAAGCTAGGGCCTCAGTTTTCAAGCTGGAACTTGATCTTGATCAAATGTCACTGCAGCTCTCCCCAACATCCAATAATAAAAATCTTCCAAGACTTAAAAAGATTTCAAGCAGTCTTTGATAACAAAATGTTTTAGTAATTCTGTATACCTGGAGGTACTGAAAATACATCTTCTTGTTCCTTGCATGCATTAGGTACTGCTATGTTAATTGAACCTCTTTTAAAAATCTGTCCTTATCATCACCCTGTCTACACCACATCATTCCTCCTCCCTTTCTTGTCAAACAGCTCCATGTGAGAATGAGGTCAATATTAGGCTGTAATGATTTCTTCACTCATTTCACAGGTACACGGAATTTTTCAGTTGTCCTCAGATCTATGTACTGAACTTGTTTTAGACTGGTGAAATTTCAAGATGAGATGCAAACTGCTCTATAAAGTTGAGTCATGTTCTCTCTGCAAAGAAAAGAAAAGGTAGTAATAATAAAGTTAAAAGGATCAGTCTCTGAAGAGCTCCACTTGGATTATACAATTTTTTTTTTACAAGTTTTTCAGATTTTTTGGCTTCTTCTTTCTACAGCAAGGAATATGCTCTCCCTCTGTCTGACTGAGACTGGTGTATTGAATGAAAACTGTTTGAATGACAGAATATTTGCATTCATTTTATTAACCCAGATAAGGGCTGTGTAGTGACTGTAGGGAAGAACATGCAATGGTTTTGGACAGAAGATGGTTGTTTTGAGGCATTCTGATTATTTTTTTTCTCTTTATCCCTAGGTGAAAATAAACTGATAGGGGACCTCTTAGTACTTGGCGGAGCAACTCTGTACGGCATCTCCAACGTCTGTGAGGAGTACATCGTCCGAAATCTGAGCCGAGTGGAATTCCTGGGCATGATCGGACTCTTTGGCTCTTTCTTCAGTGGAATTCAGCTGTAAGTGGACAGGTTTGAGCTCACTAAAGCTCAAATAAGTGCAGCTGTGGCATCCATTGAGATACACTAACCACTCCTTCAAAATTAGCCCTTTCCGGTGGAGAGCAGGAAATTCCTCTAATCTTGGAATTTGCATTGGTTTTCATATTTCAAATTGGTGATTTGAATAATAACACAAAATTTTACCCAAGTACTCTAATTCAAGGACCATTGTCCTTGAGTAGTCACATAAAGAGGGAGAAGACATGTCACACTATCTTGCTGCTGAAGGACAAGTGGATGCTTCATGTATTATTCTGAATTGTGAATAACAAAATCTACAGCTTCTTTTGGTTCTGTTATATACTTTTAAAAAGTCTCTTTGATTTCTAAAGAGGTGGAAAACACATCCAGTCAGAAGGTGTTTTACTGGTTTGCTTGTTCTGTGTAACTACATTATGATATGGTAGAAATCTTGAAAAAGCTTTTAATAAAATGGCCTTTTCACTTCAAAATATTTAGCACATAGGAGATTGTTGCATGGATTTCGGCATCTACGGAGTCTGGTCTATATCCACATGTACCTAATGAGCATCTCAACTGCAAGCTTAATAGTTGGAAGGTGGCTTCCAGTGTTGCAGTACTGTGGCTGATGTAAAAGTAGCCCTGCAAGATTGCTGCATTTTGTGCAGGTCTGTCACTGGTGCTTGTAGCACAGAATGACTTGATTATTGGTCCAAAACAAGTTGCTTTTCTACAGATCTAAGCTACTCTGCTCCTAAGAACAGAGACTGATCAAAAAACCACAGCTCATCAATTCCTATTTCAATAGTTTTATTTTTTTTTAGCTAGAGAGCTTAATATATTTATTTGGGATCTGAACAAGTGTCTTAAAATTATTTATATTAACTAGCTGCCATACAAGAAGTTCCCTTTAAAAAAAATGGAATTTAAGAGCATATAAATGTGCCTAGTATCTTTGGCTAAAGCATTCTTTTATATGATTGTGATTAAGTAGATACTAACATTCTGAGGACATCAAAGCAGTGCCCTTGTCTTGCTCTGTGTGTGTGAACTGTCATGTAAATGTTTCATATTCCAGAATTCAGTTGTTGTGCCATTCCTCCCTCTTGACCGAAGCAGTTAAGTCACAATTCAGGATCTGTGAGCTGTTCTGCTGGTGAGAATCTTGTTTTGGAGCAAGGCATCTTTGTATAAAGAAGCCACAACTGGAAGGAAATAATAAGAAACCATTTCTTTGCTGAAAGCCCTAAGGTTTTTCTATTCAACTTTTGACCCATAAATTCACTCCAACAGGTTTTTCTCCACCAGCCTCTGCAGCTTTTTGCTGATGGTGCTTTTTGGGCACATTCTAGAGACACAACCACACTTAGTTCATACCTGTGCCTTTTTTCGTACCTTTACCTGTAATGAATAGCAGAAGTCACAGTTATGTGTTCACAGAGACTTAATCTAACTAATTATAACATTTACATCAAAGATAAACCAATTCCTCATGTTAAATTTGCAGGCTCTTTCTTTGAAATACTACTGGCCACTTTGGTGCAATATAGGACCTTCAGATCCTCTGAACTGAAGGAGTCTTAGACTGTAACATAAAATAAATACACATAATGCCTGTTGTACAGCAAAGGAGGAAGAGCTAAGGTGTCAGGGGAAACAGTGAATTAATGAGTTGGCTAATTACCCAGACATGGTGGAAAAAGAAGTTTAGTATGTTGGGTATGATTAAAGAAGGGAGAAGAATAAGAGATTAGTTTCCGAGAGCTGGGGATGTCACAATTACCCAGGAAATGGAGATAAGGTTATCTGATGGAATCACATAATCATAACATGGCCTATTTTCTAATGGCCCCTGAAGGTCATCTGGTTCAAGCTCCTACTCAAAGCTAGCTTCAAAGTTACATCAGGTTGCTTAGGAACTTGTTCACTTGATTTCTTGGTATCTCCAAGAATGGAACTGCCAGTCATGCTGGGCAACCTCTTCCAGTGTATGACATTTTTTTTCCCCGTGATATTTAATCAGTTTTCCACATTGCAACTTGTGTCAATTGTCATTCATCCTTTTGTTGTGCACCTCCAAGAAAAGTATGACTATCTTGTCTGTAGCTACCCATTGCATAGTTAAGATGGAAAATTTATTGTTGTGTCCTCCTTTCCCCCAGCTTAGCCTTCTCTTCTTCATGCTAAGCAAACTCTGCTGTTTCAGCATCTCCTCTTACATCCTGGCCTCAACCTGCCTGACCATTGTGATGGAATTCCACTGTATTCCCTTCAATTTGTTATTGTCTGTCTTGTTCTGGACAGCACATAATTGGATACAGGACTCTACTGTTGTCTCAAAAATCACATCCTTCAGCTTTCTGGCTAGACAACAACTCAGGATGTTGTTGCCTTCCTCTGCTCCAGGGACACATAGGGTTCAGGCTGATGTCCACCAGGACTCTAAGGTTTATTTCTGGAAAACAACTTTCTATCCAGTCAGCTCCCAGCCTGTACTGTTTCATAGTGTCACTCCACCCCAGGTGCAGGAGTTAATACTTGCTTTTCTTGAACTTCATGAGGTTTCTTCTCGCTCTTTTCTTTAGACAGCATTGTACATAGTCCACCTATCTAGTCCATACCTCTTGAGTCTCTGAAGATCTTTAAGGAAATCATGTTGGAAACCTTGCTAAACTAACAGTAGGTTACACCACATCCACTCATCCATTCCATTTCCCTTATTTACTGATCCAGTCACCTCATTATGGAAGGCAATAGTTATATCAGGTTTGCTCTTGAGAGCATTGTGCTGGCTTTTCCCACTGGAACCATCTTCTTAATTTCCTGCAAATGGCTTCTGGGTAGATTTGTTCCATAGTCTTCCCGAAGGTTAGCATAAGGCTGGCAGGCTATACCTTTTATTCTGTATTAAACTGAATGGTGCATTTGTCTCTTTTCAGTTATCAGGAACCTCCTTCAACTACCCCAACCTTTCAAAATCATTGTGGTTCCAATTCTTCAGTGCCTCTGGCATCACTAAATGGCCACTTCTGGCAAAATTTATCTCACCCCTCTTTTTTCACAGATCATAAGGAATCACAAGCCATAGCATATTGTTTTACACATCTTTTGTATTGGCTAAGTAGTAATATGAATGCAATGTTCCTACGTTTAAGTTATGTGAAAAACTTTTTCCAGACCAAGAGACATTGCAGTTTGTTTTCATTATATTCTTCAGGAATGATAAAAGAGACATATACCTTATGAATGCAAAGACACCTATAATTTAGTTATTTTGCAGAGAATATAGTCTTATTATTCTGTACACAGTATTAGATTTGCCTCACATCAGCAGCAAGCAAATTAAAATTTCCAGCATATAACTCTTTAGACTAGATTAATCTGGAAGGTTTTGAGCTCCTGTAGTTTTACTATTAGATTTGGTCTTCCACATGCCGCCTTTCCTACTGGGTACTTTGTTTTTCAATCTGTATAATTCCATGTTTTATACTTGTTTAAAATAGTGTCCAGACCAGCATGCCGAGTTTTGCACAGCTAGATTTATCTGGAAATCATACAGACAGAGAAAGCAGTTAGCTGAGTGAAGACCTAGCTTGGGAGATATCTTATCTCCAAGGGTCTGTTTGCCTGGATTGGGAAGAGCTGACTTGTTGCCACCTGAGAATTTTATGGATCTCTGACTTTGATGTTAATGTACTGTGCAAGATTTACAAGATACTGAGAGTGGACTTTTGCAGGTTTGCCCATTCTTTGCTTATTATCCTGACTTTCACTGATGTGACTATTTGGTTTCTCTCAGTGTATAAGAAATCACAGCATGATTTCCAAACCAGCCTGTGATATCTATTTATTTTACCCTGCAGAGCTACTCTGAAGTGTGAATAACTCAGATAGATATATTATTAATAATTAGGGTTCAAAAGCTTTCAGAATATTAAGTCAGAAAAGTACAAGAGGATTGAAAATTTAGGGGAATGGGCATGTAGAGCAGGTATATCGAGAGCTGGAAATAAACCAGGAGAAATTGTATGCTATCACATCTGATTACTGCCCTGAAGATCTTTCAAATACACAGGCACAGGGATAATGCCAGAGTAGATTAGCAAACTCCTGATTGCATTTGTTTTCTACAGAGATTTTTTGTTATAAGGTTATTTATGTTGTTTTGTCCAGCATTTTAATTCAATGAGAGGAAGTAATTTAACTTTTGTTCTCTTCCATCAAATTTTGCCTTCTCTTCTCTTCTAGTGCAATCATGGAACACAAAGAGCTGTTGAAAGTCCCCTGGGATTGGCAAATAGGTAAGAACACACTTTACCTCATGGGAGATGGTTGCTGAAGGAGGCGTGGAGACAGCCAGCATTTGGGGAGGTGGCCACAGAGTTCAGGGGAGCCGATGTTTGTGACTTTTCCACTGGTTACTACCAAAGGTCGAGCCTCATAACTGTTCTTAAATGATCTGCCCTCCATTGCTGTGTTATGCCTTCCTTGCACAATTAGGTTAAGCATATGAATGCTGTAAGATAACCATTCAGACAGCCATGAAGTAAAACAATAATGTGGTTCCAGTTCTAAGATTCAATGCAACACTGGGGCAATAAATGAGGCAGTCGTTAAGAGCCAAACCTTTTCAATGAAAGCCAAGGAAAGAAAATGGAACCCAACAAAAATAACCTAAAAAAGTACTCGCAGTGCATATTATAGCCTCATAAATTCACTTCCAGGAGGAGCATTTCTGTATGGAAGTGTTTTAATTGCTTTCCAAATAGTCTTAGTGGAATAAAGCAGATGTGTCCTTTAGACAAGTTTTGGGAGCATCGTGCCCAATGAAGCAGTTATGGTGTTCTGCCAAGCAGGGAATTGCATTTTCCCTTTTCAGTTTGGAAGCTGAGTTTATGACTTCCTTCTAATGAGTCCAAAGGATTATTTGGTTTAAAAGCAAATCGATATTTAGGGGAGTCCCTATAATCACTCCTTCACTATTTATGACAATAAAAGAAATAAAAGACTACTAGTCGCATTGAGCTGATTCATTGCAGAGGGCTCAAGCTTTGGCAACCCATTGACAATAGCTCTTTACCTAGTTTCAGACTGAACATCAAAATGACAACTCAGAAGTGTGCAAAAACGACTGATTATGTGGGGAATCCCTTAGGGGAGGGGATGCAAACTGTGGAATATAGTTGGTTTCTTTAAACTTGGTTTGCAATTTCCTTTCATCATCTTAAACCTTGATAAATACAGCACATTTTTCACAAAACATTGCACCTAGAAATCTTGGAAATTTGATTGTTGAGCTGTAAAACTAAGTGACAAATCAGTTTAAAGTATCCATGGAGGAACACACTCAACTGTGTACTATAAGTGTATTGGCCTTCTTTAATCTGAGATAGTTAGCATAATTGCATCAGTGTTTATTTATATTTCATGAGAAGGAGCTTAGGGACATAATTAATCTGGTACTGATGGTACCAGTGGTCATAGTGAATTAATCTACTGTCCATGTAAATGTCATATATACTTCCATGAGATTTCTGTTCAGACTCAGTATCAGAGAAATGTGCTATTAAAATAAGGTCTTACTTCATCTGTGATGCTGCCAGAATGTCCCTGAAAGTTGATTACTAATTCTGAAGAGTCCTTATGCTTCACAAGGCTGAGATCATCTTAGCAAAAGCATCATAGATATGCACTTGTTTTGTTAGAGCAATAATTGGAAATGTGGTGTAGTTGAACATGGATTAAATGGTGACAGTTCTGTAGTTCTTCCCTGGCTTCCGCTGCACCTGGTGTACTTTGCATTGCATTGGCAGTGATACAAGATTGTCAAAAAGTGATTGACAAATCTGTATCAGGGAGTTCACAGCCTTGTCCTGAGTAGTTATCCGCTGTGACAGACTGAAAGCTGCAGTCCAGCAGAGTTAAATCATCAGCCTCCCGAATGGTGGTGATAAAGTCACAGCAGGCAGCCTAATAAATAAATCAAGGTGGCCTGTTGCCATCTGCCATAATTGTGCTTTTTAGATCAAATGAGCTATCTTTTAACTGATGCAAATGATTTTTGAATATAAAGATCTAAAGCCAATCTGTTGTGTCTATCATGTTTAAAACAGGCTGTGTCCCTCCTGGTGTTAATTTTGGAAATTGCCCTGATACATATCATCATCTTCACACTTACTGTGAATTACTGTAGCTCTGTTTGTATCCTTGAAGGCTTAAGTATTAATACTTGCTGACAACCAGACTGAAAGGAGGATGATTTTACAGTTTTGAGAGAGTGGTTTCATATGAGACCATGACAAGTTTTCTAGTGATAGATGAAATACTAACAAATAAACTCACATCAGTTTTATTTAAGAGAAAAGCCAGTTTGTAGCTCCAAGAAAGTGTCCTTTTTTACCTGGGGTTTCAGTATTTCTGAATGGTCTTTGTTCCAAGAGAGTATGAAAGATCATAACTGATTCCATTTCATGCCAATGAAACATTTGCTTTTGGAGTAAAAGCACAAAGGCAACATTAATGCAATGTTCAACCACCTTGCTCAGGAACAAGACCAGAAGTTCTCAAGTCATGTTGGTCTCTGTCCTACTTGGGCTGTATTAGAGTGGTCCCTAGGGACAGATCCTGCCTATTTGTCTGAGGACACCAAGTGTAAAGAGAAATGGAGAAATGCTGAGGGACTGGGGCTCGTTCAGCCTGTGGAAAAGAAGTTACCTACAAGGAGGTTATCAAAAGGACAGAGCCGGTGCATGGCTCTGTCAGAGGTGCATGGCAGGAGGATGAGAGACAGCAGACAGAAGCTCAAATGACAGATTCAGACTGGATATAAGGAAAATCATCTTCACATTGAGGGCAGGCACACAGCAGAGCAGGTTTCCCAGAGAGGTTCTGGAGTCTGCTGCGCCTGCAGCACTAGAAGCAATTCCTAAGGCTGCTATTTGCACTGCATGGGTACCTGAGGAGGCTGAGGCTTCAAGCTGTTGGCTTAAAACATATTTTCAGTCTCAAAATTGGTCCTCTAAGAAGCATATGTACCTGAAAATCATATGATGTTAATTTCACTTGTTTATTGTCACCACTAAATGTCACCCAGCTAGTGGATATTACATATATTTTGAAGCTGTAAATGAAATGCCATTTTATATTCACCTTTGCTAGGACAGTTACAGTTTAAGCAATTTTCCACTGGAACTGAAATGCCCTTTGGAAAAGCAACCTGTGAAACTGGCTGTCAAATAATATGAACACCAAGGCAGTACCATAAAATTATACTGTAAGTTAAGTGCATAAACCAGCAAAGCTGTGTTAAATCCAGACAACCAGAGACTTGGTGGACCAGCTGATGATTTGCAGACTGTACTTTGACAATGCCGACTACAGAAGAGTCACAGAGTTTAAATAAAGCAACTTTCAAGCACTGCCTAAAACTTAATTCTGTTACCAGTACACAATGTACACCTTATAAATTTGCTACCTAGGGGTAAAAGCAGTTTTTACCATGATTGTCCATATTCTGATTATAAATTCAAATTCATTATCATGCCATAACATGTATGGCCACTGATAGTTTGTGTCTGCTGCATTTGTTTCAGTTGAATGTACACTTCAGTTCATGTGCTTCCAAAGGACTTGATCTGTCACAGCTGATTTTGTCCTTTAGATAGCTTTTCTAAAGAATTTTTAACTAAATGGATCCACATGCAGATATATGGCCATTATATGCCTTTTTTTTTTCATCCTTTCTAACTCCTTTCAGGACTTTGGCAATCAGATTTTCTACAACTTTTAGTCAATAACGTGTTCTGAAGAGCTGGCATGAGTCTAAATTTAGGCTTATCCATATATCAGCTGGGAATTCTCAGCATACAGAGCCTAAGAAATATCATTTGCATGAGAGCAGATGAGTAAAGTGTTTGCTGGTTTTTTTAACTTCATATTGATTAATTTGCCTAGGGATTTATCAAGTAATAACTGAAGCAATGAATTCTTTCCCAGTAAGTTATTTAGGTTTTTAAATTAATTTAGATTTTTACTGTAATGTATTTTTATTATATTAGTGTCTAACAATCTAATTTGTGTGAGACACTCTGTAAACATGTATCAGGAAAGAGTTTCAGCTCACAAAAGTTTTATTGAGGAAGGCAGAAAAAAAGGAGTAGAGGAACGGAGGTGCAAAACTGTGAAGTGAGTTGTCAGTTTTGGTGGCAAAATGGGACTAGGACCTCTGACACTTGAGTGCTGTCTTCATGCATTCATCCATTTGCTCATTAACTCCTCTGCAAATAATATTGCATTAATATTTTGGGCCCATTCCCAGAAAATACTGTGTGCTCCGTCCAACTCAGCTGAACTCACTTGGTGCTGGGGATATTCAGCTCCTGCAGAGACTGGATTTGATACGTTCAAATGCATCGTTATGTCTAAATCTATGTTGGACATGAGCTGGTCACTGGTAGTATAAGACACCAATTTGAAACACCTCTGCTATTATGAAGATCCCAAAGGACCTCATGTCCAGTGTTGACATGGTTTTCACTCTCTACATTATTAATTTGAATTTTTCTTTGAAAAAGGATTATTCTTTCTTTTCCTAAAAGCACAACCTTCTTCCTCCCAACGAAGTCATTTCTGCAGGCTGTGAGGTCACTTTCCTTCTTGTTTCTCCCCTTCAGGCTTGCTGTACGTTGGCTTTAGTGCCTGTATGTTTGGCCTCTACAGCTTCATGCCAGTGGTCATAAAGAAAACCAGTGCTACTGCCGTCAACCTCTCCCTGCTCACGGCTGACCTGTACAGCCTCTTCTGTGGATTATTCCTCTTCCACTACAAGGTACGTGGAAATGAGAGATGTGTTTGGGTGATAGCAGTGTGCCTCAAGAAGCATCAGTTAAGGACAAGGAAACAAAAGAAGCCTTCAAGCGTTGCTAGATCTAAACAGTTAAAGTGCAAGTTGATTTTTTTTGCTTCAGGCTTCCTGCACTAAAACCAATTTTATTTTATGATTTCTGGTTTTCTGAGAGATCTCATTTGGTCTTTTTGTTACAAGTTTTAAGATTTGAGTACCTGTTCATCAGCCACTGTATCATTAATTTCATGTTACTTATCAAAGGTTACTTTCAACTGCTGTGAGCAGACCTAAGGTGGCAGCATGAAGGGAAGGACTCTTCCAAAACTCCCACAGACTTTTTTTGCCTGGGAGCAAGGTTGTTTCATTCATACTCATTGTGAATTCATAACTAAATTGTTCATAAATTACACCTTTCTCTTGGCCATACCAGTGGCTTGCCTCTTATTGTAAATGCCAAAATGTGCAGCATACTTGTGTTGAAGTTAAACTTTGACCTCCCAGGTCCCCTAATATTTAAAACACCATGTGGTACAGGACCACATTTGACCTCCAGTTACAAGGAATGGCACTTCATTATTCACAAGTATCCCCTGCCAGTGTCCATCCTGTGAAAATAACATTGCAGTGCTGGAAGCAATTGATTTCTACCATCATTTATTCACAGGAGGGAGGTTACTTGATGGCTAAATTGTGTTAGAAGTGTTAGGCAAAAGAAAACCTTAAAATTCTGAGTGTCTAATCAACTCAAATCAGATTTTGTTATGGTAATAGTACCTGAATGAATCTGAATGTGACAGTGAAAGTTCAAATCTTCAGGGTTCAACACAAAGTTGTTTGTCTTTTATTTTGGCTTTGTGGCTTTGAGAATTTTGCAGGCACAAGAAAAGCAAGAATAGAAACAAAAATTTGACTGAAAACACAATGTAGGGATTGCCTGCTGCTTTGCAGCTCTATATCATGGTGATATCATTTCTCCTTCTTTCTGCCTCATGCTTCAAACCCAAAGTGTTTGACATTAGGTGTTATCTGAAAACTATATCCTGTAATTAGTATTATTTGATACACACAGACAAATATATTTAGGGGTATTAGTCCACTGTTCCTAAGAAAAATTACTACATTACATAGTGAAAGACAAATGTTATTCTGAAAATAGTGGTGGTGGTGTACTAGCAAAATCAAACTCCAGTAGAGGGAAAGACTCAAAAAGCAACAGAAGGTGAATAGCTCTGTGCTCAGCATTGCTCAAACCTAACAAAAAAGGCAATTTTGCAAGCACAAACTCTAAAGTTCAGACACTTGAAAGGCAAAAGGTGAGTTAAAGGTTTAATTTCTTCCTTGTGTCTGATGGATACATTAGCAGAGCCAGGAAGGCAGAATTTTCAGTTTTACTGACCCCCATCATTCTACAGTAAGTGCATGTCAGCTCCCATCCATAACGGCATCTTGGTCTCCCTCCAAGACCTGTATGGAAAAAGCGCTCAAGAGTAGAAGGCTCAGAATGGAGAGGTTTTCTGGTTGAAAGCATCCATCTCTATATGTGTCCTGGTAAACTGCTTGAGTTCCACATCTCAAGTAACTGATGGTCCCCTCTGCCCCTTGCTCTAATCATTAGAAAATGGAAAGTCTCATCCTCCTATGGTTATTGTATGTATCATACTGTTGCTTTCATAAACTTATCAATTACTAAACCTATCCAGGTTTTTTATCTCCACTGCTGTCCTTGGAAGACCTTCAGAATATTACTTCTCCAACAGTTACAAACCACCTTATTTCCAGCATAAATTTACTTGTGCCTGGTTTTGGTCCATTCATACTTCCACCAAGAGTATCCATTTAGCACCAAGAATGCCCATCTCCATGGCATTTTACTCCATTGGTACATCAGTAGAGAGGAATCATCATCTCTCAGCCTTAGTTCACTAATCAGAGCAAGCCCTTCTCTGCACCTCACCTGGCTGGATTTCATCCTCCCTGAGACAGCCCCTTCAGCTCCACGTCCTGGTCCCTCCAGCACCTGGTGCAATGCTTTTTACTCTGTTTCTCTAGGAAGCCAGTTACCCCATAGACAGCAAGCCAGCACTGATATTTTTCATCACTGTGTTTCTTTTGTAATTTATACTCATCCTGTGCTCCATGCAACTCACATGTCGCTCCTTTCTTCTTCCCAACTGAAGTGTTGAAAAGGAGAAGACCTTTATCAAGGCTTTTTGAAAGGACCTTTACCTGAAGTGCAGCATCAATTTCTCAAGTTGTCAGTGTCTCCTTTCACACCCTTCAAACTTACATTGCAGATGAAATTTGAAGGGAGAGGCTATACGCAAAGATCATGTCGATTTTAAAGTCCACTTAGTTACTTGATTTCTTCTTTAGTTACCATATTTCTATTCACAGTCAGATGACCTCCCCCTTTTCTTTATGGTTTGCTATCAGGTATCATTTCATCTGAGGAAGTGGAGCTGTGAAATGTGTGACTTGCACTCAATAATGAAGTCTAATATGTTGGCATGAAGTGATCTGAATTAATTCCCCTCCTAGGACTGTGTACACATGCTTGTTTCCTAGCTTTTAAAGAGCTGTTTTGTTCCTAGCCCAGCTGTACATCTCCTGCAGCTCCTTCTGCTTTTTTCTGCAGTGGCCAATGGGCACTGCCCCACTTCACTGGGAAGTAAATGGGTTTATGCTCAAGTAGGATCAATTGAGTGGTTTAGTGTACCTTGCAGAATATCATTTTATGAGGCTTTCAAGAAACAGTTGTGATTTTTCCCTCTGCTGCTACTTTTATCACCAGACAGGTTTATTGCACCTATAGCAACAGACCTATGAAAATCCATGGAAAATGCAGGAAATTAGTTTAACTGAGCTTTAGACCTTTTGAAGAGAAGATTGTCTTTGAAGTGTTTTGAGTCATTAGCATTTCATTTTTGTATAATACAGCCTTACAACATCATTGCATGCAGGACATGAGTGAGTTTATAAACAGCTGCATCTCTAGTCTTACCCCACATGCAGGCATCTTCTTTGCACACTGAACATTTCCCAGGCCCACAGAAGCTGGAAATTCAGCCTGTTAACTTGACACAATTCTGGTCATATACATGTAATTCAAGATGTTAATTTTTCAAGAATTTTTATATTAAAATGTAAAAATATATAGCTTTTAGTTGGAGATAGATTACTAGATTGTAATGCATCATTCTTAAAAGTTCCTGCATCCCCCAAATAAAAGACGTGTTTTTAGTTCTTCTGTAATCAAAAGTTGACTTCAAATATTTCAGCGGATGGAGAAATGTATCTGACCTCTTTGGTAGCTGAATATCCACCATTGCCATAGCATTTAAGTATACAGCATCATATCTTCACTATTTCTTTTTTAATTCTCACCATATTGAGATATGTTATGCAATTTTTATGTTCAAAACCTTCCTAGCTGGTCTGTTCCCGTTTTACCTTCTTCTTTAGCACAAGTAATAGGACTGTCCTTGGCCATTCTTTGTTATGGATACATGGACACGAGTGGTGCTAAAAAATTCAGGGCCACCTCTCTGGGTGCACAGAGTTAGAGCTTTTCTATAAATATGGGGTCATTTTTTCGTAGGAGTATTCTTTTTCACTTTTTATTCTCAGCCTTAGCTCTTTTGTTAGCTCTTTTCTGTTAGCTTCTTTTGCAAGCTCCATGTTGTCTTTAGTCATTCTGAGCAAATTAGGTTCTCACTAAATAATCTAAGCAGTTTATTTTATATTTTCCAGCAGCTAGAGCATGAATACTGATTGTGTTCTGGACTAGCAGGTTGAGTCACACTATATTATATCATTACCTAGCAAGCCAAGCACAATCAATTATATTATGCCTTGGCAAATTCATTCATTACTTTATCCAAGATGCAGCTATAAAAATTCAGAATTTCTGGATACAGTAGCAATTCCCAAATGAAGAAAATGCATGTATTTCATAATGAATCGGGGAAGTCATGTATCTTCATTTAGAATCTCAGAGTGTCTGTGATGAAGGATTTGAATGGACAGATAAACATGGTACTCAAAACCTTCCAGGACCAGAAATCTGAAATTGTGCTAGTTGAGACCTCATTTGCTGATAGTAAGTGATGTTTCTAAAAATTACTTCTCAATGCTAATTCTAACAGTATTCATCCAATGGGAAGACAATCTTCCCATTACATCAAACAAGCCATGAAGACTGGAGTTTTTCCAGATGGAGAAGAGAAGGTGAAGGTTGGGGGAAGGGGGATTCTGATTTTTTTTGGCCAGCACAGATCCTGAGCTGTGCCTGTGAATTTGGGATTTACTTCACTGTAGAATCTTCACTGTAGTGAAAATTTGACCCTTGCTAGAAATATATATTGAAGCCAGTGTGAGTTTTTCTGCTGTCTTTGGTGCACTTCAGTTCATTTTCCTAAATTAGGAAAGCCTGCCACTCAAGGAATAATCTTTAGAAAAATTCACAGTTTCATGACTATGAAGATAAAACCTTATTTTTGACCTTGACTCTATATGCTTCAGGCAATCCTGGATTTTCTTGGAGCAAGATGGATACAAAGTCTGTGGCTTGATAGGAGTTAAACAAAATTGGTTTGGTTTGGGGGAGGATTGTTAATTACTTTGATTTTTATTTGGCAGCCATTCATAAACATCTGTGAGACTTCTCCCAAACCTCTGACCTAACTGAGAAAATACTTCAGTTTATGTTCTCACCTTTTTTTTTTAACTTTCCCTGAAAGTATTAGCTGAAGTCAGTAAGATCCTCTTCTTTGCTTGCACTTGTTAGGGAACTAACACCTACCTATTTTAAACTTGGCAGTGGTGTTGTCAGTGGTGCTGTCAGTCAGTGGTGCATCATTATTTCTAGGGAAGCAGGCAGTGCAGGCTACACTATCACTTTCTCAGTCATACACTTAAAGGTATATGATTAAATTGGGTATGCAGGCTGCTTGATCCATAAACTTTCTATTTTAATGGAATTTAATCACATAGGGCTTTTATCCTTCTGAATACTTCTAAGCCTGTGATAATAATGAGGATAAGTCATATTACTAATTCTTTATGTCATTGGTAATGTGCAAAAAACCCCCTATGTTCATGTTTCCTGTTCTTTTCCAATGTACTAAACTTTTTACAGTAGGAGTCCCTCTCAACAGCTCTGCTCCCATGAAGCTGTACTGGCTACATGCCTTGCATCGAAGCAACATAATTTTCAAATTTCTGTAAATTTATTTATTTCATTGGTTAGCTATTTGAATTTCCTCCTCCAAATTCTCAGTTAAAAAATAGTTAGGTGTCTATATGTAAAGAGCTGCCTTGAGATGGAAAGGAGTTAAGTGTGTCTTTGGTCACACAAATTCCTGTGACAGAAAAGGCCCCACCCACTCACCCTTTTTGTGATGGTGCAGGATCACCTTTTTGTGATGCACAATAAAAAAGCTATGAAGTAAAATGACAGAAGAGAGTAGGAGCTGGAAAACTAAATGCCTCCCACCAAGATGCACAGCCTGACAGATTTTTAACAACACAGCACAGATATGGCAGCTTTTTAAAATACTGCATTTTTAAAAGGATGTCTTCCTTTCACAGTGCTATCTTGCAATAGATTCATTAGTTGCAAAGCATGAATAGTGAAACATGGATATTCACTTTTGGAGGGCATCAAGAAGGGTGTAAATGACGTGGCATTCATATTGCAGAAGTTATGATAAAAGCTTTGATTTCAAATATACTTTTCTGACACTAACTCATCTAAATGTAAAGTTTTTTATCTTGTTTTCTGTCCTTTTAGCTTGGGATTTTTTCATTTGGTCTTATGTTAAAAGACTGCACACAACAGAACTGATTTGAAGCTTTCTAGGAAAATTCATTTTTGTTGAAAATGCCTAATTATCAAAACAGGAATGCTAAGGGAACACATCTTAGAATTGATCATAGAATGCTCCAAAGCAAACACCAACACCACCCCCTTTTTATTGTGGGTAGCTTCTGAATCACATCTTTCTATCTCTTAGTGACACACCTTCCTGCATACCTCAAGTATTAAAATGTAAAATTTATAAAATTAGTGAAGAAATTATTAGGGAATTGTTCAGAGATCTCTTAAGCACACCACAAGAGTACATTGTGAAGTGTAGTTGTTACAATCAGAAGGAAGTAAATAGCTTTTAATTCCTACCCAGTATGAGAGCTCAAACATATTAGGGGAACTCTTCCTGTTACTGGAATTAACTCTTGAATGATAAATCTTCAACAAAACCATATTGATTTTAAAGGTGCTGGTGAATATGGGTTGGAAAAGGAAAGCTGGGGGATCACAGCAATAAAGATACATAATATCAAAGAACCAGCAAATGGATTGCAAACTGCAGAGTGCAAAAATATTGTAGCAAATAACTATCTTTTTCTTTATCACAAGAAAAAGTGCAGACAGAAAAAACATAATGGAGCCACCCTATCTAAAGAGATGGATCTTACTGACAACGTACTTTTTCTAAATGATGCTCAGTGAATATGAAAGCAAAGACCAAGAGGCTAAGTTTTGTAATTACTTGAGGGGGAAAAAAAATCAGCATAAATAAAAACCTCAGCATTTCCCAAGACAAGCATATTTTGAAGACAAGGGAGTACAATAAATGTGTTGAGTTACATATCTCAGCAATAATTTGCAACCCAGGAGAGAAAGCAAAAAAAAAAAAAAAAAAAAAGAATTAACAATTCAGCAGTTGCATTCAAAAGCTTAAGGTTCAGCTACTGAAAATCTGCAAGATTTTGAAATTATGATTCTTTGAGTTGGATGCTATTTCCACCTTTGTATAGGGAAACAAGGAGTAGAAGTCCCTCAGAGATGTAGGCAGAATCATCTTTGAGAGAAAATGCTAAGGGTTAAATGCAATAATTTCATCATAAATTTGTTATGGAACTGAGTAAACTCTATTTCAAGAAGTGACCATAAAATAAGGTAGGATATTTAGGAACTGTGCAAAGAATTATGTGTGGCCTACAAATTATGCCATGGTCTATGAGCTGCCAGGAAGGAACATACATAAAATCTGTTTTGGTATACAACTGGATTGAACAGTCGATTCCAGTTGTGCCTCCTACCAGCCAAATCAGTGAATGCCACTGACATACAGGGTTAAAAAATCCACATCAGCTTCTCTTTCCTACCAGAATGGGGGACTGGATTAACACACAAACAAAACATCAGTTAGGAAACATCACTTTTACATGCTTTCAATCTAAGCAGTGGAGTATTTTATTAGCTTCTATAACGTCTACAAAAACATCTTTTTATCTAAACTCCCCCTTCCCACTAAACTGGAAGCTTTCAAACCCATGATATGGGATAAATATTTGACATCAACATTTCTGACAAGCAATTTTATTAGCTGGACTAAACTTCTGGAATAATTCCCACCACCTACATGAATGAAGTTTAGCGAGGAACACTGTTAAAAAGGCTCATAATGGATCTGAAGGAGATTTTTAACAGCTTTAACTTACAGTAATCTGAATTTTATATCTTAAGGACAAGAGGACAACTTGTAGGGGAGAACTCCAGATGCAACTGGACAAAACACCTGTTTAAAAAATTGTTAGAAATAAACAGAAAACAAGGAATCACAAAAGAAAACTAATACTGTGCAGGTAAAAAAGAGAGGAAGTGAAGTCTAATTACTGTAAAAGATAAATCAAGCTTGGCAATGAAGATGAAAGTGAAATAAGCAGCAAAAAGTTCTTGTATTATCAAGAGAAGAAATAGTTTTGCTGTGCAAGGACAGTGGAGGCAAAAATTAAACAATCTTTCACTTGGCACCAAAACAAAATTGGGACCTTCTGTCATATTCAGTAAGGATGAGTTAAATGTGAAGACAGCGCACTATCTTCAATAGAATGGAAATTACTATGTCAGAAGTAGAAACAGAACACAATAATCTGAATGCTTCAAATTTGATATGGAGTAGGCAATAAAATCGGAAAAAGACATCATTAGGAAGATTGAGATAAATGGAATATTGGATAAAATGCAATCTTATTCACACATGACAGATAATCCTGTCTAAATCTGATGTCTGTCCGATAATTTAACAGATTTTTCTAGGGAAAAGTCAAATGCTAGGCCTAATGTGCAAGGCTTTTGTGCAGTGCAGCACAGAAAATTATCAGTTAAGGTGAAGAACAGGATTAGTGATGTAAAGATTGGAAGCCAGGTGAGAAACTAGCTAATGAGGACAAAGGACAAGGCAATGTGCTGAGAGAAACAGCATGCTAGAAGGAACTCGCTGATGGAGGTCCCAGAGCTGGTCTGAAGACCAGCCTTGTGTAGTGACTGTAGTAATAGATTTGGCACCCTCAGTAGGAAGAAGAATTAGAATAATCAGGCAACTAGAACTGGCTGACATTGAGAAATGCTGTGAAGCACAAAGTGCAAGGCAGTGTCTGTGGCAACAGATGGGAAGAATTTGAGCACAGTTGTGACAAAGCTGTTTCCAAATGAGTCTGTCTAGGTATTTCTGGTATTGATGGAGAAGTGCTAATGCCATAGGACAGGACAACTTACCATCTCAGGGATAGCACTTTTCTAGCTACAGGGTTTTTTTCTGTCAGCTCAAGACTGCCAAACACAGCTTTTCTCTTATGTGCTCCAAAGCCTTGACAGAGTAACCATATGGCCCCTAACAATGTACTGAATATGCAGATCCCTAAAAAAATCTATTGTCTGTAACATAGCTTTGATGGGTTGGGAGGGACTATGGTACCTTAACATATATGAATTAATCTATAAATTCACAGGAAGAAAATGAGAATTGTTTGATCTAATGATACAAGAACATATGGGTGGAAACTGAGAATGCATTGAAATTAGAGGGATTTTTTTGCTATCATAACAGGGAGGTTCCAGGATAATTTCAAATAGGTTAGTGGGAAGTGGAAAAAGATCCCTAATAATGCTTGCTTGAGAAGGATTTGCCAGATGGAATATGTCATCTGATTTTAAGCAGTAATGGGGGCTTGGATTTGACAGCTTAGGGCATGCTCTCCATTCTGATTCCCTCATGCACCTGCCTTGAGAGTCGACTCAATTGAGAGCTCTTGGAGCTCCTGAAGTTTGGCCTCTCCTTGCCAGTAACAAATGTCACACTACAGAGAGCCCTGACATGAAACAGCCATGTCACACTCCCTCCAGACAGCTGGCATGGTCACTCATGGCAAGGTAACTGCAGCTGCATGGTCCTTGTTTCTCAGGGTAGGAGTGCCCCCCATTTGCATCACCAGGAGAAAAGAACACCATTTGGGAAGGAATTTCTACTGGAATGTATTGTTACATTCAGCAGAAAAATACAAACAAAGAATCCAAGATGAATCAGTTATTGTAACTGCGGTTTTGAACACACTGAGCACAATTAGCCTCATGTACAGTAATAGAGAATCATTACAGCAGACAGCTGCTGCTATATTAAATACTTGCACACAAACCCAAAAAGACACATGGCAACTGGCAGCTGATAGAGAAAACCAACAAAGAATACTGAAAGGTAAAAGTGGGGAGGGAAAATTGATTTTATAAGCTTTTCTGTTGTGCTCCTCCTTTTTGTATTGAGAACATCTGAAACCATAGGTCCTTTACCACTCTCTTGCCAAGTAATTGGTATAAAATAACCAGAAATGAATCCCCCTTATGCCATAGTAAGGATGCTCACAGGAAATTAGAGAAATGTAATAGAAGTGTTTTAACTACACATAAAAATCTCTTTCCTACATAGATAAGATTAAAACAGATTGCAGGACTCATTCTACCTTGCACTTTTTAATTAGACAGACTGCTGGTACCGCAGGGGTACTGAACACAGGCTCCTTTTTTCTCCACGTCTGATGTCAGAGGCAACAAAGGGAAAGAGAAGAGAAAGCAGCGTTTCCATCTCTCCTGGCACTCAGGAAATGAAGATAAGCCATTTCACACAAATATTTTGCCCTATGAGGCATGTATTTAGAAAGGACAGGCTATTATTAATTTTTTCTAAGGATGACATTTGAGAAGCATGAAATTGTGCAGCTTTGTGCAAAATCAGTATTTGCCTTACAGCTGCCTATGTCAAGCTCAGAGATTTTTGCCAAAATGCTATTAGTTTTCTGCATAAGTTTGTTTCATTCCACCAATGAATTCCAGGAAATTTATTAAGTTTCCTAAATTTTAATAAAATTTGTGGTCACAGTTTTCCAGTAAAACCTCCTAATTTTTCTCCCTTGTAGATAACCTCAGCATCTAAAAGGTAAGACAGCTTAGCTGTCTCCCACTGACCAGTGTTTTACCAATTAAACTGCACCCACCAGCAAATATCATTCAAGAACTGAAAAAGAAGGTGCTGCTGTATGACAGAAAGCATAGATCAGTATGTTTTACATAGAGTAAAACATGCAAGCAATAGAACAGAATCAGCTGGAAAATACAGAAAATGTGTCATCTGGTTCCTTGTCATCACAGTTTCTATGCAACATTTGCAATTCAGCATAAGCCATAGTAATGGACAGCATTTCATCTGAGTTAGATCATATTGAGAGTGCAAGCAAGCATCAGGAACTGAGAAGTATGGCCTTTCTGCCATGCATGAAATGACAGGAAAAACCTCCTTTGGCTTCTTTGTTTTCACCAAAAGGTAAAAAGGGTTTTCACTGTCAGGTTTTCACTGTCATTCAGGCAAACCAGATACTTCTCACTTTGGGTTCTGCTGGCATGAGTGATGTGTTGAGACAAACCTCCTTCATTCAGGGATGATCAAAGATGTGGAGTAACTAGCTACACACTTCACTTTTCATCCCAGCTGTGTTCAAAGGGCAAGACAGGGCTTTAAGTCGTCATTTAAGGCTTTATCCTCATGGTTTGCCTAAGAAATAGCTGGAGGTCATTTAAGTGTGAAGATAATGAAATCTTGCTGGTAGTGGACAAACTTGCTGTCCAGAAGTTATCATCATTACTGAAGCTGTCCAGAGCCCCTTCGTGCCCTTCTCAGCAAGAGAACCAACATTTCTGCTCAGACATTCCAGCTTCTGCAGTTGGTGAGCAGGGAAGGCACTCTAAACCATACCTGAGTGGTTTGGGTCCCTTTGGAGATTTCTTAAAAATCTCTGAGAGGTCTGGCAGGACACATAAATGTTCAGGTGGATTTGTTTTTTCTGTTTCAATGCAGTGTAGAAAACTCACAGCAACCTTCTGGTGTGTCGTGCCATTTCGGGTTACAAAATACGGTGTTTCACTGCTGGGGGCTGCTTCAGTTTCTGTTGACAAGCAGATCAAGCTCTGAATCTCAAAGAGGTATCTTCCTCATAGGCTGGGACAAAAATAGTCAGCAGTAGTTTAAATCACAGTGCTGATCCAAGGCAGACTCAGTCAGATCCTCATGGGTGTGATCCAAGGCAGTCATCAAAGAGCTATGACTAGGATGCTGGCTCCTGTTACTATTAATAAAGTAATATGGCTGCAGCATCCAGCCACACAAGTGAAAGCACTGTGTGAATTCCTAGCTCTCAGAGCCTTCAGCCTTCTGGTACTGCTGCTGGCTGGAGAGTGTGTGCATCCCACAGTGCAACTTCTGCACTTGGTCACAGTGAGCTTCATCTGCTATGTTGGAGGTGGAAATAGAAAATTGTGGAAAGAAGCCTCTCGATCAATTTATCAAACAGAGTGGAAATGTCTGTTTGCTATATAAAAGATAATGAGAGAAATTTGGTTTTAACTCCCTTCACTAGTCTGCTCAGGTATTCATGTGTGAAATTACTCAGGGGAAAAAGGCATAAGTCAGTGAAAGAACACCTGTTGGCCTTAGCTTTGATGGGCTGTGCAGTGTATGCTACAAACTGAATCAAACTGGAAAGCAGAGTTCACTGCACTGCACAGACCCACAATGGGAAGGAAGAAGGTGGTGGAACTGCCTGTCTGGAGAGCATGGATTGTGCCAGCAAAAATATGGAACTAGATTAATTCCACCTGATATGTATATTTTTACCCCTCTTCATCAGTGTGATTCTGAGGAGGTCACTTTTCTCTGAGATTTAAAACTTGAATTAATGGAACTGATTTCTTTATTCATTTATGCCAAAATGTGGAGAACTGCCAGATGAGGTAGAGAAAAAGGTAGTTATTCCATTTCATGCTTTATCACTGAGTATGTGAAACATGACAATTATAAATTTTCAGTTAGTACTTTAACAAAAACACCTTTTTATAGACTTGAAAAGCACAGTTGAGTTGCCACAGGCTAGGAGCGGGGGTTCATACTACCCACCAAGAGATTCAGTGTGTGGCTGCTGTTTTGAAATACAAATGAGTGCTGGAGTGCTGCAGCTCAAATAGTCTGCTCCTGCAACTATTTCCAGTTCAATGGACTGAGTAAAACAGAATTAGCATTTTCATAACCATTGCAATAATGTTCAAGATCATTATCATGATGGCTGAGCGAGAACCCAAAATTAGCAAATCGTTGAATTTCTTTGTCTGTGTGGGCTTTTCTGCAGACTCACATCTGTCTCATTTTGTCACTCTGGATACTGTTTTGCCGTGGTGTCAGTGGTAACATGGACATGGACATCTGTGACAGCCAGAACTACTTATCTGCAGATTCCCTCTGCAGGAGTCAGTCAGCACAGCCTGTCCTAGATGTGATTTTTCCATGCTGATTTTTCCATGTGATTTTTCCATGCATGTTTCTTTAGGCTTTCCCTTCTATATTCATGACCTGTGTTCTGAAGAATGGCCTGGTCTCTCCAGACCAAGGCATGAATCTACTACCTTCTAAATAGTTTTTCTTTCTATTTTTTTCTTCTCCTTTACTGTCTAATCACTGTTCATCAGATGCACTCATTTCCCCATTAAGAAACTTCCTTTTCTCCCACCTTTCCAAGGGGATTACTTTAAAGCATAAAATTATCAAGAGGAAATAGTAGAAACATTTTACCTATAGTGATTTCAGGATATATGAAAGACAAGTTTCACATGGACAGACAGTAAAAAATAGAGGATAAAAAACAGTAGGGAGAAAATTTTGAAAGGTTTAATAGTTTATTCTGGATTTTTAAAAATACTAAATTTGCAGGTGCCTTTATACTCATCTTCTTTGTTTTAGGAACCTTGTGATGCTTGACTTACTCATAATTTTCATTCACTTGCAACAAAAATGCTATATATATAAGCTAAATTTTGTTTTGTGAACTTCATCTACACTTGTCTGTAGCACTGCAGATATGTTTGGGTTCTTTTCTTTTTTAAAGTCAAAGACTTTGCGCATAGATAACAGAAGGAGTAATTTCACCTTACATTTGCTGTGATCAGCTGGAGCTTGCTGCTGCAGTGGTTTTCCTGGTGGGGTTCTGCACACTCTGGAGCGGTGCCCCTATTCCTGCAGCCAAGCCACCAGCTTCCACAAGCTCATCTGCTGAACCTGACTGAGCAGATCCATTCAAGTCCTGGGTTCCTAATGATCAACTCAAATAAATACCAGAAATGTCCACTCACCAGAATCTGTGCTTGTTTTGATAGGCTGACCAAATCTTGTTAAGCATGTTATCTTGTTATATTTGTCTAGGTTTTGCTTTGTGTGTTTATCTTCAAATTGACAGGCACCAAAGATGTGCCTTTTACATGCTGAAAGGTAATGTTAGTTTAATGTAGGCTATTCTTACCACAGGTACTAAATGGTGTCTAGAGAAGATATTTTTTGTGTTTTCTTAATTTTTTAACATTTATGAATATCATTGTATGATCCGTATTAAATACTATTGATTGAGGAAGCATTTATAGACACACAGATGTCAGAGCAGAGCAGACATGATCAGATCTGTAGAGCTGATTTAACTATTTGATTTGACTGCTTAAAAAGCTTTGGCAGATGCTTTTCATGTCAGTGATGAAATCTGAAATATTGTAGGTAAGGCACTTTCCCTGAAAAAGAGCTCTCTGCCTTCTCCTCAGAGGATCCCTATTCCCCGTTTTTATTCTGTAAACTCGTCTTTATTCAGTAACCAAGTGTAATTATCTCTTTTAAATGGGTAAGAAACTGAGGATCATCTAAAATCATTCTGATTCACAAAATAAATTTACAGGTTGAAAATCAAATTCAGGGACTCAAGAATGTTAGGTCATTGACCCCACCGCAAAGTCATCTGGTCTCTCAATAAACTTCATGGATGAGCAAGTTTACATATGTAATACATATGTACCTATAAATGTAGATATGAAATCCACAGTAAAACTGTTTAATGATATGGAAACATGAGTTGACTTTTAGTCTGCTTAGGATGTGTGGCACTCATTAGCTAATTTGAGCTAACCAGTTTCTCTTCACCTTGTAACTCTTTGGGCAGTTATCCTGCTTAGCATGGAGGGAAGGATTTGGAGAGGCATACAAATCTGGATATTTTAAAAATATTTTTTCTTAGAGGAAATATGTTTCTGTAGAAAGAGGTAATTCAGTGAAATGAAGCACAGTATCATTCTTAAGCAGCTTTTTAGGCAGAGAGAGGAATTACACACTTCCCAAGAACCTACATTTTGGTTCTGCAGTTGCATAAAGTGGCAATGAAAAGTGATCCTCCCTCACTTCGTTTCTTAGGAATGGCTCTTTCCTCTGGTTTTAAATGTGTTTCTTTTCCTGCCTATTAATAGCAAATCTCAGTAGATGAGGTTTACAGAGGAATATTTAAAAAAACCTCCAAAACCTGCACAGCAGTAGAGTATGCCTGGAAATCGTATCTTCCATAAATTGCAGGTTTCAGCTGAAGTCTGAATAGCATAGTACAGTGAACATCAAATTTTGTTTTTGGGAACTAGGTCTGCATCTTTCCATTGCACTGGTGGATTCACTGCTGTTTTAATAGGAGGAAAATATCCATTTATTTCAAAGGGGTTTAGATCAGTTTGACAGAGTATTGACAAAAAACACAGATTTGTCAGATTTGTCATGTACTTCAGTATATATTCCTATAGTAACCTCACTATCTACCTTTCTACTTCAGTGTTGCAGAGAGCTGCTGCACAAATGAATTCAGCCTGAACCTTGTTTCTAAGGAAGGTAAAAAAGGATGGAATTGTCATAGGACTGTCAGAGTCCACATCTCTTTGAGCTAGCTGTGCACAGATGCCAAAGACAAACAGACCTTTGTTTAGATTTCCCCAAGCTTGCCCAAACCCTTTCTCCCAGGCTGGAGAGCTGCCATGAGGGAGGACACTACCATGGAAGGAATACTTTCAGCCAAAAGAACCCACTGGCAGGAAGCCCCTGAGAGAGGAATGAGAGGTATGGCCAGGAGAAAGGGGATATGGTAGAGCTGGAGCCATGAACCAAAGCAAAAATGATTTGATTTTGTCTGGGCAGCTCCTAGAACAAGAAAAAAAGCACATTTAACTGCTGAAAGCCCCAGAGATTCCTCACAGCAGGACACAAAGCAATCACAGACCTGGCTGGCACTCTGGCTGTGCAGTGGGCCAAGCCAATTGGCGGGCTGGGGTGAGAAATTCAAGCATAAGGTGGGAATGAGGGACAGTGGGAAACTAGAGATGGGAAACGAGATGCATTTGGCTCCTGAGATTTTCTCAAGCTTAGTCAGCTTCACTGCTGCCAAGTGATGCTCAAGTTCAAATACAAAGTGAAGAGGGGAAGAAAGTGCTGAGAACAAAATTGTACTGAAAATGGAGGGGGAAAAATCAGCCAGAAGCTTGAAATTATTGACTTGTGTTTGATTGCCACGTGGGGGAGATCTAAGCTTAAACAGTCCTATCAGAGCTGTGTCACATGGAAGGAGTCCTTCAGCAGACTCTGGGTGAGGCTCAGCAGTGTCTCTGTGGCTCTGGGATAGCTGGGTGTTTTCATCAAATTGTGCTGCCAGACAACACATGAGGGCCTGGTGGCATACATGTAAAAAAAAACAAAAGCTGATGAAAAGCAAAATTCTTCCTACCCTCTAATCCTTCTCACATTCTTTAAAAACCTTCCCCATTATGGTATTTTCCCTGTCGAACGTGCACGCTGGGTGTGGGAAACGCACACATATCAGCATGGGTGATGTGTCCAAAGCTTTCAGAGATACTGAGGGTTCTGTAAAAAGACCAAATGCTTCCTCAGGCAGGAGGCTGGATGGAGGTTTTGTAGGTTTATGAAACAGTAACAAATTAACATCACTACAAATTTAGCTTAAGCAAAATTTGTTTTCTCCACAATGATAATTCCTTTACGCATAAAAAGCTGAATTGCTCAAAAAATTCCAAGATAATACAGTCCATTCTGTCTGTTTTGTGCTGAGCTAAGGTGATCCAGAGGAAACAAGTGGGCATCCATCAAAGCAGAGTCAGTCAGGATTAACAGACTTGCAGACACCTTTACATAAAATCTTGAAGTACCTCATGGAGCAGCTAATAGCAGGTTGCAAGTAGTTGATGGTGTTCAGGTACAGATTCCTGACAGCTGCAGAATACAGGCACTTCTGGAAGTTCCACTGAATACAAATCATTTATATCCTCAACAAGGTGGCTGTGCAATTTGTCCTTCATGGTTTCTCACACACAGAGCATGCATGAAGAAATAACTTGTAGTCTAGGATCAGCAGACAAGTCACATGGGCTTAAAGCCATTTTTGTGTCCCCTGTAGCCGAACCCAGTATCTAAAGCTGGTACCCAGTGGTCTGCGCTTTTGAAACCCTGTCTTTGCCTTTAGCTTTATCTGCAAGGGCTAACGAGTTGCCAGAAAGGTTCTTTGTGTTGTATTTTTAGTTCAGACACAAGTCTGTATATGTCAAAAAATTCAGGCTGACCTCTGATCTAGTGAAGCTGTGTGCCAAAATATGTGTACTTGAGCTTTCAGTTAACTGCCCTCCATGTGTACTTTCAAACCTCATGATGTTGACCTAGAGCACGTTTCACAGCTGAAGTTCATCTTATCCAAACTCACATTAGATCTTCTAGCACCTGCTTTCTATTCACAAGCAAGAAATACTGCAGACAGGGTAGTTTTTAAGTGCCTTTATTAAAAAAAATATATAATTCTTATTGAAATTATTATTTAATTATATTTTTATATTTCTAACAGCATATTAACTTCACAGACGTGGTTTAGCTGTAACTGTCTTCAGATTTGTCCACTGCCTGTCTGAAAATTGTAAATGATGGTACCTCACACTGGAGCTGGAGAAACTTGGACTTGGAGGAGTAGCTGGCTTGTGTAAAAGCATGAAAAAATCAGCTTTGGATCCGTGACCAAAACTCAGCTTTCCCAAGTCCCAGACAGTCAATACTTAACATGCCTGGCCAGGGGAAGGCACTAGTTAGCTCTTGGTTACAGAGGACAGGGGAATTGGTGGGAGTAAATTAATTTTCAAAGAGTAATTCCCATAAAAATTCAACATCCATATGACAGGGAGTTTGTTCTGTGCAGCGCATGCCAAAACAAGGATCTGTGCCTAACCCTGTCTTTGGGTCTTCATGAACTCAGGGTAATTGGTGCTGTGTCTAATGACTCTGCTGTTATTTCTGCTCAGTTTTCAGGACTTTACTTGTTGTCATTCTTCACGATCCTTGTTGGGCTGATGCTCTACTCCTCCACATCCACCTACGTAGCCCAGGATCCTCGGGTGTACAAGCAGTTCCGAAATCCCTCCGGACCTGTTGTAGACCTGCCAGCCAGCAGCCAGATGGAGCCTTCGGTGACATACACCAGCCTGGGGCAGGAGACAGAAGAGGAGCCTCACGTTAGAGTTGCTTAAACCCAGGGCTGTTGATCACCTATTGACAGTGGAGCTCGTATATCCATTATCTCTGTATTGTACATAGAGAAAGGTATTTACCAGGTGCAGTTACACTGGTGAGCTGCAAGGTAGCAAATAAGGAAAGCTCATACAAACACAAATTAATTGTTCCAGGGTGTTCCTTGCAAGGAGATGCCAGTCCCTCGTTTACGACATGAGCAGCATGTTTGCAATACAAGCTGCTGTGTAGGAATCAGTTAATGTCAAACTACCTGTGAAAGATATTCAATACGTAAGATGAAATTACAAAAAAAAAGGAAATTAATAGAAGGGCGTTTTACACACACAGAGTGATCATATGCCTAAGCCACATCAGTTGTGGAAAAAGTACCTTTTTACAGCAAATACACTTTGTGCAGTCACTGTTAATTTCTCTCTAAAATTTGTTTGTTTGCACAAAACAGATGGGTTAGTCGTGGTAACAACCCCCTGATACATTTTTGCTAGCACCTTGGATTTGGTGAGGGAAATACAATGAGTTCTGTGCTATCTGTCTAGTTGCCCTTTCTAGGTAATCTGATCCATGAATCCAGAGAAGGGACAACTTCCAATATCCGTCTCTATTCTAGGAATAGGTATAAGGCGAGCATTTTAGCCTTTCTATATTTGCAGAAGTGAAGTACTCAAGCATTGACCTCTCTATGATCCATGGCAGATTTTCTAGTGGCCAAGGTTCTGCATCAGATGACAGGGAGTCAATTTCTCTGTAGTCATGACTCAACACAGATTTCTTACTTTTAAAATTTTAACCTGTAGAAAGAAAAATACATTTTCTAGTTTCCTATGTATTGTACCTCTCCATGGAAAGATGACATATCATGTGGATCAGGGCACTTATTTTAGATACTCAGTGCATCGAGGGTGCCTTCTGCTCTTCCAGTTTGCTTAGTCTCCCATGGTTCATTATTCTAACAATAGCTATTTAGAAATGTGTCAGTTTTTCACCAAAACCCACAGATTGTAAGAATCAGGAAGATTAAGGGAGGAATTCATGAACAGAAAGACTGGACCATCTGCTGGTGTTGCCGCAGTAGCACAAAGGCATTTTACTGGCAGGGTGCACCAATTATTTTTCATTAACTGTGAAGCAAGCAGAAGAATTCAGCAGTTTTCTTACATTCCTGGGGACGTGTGAAAATAGTAAGGGTGTGCTCCACACTTCTGTATACAACTGTACTTCTGCCTCAGGAGCCTTACCTTCTAGAATGGGGAAAATCTTAGTCGCCACCATGAAAAATCCATTTTTGTCTGTATGTTTGCTCTTCTGAGAGCCCAGTACAAGGAAATCATTATTTCAGTATCCTTTATCTATTTGTAATTTAAAATTAAGAAAGACGAGGTGTTCCTGTGTCTAACAGTAAGTGAGGAATCTAGGAGAGATCTTGGTTTCATTCACCAATCTGCCACATCTTTACATGAATCCTTGGGCATGACTTACCTTCTGTGTGGCTGAGTTTCCAATCAGTGTATATGGAAATAATGACATTTTACCTACCTCACAGAGGTGCTATGGGACCAAGTTATTTTAGAATGCTTTAGGATCTTCAGAAAGAAGGAGTTTAAGAAGTACATAACAGTGCTGTAAAAGTGTGTATACATTCATCGTATTTGAAAATGGAGTTTATGGCATGGTTGATGAATATTTTGCTTGTGGGCATAGAAGGTGAATTTGATTTGAATGTTATTCTGCTGAAAAAAGACTGTTTCAAGCAAAAATGTAGGCCTTCATGTTTGAAAAATACAACTTACCTATTTCTATATAAAAAAGAAGAAAAAAGTCAATCTATACATTGGAGATTAGAAAGGTCACACAGTTCAACAAAGCAGGATGAATTTCTGCTGAGGTAACAATCATTTTTTATAGTCCTGTTCTGCTTTAATACAGAAGGAACTTCCCTGAAGCAGACTGAGAGAAGTTTATATATGCATAACAGACATGAAGTGGCAAATGTCAAAATGCTCTTGAACAGGAGAAGTATGCTGTGTCTTATTCTTACAATGGAGAAGAGGTAATTTCTTTCCCAGTGCGTTTAGGCTGTCTGCCACAGCCCTGCTGCACCTAAGGGAAGGTTCTGCAGTATTTCCAAATCATGCCCAAAAGCTTTGGTTGAGATGCCTTGGTACTAAACTAACAAGTGCATAGTTTTTTCCCCTGCCTTCTGTTTTTTTTTAATCTTTTTAGCACTCATGTTTCCGAACCTTTTTTTCTTAAACTATGGAGGATTAAAAAAACACAAAAAAAGCCCCACTAGATTCCTGCAGAAAAACAGACTCTGTATTCTGGGGATATTAAGGAAAGTCTAAATCAAAAAAATAAAAAACACACAAGAAAAACTACCTGACACTTCAAGATCCTTGAGTCAAACCCTGTGAGAACTTCGACTTAAGGTGGATTTCATACATTCCCCAGGAGAAGGGGTCTGATTACAATCATGGCTCACTCAGGTACCCAGAGGCATACTGGTGGGCACCTGTCATCTCAGTCTTTTTTGCTACCTTTTGTACCAATTAAATACCTTTCTCTGAGCGTTAGTCCCCGTGTTGGTCTGAGAACCTTGAGGATTGTGTGCGTGTGTGTTTCATGTTTACAGTTCCTTCCTTTTGCATAACTGTTTTGATTAATTTCCTTATTAGTATTTATTTTTAAGCCAAATGTTTGTAGTCCTTCGGCCTCCCATTTTTCTGACACTAACTTGTAGACGTTTATTAGAGTCTTCTGTGAAACAGCTGGGCAGGAGGCAGCTCCTGGCCGGGTCACGGGGCTGGGAGATTTTCCTTACGAGGGGTTGCGATCCATGGGTGGCTGAGAGGTGCCACCAGGCTATTCTAAAAGGCTCTGCTGTACAGGAATAAGTTATGAATGTTTCAGTGAGCGCTCTGCAGCCAGCCACCATGCCCTGTGCTTCTGGTGCAGGAGGAGTTTGATGTGCAAAGCAGGGCTGCTTCACTGTCTGTGTTTCCCCATGAGCAAGGTGGATGCTCGGATTAGCGCCAGTGCGCTAGTCCTGGATGGACCTCGAAGGAAAACAGTAGTATGGCTTTACAAATAACTGTGTTGACTGAAAAACTAGGTCAGTGGAGGAAAACATTCCTTCTGCCCGCTTGTGTTCTGCAGTTGGAGCCCTCCGTGCGCACCAGCAAAGGCTCAGCTATCTAACGGCAGCTACTCTCCGTGTTGCGTAGGACGTCTCTAGCTCTGCACAGCTCCTTGCCTGGACAGACTGAAACTCTCTGATACTGCTGGTCCTGGGCAGCCCTTAGCAAGACTGATGTAATTTTCTGATACCGGATGAACACCCTCACTGGGAGACAGACCTGGTCTTTGTTCCAGCTATAAAGTTTCGAAACACACAACGATAGACCAAGCAATTAAAAATTTTGCACCACTGTGTCATAAGAAGAAGTTTCAATGTATAGTGTAGAGATTGCTAACTTGTGCTATTAACATTTTGACAAGCGTGTAGTATCGTTTTCTTTCTTTCTTTCTTTTTTTTTTGAAAACCATTTAGTATTCCTGAGCTAGCTACAAATATAAATTTTACCCCATGGGTAGGATTTTATTGTTAAATGCCATAATAAAGCACACTAATCTTGACACTGCAGATGGAAGTATGAACCAAAACCAAAACCAGGCAAACAAAATCCCAACCCCAAATCCTGCATTGAGAAGCTGAATAAATCTTTCTCCATTTTGATATTTGCATGCACCTATATGGACTGGCTGTGGCAATGTAATGCCTGTATAATGTTTTCAAATAAAAAAAATAAATGCTTTATGAAAGCAGGGTTGGTGGTTTCTTGACTGTTTCCTTTCTGCTATCATAGCCTTAAACGATTTTTCAGAAGTGTAAATCTTGAATTGCAGGGAATAGTTTTTCACTGTACTCAGGGCTTCTTCCCCTTGTGAGGTGTTAACCCAGAACTCTTTCCAAGGTGTCTAAGAATAGCTGCCATCAGGCATCCTCAACTATCTTGCCTGTCCCCAGAGCGCTCGTCCAGAAGGATAAGAGTACTCCTGCATACCCTGTCTTAACCTGCCATTTCCCTAGGGCTGGCTCAGGTATCCTGATTGTCACTGCCCTCATTTGGAGACAAAACCACTCTCTCCACTGCCTTCCAGAAATTATTAATTAGTCTAGAATTAATCTGGGGAAATTAATCAGTGTAGAATTAATCTGATAAGTGCATGGTATTGAAGGGCTTCTCTGGCAGAGGTTACAGAGTGCCTGCAGCTGCCTTTCCCAGCCCTCCCTCCCAGGCTGCCCTACACAGCAACACTACACCCAGCTGAGGAAAGAAAGGATGGAGAAAAAATTTAGATACTGGGGGGACAGGAGTGTCAGGAGGAGCAGAATTAGGATAAGAAGGAAAATAAGACTTTGACTCATTGAAAGTTCAACTGGACAGGAAAGGAAGATCCTTAGTGTGTGAGAGCAAGGCATTTTATAAACATGTATTCATTCACTTCTAGGAGTGTTTGCCAGCATATGCACCTCTCCATCCCTCTTTGTCTGATGTCTCCCTGGGAAACTTGGCATCAGTATTTCTCACATACTTCATTGCTGGGAGTATAAAAGGGAATGGAGAGTGGTGAGCTCATTTCCAGCCACTTGCTGCACTGCAACTGCACAGAGCCCAGATGTTACAAAGCCAGCAGCACCCATGTGCTGCACCCGTGTGCTGGCTGATGTCTGATATTCCACTGTGAATGTCTCCTAAGTTATACAGAAACTGAGTTAGCTTGCACAGTTTGATCATACTAACAGTTGATTTGCATTTTCCTCTAAATCTTCTCTAGAGACTCTCTGGCATTACAAAATTATCCTTTTATTGCCTGGCTAAAATTCTGCCTGGGTGCTTGAGTCATATGAATAGTAATTGCATGGAATTACCCTAAAAATAGATCATAAATAGGCATTAATGAATCTTTCTGTTCTTAAATAAAACACGTTTTATCACTGAAGGACACTCAATCAGCTTAAAGCTGCCAGTCTCCCTTTGTTTTTGTTTATTTAGAACTAGTTCTCCAAAACATTACAAACCCAAATCTGAATGCTTAGCAGCAATATGTTGTGGCATACAAACAAGGAAGCAGTGCTTTTACAGTTAGAAAGGTTGTTTTGTTATGTTTGCTCTGCAGTTATAAGCACAATAATTGTCACATAAACAGTAACTAAGCCAAACCGTTGTGAAAGGGAGAACCTCTGCTTGCGCAGCCATTGACCTGTTCCCTCAGCAATTGCAAAGTGGATACCAAAAGCCAGCAATGCAGCAATAATGACAATATTGGAGTAGAGCATTGTCCTTGTCATCCTCCTCCTCCTGTTTGAACTGTAGGATCATGCACTGTGGTATTTACTATTAAAAATCCTGCTGTCTGGAAGATACTAATTCTACATGGCAGGGATCACTAATCAGTGATTAGTCATGTACTGGCTGTGAGCCACCAACAGGAGACAAAACCCTACAAATTGGCCACAAAAAGCCAGTGGTAACCCTCAGATAACTTGCTCTGCTAGTATTTCAATTTCACTAAAAGGCCCAGAGTATTTTTTCAGAGTGATCACTCTGATGGTCAGAACATCTTCCACAGCCTTAGAAACCACAACAGGTGCCCCGTGATCCCAGTGATGTCACTTAGCTGGGTGCAGGGAGCAACCACTACCATTGTGCTGCCTCTCAGGGGCATTTCCCTCAGTGAGGAAGAGCCCCTGCTACCACTGCTATGATACAGCATCCAGTAGGAGGAAAGAAACTGGCTCAAAGCAAATCTTGAGGTCTGAAGTGAAAAGTCAGCACTCTGTGTGGTGCTTTCTGCTCTAAAACCATGCATTTGCTATTATTTGGGTGGGGTTTTTTTTCCCCTTATCCTATAAGTTCCATTTTTAATTGGAAATTATGCCCCAAGTTCCTCTGGTACTCATGATGTCAACATTTGGCCCTTTATTAATAGTTTAATGTGTGGAATCTCTTCAAGACTACAGATATTGTCAGTCCTACATGCTATATTTGTAGGTTGAGGCTAGGTGAAGCTGATTTTATGAGATTTATAAATTTTATTCTACTTAGATTCTGATTTATAACCTTGAGCTATAGTTGACTTTTTTTGTGACTCCTTATTGTGTACAATGTCCTCAGGCAATTTCCTAGTGCTACCCTCATCTTAATAATGCATTATTAATTTCTTACCGCTAAATACATTATTTATATTAACTACTGCATTTTGTTCCCCACATCTTGATAACAGCAAACTCATCAGATTTTAACATCATGCAAAGTTGTCAGTAAGAATTTAGCTCCTCCTTCCCATGTGCAATATGAACATACTTGTCAGGAGCAAAATATTGGATTCACCATTATTAAATAATGACTTTTTTTATTCTAGACCTTACCAAAGCAGAGAAAGATAATGAACATGTGCTGAGTTTACCTGATCACTGCACACTGAAGCACAAAGTGATTCAATGGCAACACCAGAGACACTTTGCATGCAGAATAGCTGGGATTTTTACAGGTGCAGAACGCCTGCAAGCCAATGGATCAATGCTGTGGGAGGTCATGCGTATTTAACTTCCCATCGCCTATAGTAGCCAGCAACACAGAAACCTGGTTGCTTGCCAGATCCATAGAAATCAGCAATCAGCATTTGCATGTTCTTGAAATGACTGCTTGCCTAAATTAACTTCCTTAGTGAGAAGGGGGAAGGGAATGGGCTAATGACAACAATAATCTGAAGAAACTCGTTACGTGACTCTGAGCAGTGGCTTGAACTATCTAATGTAGTTCTTGGTATTAAAGAGATTTCTGGATGCTAAATAGGTCACACATGTATGCAGCCACATATTTTATGAGTCTTTATGTCCCCATACACTGTCTGTGAGCCTGCACTGTAATTAAACAGAAAGGAGAGTACCCACAAATTTTTTTTCATTTAAAATTGTTGCAGCAGGATTGATTTAATGACTAAGTTGACAAGAAACATCGGTGCTGCAGGACCTGCCTTGACTTTGCATCCTCAGGTGACACCACCTCTTTGGATGATGTGTGCTGCTACACCAGCCAGCAAAGCATTTGGAAAATGCAAAATTTAAGTCTTTATTTTAGCCTTGAGCTTTAATATAACATACAACAAAAGCAAACAGGGATTTAAAGTGAAACAAGTCTATATTAAAAGAGCAGAATAGCACTTAGCTTCCTACTCCTCTGTTATCCAGTTTGTCTGACCATCTTTTTCCCCAAGTCACCATCCACCAATCTCCATGTGGCCAAAACAACTACTAAGGTCATCTTCACCTTTTTGGTCTAAAAGTTACTCACACTCCCTTCTGAATCACTGACCTAAATTAATTCATTCATAGCTTCAAGGTTCTTAGCTATCCTGCCTTTCCCTCCCAGTCTGGCCCTGAGTATGGCTCCTCTGCCTACTCATTGACCTTGCATACAAACATCTTGCTGCTTTTTTGCTGGTGTAGTCCAGCCAAAGAGGATCCTGGCCTTAACACGGAGGCTACTGGTCACAGAATATTTGAACAGGGGTTTCTTTCAGTTTCTGTAAAAAAGTCAGATTCCAGCCCCACTCCATTACAATTGGAGGTATTAAAAAAAAATTAAAATAAAATGCTTGCTCTTCAACTATATGACATTCAGGCAGTATGGTATGAAGCCAGCCATAGGAGATTCAAAACACATGTGCATTTGCCTGCCATTTGATTTACAGTGAAGGTGAAAGAAGAGTGGCTGGTGGAGGATGAGCTACAGGTACCCTTCAGCTCATTAGCTTTAACAAGTCAGCAACAAAACCAGTTTTATAATTTGGACTAAGTGAGGGTAATCCATATAATTCTGTCCTCATAGAAAAGACAAACATAAAAAGTAAAATGTCTCCCCAACTTGTAATTATTTAAATTATTAACAGAGATGTCATTGATGATTTATTTACATATATTGACTTCCTCTCCTGCAGCTCTTGTTTTCCTCTCCAGCTTCTCTGCACCTGGTCTGACCAAGAAAATGCTTAAATCCACTAAAATATAAGAAAAGAGAGAAAAATAAAGGGAAGTGTTTATCTAACTTATAACTGCTTCTGTTTCTCCCTGTACAAATGCCTCCTTTGAGCTACATTTAGTGCAAACATGGACAGTGGCTAAGCTGGCATTTGTCTTCACACACTGGGAGAACTGTGAGTCCTCACCCCCAAACCTCAACCTTCACCTCTAGCACAGATTTCATTTCTGTGAGATGATGGAGAGATCCAGCTGAGCTCCTTTTATTTCCCCTGGGTGTAGGAGGAAGGATGTGTGCTCAAGACAGCACGAGAAACTTGTCCTGCTGCAGCTCCTTGAGCTCAGATTTAGTTGCTGGATACAGAGCCGTGCTCTGCAGAGCCAGCAGCCTGGCACCTGCCACAGGTCTGCTTTAACTGGAGTTACTGTGGTAAGCTGCTGATCTGAAGAAAATAATTGCAGCAGCTGCACTAGCACAGGCTTCTCTCTGCTGCTGTAGAGGGGTAAACATCCCTGTCAGCTCCAGCACGGGTGTTTCATTATGGCAAGGGAATACTATGGGCTTTGCTCTGAGTGTGCATCATGAAATATCAGGGAGCAGTTACACAGTCATTAAAAAAATACCCATTTTAGCGCTCCCATTTAAGCTTGTGCTTTTTCCTTGTGAGTTTTCCATTCTTTTTGCCTTTATATGGTGCCAAGACAGTTCTTCCACATCAGCATTTGAACCTTGGAGCAAAATGCAGATACAGAAAAGCCAATAAAAAAAGGCTTTGGCGGCCCAAGAGATTTTCAGTCACATGAAATTCACCTTACACCCTACTCACATGGAAGTGTTCTAGACAAGAAAGTGTCTGAAAGGCCAGCTCCAGTCTCCTGCAAGACCCTGTGATGGTGAGGGAGAAGACTTACAGTTGTGAAAGGTAAAGGTATGGCAATGGGAAAGAGAGGAAAGTGGTGATTTTGGACAGAGGGAGAGAAAGAGAGGGAAGTCTCTTGGGATGGAGAAGGGCTGGAGAAGTAACATGAGTTGTGAAGGAAAGAAAGGCCAGGATAGGGGGACCATGGCTTGGACCCAGGGTTATTTAAGAGGTTAGAGAGGAGTGGGACAGGGGTTCATCGTCTCACCTGCTGCAAAACACTGCAAAGTCCAAGGCTTTAGCTCTCCTCCTGATCAGCAGGATCTGCAAGGGAGATGTGCTCTGACAGCACAGTGAAAAATAGAATAGGTGTCTTCTCCTTAGGAGCGGCACCTTGGGGTGCTTGTGCTGGATGTGTGTGAACCTAAAGCAGACACTGCTGAAGCCCGTTAATGAGCAACCATTCCCAGATATTCAAGATGGAAGAAAAACTCCTCAAGCAAGAAGGACAGTGTGAAAAAGGGCTTCATTTGTGTTGTCAGACAAGATATTGCTGTTGTCTTGCTTTTTGGTTTTTTCCCCCCACAAATAGCCACCACCCCACACTGACTTTTGAAAAGTCTATCAATGTATGAGGGAGCATTATTGCTGCATGGGGTGTTTGCAATTTCTGATCATGAAAGATGGTTAATATGTCTGAACAGAGAGAAATAACCCATCCTAGTTTCTTTTCTTTTTTGTATTTCCCAGTGTTGCCACTGGCTGTGTCCTGACTTTTCTTTGCACAAGCTGAATGGCAATTGGTAAATGTGTTTGAGGCACTGTAAGAGCAGTGTCTGGAGTCTGCCACTGACACTTTAATCTAATGAGAAATGCCAGGGACCTTCTGTTGGTTATTTCAAAATATTTTTCTTGGAAGAATTTTAAGACTTATAAAATAAATCAGTCTTGTTATATCAACATTTCTGGACAAAAACAACTCCCAGATCTTATGCTCAACATTTTCTCCCCTGCTTGCCTCATACTTGGCTTGCATAAGAGCCAGGAAATAAACATGTCACTTCTTTTACTGCTCATTTATCAGGAAGGAGAAAAGATGGGGGGAGAGAAATAAAGGGAAAAAAAACTGTTGGGGCTCTGTGGGCATCTTGTGTGATGGCTTAACCTCTATAATTGTGAGTTCATAAAGCAATAAAGCCTCAATTGCTCTGATCTCCTCCTCTCCATTTACCTAGTGATGCATCAGAGTCTAAGGATGCTCATATTTAATATGCAAATAAAGAAAAAAAGAGTGAAGCAGAACATATTAGAGCACACTGAACAAAAGCTTTTCGCCACTAACCAAGAACTACTCCAATCAGCAAACGTCACTAATGTGTTTTGAACAAACAGAGGAGCTGAAATGCTCTGGTGTTCTGAGTTCCATTAAAATGAAAGGTGTGGTGCACAGAAAATGACCCAGATGATCCCGCCATCCACTGAAGAGGGCAGAAGGTGTAATCCCCAAATGGATGATGTTTATGCAGACCTGTTTATGCCACCTGCTGGGATAACACATCTTCCTTGGGAGCTGCTGCAATTCTGAGGCAAAGGCATTTATCCACAGCCCTATGGAACAAATCTTTCTGTAGGGAACTTGCTTACAGTCGAACCTGGCTTTTCCAGATGCAGAAGTGATTTTCACTTTAGCAATTTAACATACAATCATTTATATTTATATTATCTAGAGACAAGCAGAATTTTTTTCAGCCTGTTGAGGCTGCAGCAGGTGGTGCTGATTTGCATTCTGCAGATGTTTGGGCTTTCCAGCAGGGCTTCAAGAGAGAGAATATTTTCTTTGTTTCTTATAAAGACTAAGACTTTGAATTTTCACATAGAGGAACATATAACTAGATGTGAATGCTTCTATTATGCTTGCAGAGCTGTATATCAAGTGCTGCTCCACATATCTTTTGGGTGGCATTTGTAGTGAGCCTTCATACATCTTTTTGCTGATGCAAGTGATCAGTTCTAATTCTGGGTGATGGCAGGGCCAAGTCTTGTTCCTGGGTCTTGTCACTGAGATGATTTAATAATTTAACCTGCCATGATTTAACAACCATTTTTTCTGTATATTTACATCTCTGCTTGGAATATACTTGAGATATAAAAGTCCTATACTTTTAAAAGTCCCTAGAGAACACAATTGAAAATGTCAAAGGGAGTAAGTATTTGAAATATGTTTGTCCTTTTCCTTATTTTATATGGTTTTAAAATTTAAACATGCTGTTGAGGTACAAACTAATGCCAAAATTTCTGTATTGCTCTTACTGACGTTTCCACATTTATACCTGTTTCTCCAATGAATGTATGATGTTCTGTGTATTGTATTTAAAAATAGGAGCAACCTGACAGATTTTATATTTAAGCAGAACAGAGAACTGTGGCAAATATGCAAAGACAAATTACTCTTGAAATGCATTATACTCTTGAGCTGTCAAGTGATGTTTCTCTTTAAATGAGCTCTCTCATTTTGGATGCCTCCATCCCATTTCAATCCCCTGATGGACGATGCCTTCAGGCATCTGTACACCTGGAAAAACTTCTACAGGAAACTACTTGATAACAGCTTCAAATGCTGACCTTTTCTGGAGGCATGTTGTGCAAATGTTTGCTGGGCAGTAGCAAATCTCCTTGCCTTCTTCCCAGCTGCCAGATGGTGCTGAAGCTTCAGGATGGCTCCTGCTCAGCCCTTGGGAAGATCTTTATGAACACATCTCTGATGTTGCACCTACCCTCTGCATTTAACTGGCAAACACCTTGAAAATCTGTCAGCCTGGCAGTTGTATGCTCCCCTGAGATCTAGAAATCTGTCTTCCTGGTTTGGCCCTTCTCACTTTTACAACTTATCCTCTGAATGCTCTTAATTGTGCTCCCTCCAGCTCTCCTCTAAATCTTGGTCACTTTCTCTCATCCTTCTGCAGTTTATCCATGACTAAACTTGTTCATATACTATCTGCAAGTTAATACTCCCAATCCTTTCTCTCAAGTGCTGATCAGCTTCGTATCTCCAGACTAAACTGTTTGTCTCACTAACCTCATTTTGTGGGTGACAATGTGACTTAAGCCTTGCTCAGGCTCTTCCCACTGGAGCTGCTCACCTCTGTTCTTAATTACTGTGAACTCTGCAGTCCTGAAGCCACTGCTCTGTTTGATGGCTGTGCAGTTTTCTCCTGAAGTGCTGCTGCTCATCTTGTTTTAATTAAGGTAATATCTCCTTAAAGATTGTTCTTTGGGCACAGCGCTTAAGAGATCAATTCCACTTCTTTTTCACTTCCACTGCAGATAAGAAGCGGGGAAGGTAATTAGCACAAATGTCTCCAGCAGCAGAGGCTCCTCGCTGTGTATCACTGAAGTGTTGTGTATTCAACTGACATCAGACAAATGGATGTGGTTTTGGGGTTCTTTTTAAAGGAAGCTAGTCACTTGTTTCCTTTCAAATAGAGAAATCCTCTAGTACCTGAAATCCTGTAGTAAATTAATGGAAGAGGAGTCTGTGTAAGACTGCACAGAAAGGGAAAGGTATACCTTAGATGACAGCTGTCACCAGTCTCACTCACTGTCTCATGGGCTGCACTTATTCACACCCAGACGTTCACAAGCTGCCCACAATCATAACTGAAGTTCACCAGAAACTAGGATTTCAGTTTCCTCAACAGATCTCTTGGGAAAGAAAACTAATTTCTGGATAGACTTGATGAGTCTGAGGACTCAACAATGACTATGGGATGAGCTTTTACCTCTCAACCTTATCTTCCATTATTCTTAGGTGCTGTTGCGACCCATTGCCTTTATTTCCTTATTTTGGTTGTCTTTCTGGCTGTAACTTGATTTCTGGTTGTGTGAGAGGGGTGAGAATGGCACATGTGATGCAGCCTTGTTACCTCACATCATCTTGTTTATACCTAGATGAGAAGACCTGTATCCCAACAGCAACACATTTCTCTGTGTTTACAAGGCTGATTGCTCTGCCTGTGTACTTGGTTATTGAGGGTTATGTCCTATTGTTTTAACCCTTCATTTTCTTCTGCTGCCCTCACATGGGCTGACACATTCAGAAAAATCTTGATATTTCTGCTACAAATATTTCTGTACCTAAAGTATGACTGGAGAAATAGAGGTGAATTTTGCAATTATGGTGATTTGTTTTGGTCTTTAGTCTTTTGCTGGTATGTGAATGTTTAAACCATAGGACATAACCCAGATGTACAGGGTTTCAGTTCTGTTTGGGTTTTTACATGACTGGATTATACTTCCCCTGTTGCAAGGGCCTATAAAAAATGGCAACATGAACAGGAAACAAATCACCAGAGCCAAGAAACTTGAAATGTTGGAAGTTATTTCTTGAGCAGAAATAATTACAACATTTGTTTCACAATTTTCCAATACAACTATTTTTTTTTCTTTCCTGAAATATAAAAACAGAGAGACATTTATGTAGATAGCTTGTTTGGAAATGAAGTGCTTGGTTTGGAAATGGAGCTGGTTTGGAAATGAAGTGCCTTGACAGCAGGTCAGCTGCAATTGTCTGTACGCAGGAGTTGCACAACACTGAGTCTGCCTGGAGAAAAGGACCATACTCTTAGTGCTGAGCAGAGCGTGGGTCACCCAGGAATTGCCTTTTTTGGCTGTTTTGTTTCAAACAGGAAAAGTTTTTGGCTGTATTGTCTCAAATAGATGAAGTAACTGCTACCATAAGGAGACCTGTGTTCCACAGGCGCTCATTCATGTGTGGCAAAGAGGAAGGTGCTCCTTACCCAGTGTCCTGTCCTGTGCAGGGTTATTCCCCCATTCCCTCCAGAAGAAAGTCTGGTTCTGACATTGTTTTCCACTATAAATAAATAATTTGACTGCTGCTTTTGGTGGAAAATATATATTCTGGGTCTCTCTCCAGCTTGGCTTCCTTAAGCTGTTCTTTTGCAAGGACAGTACAGTCTTCCTCTCCAGCCCAAAACTTCTAATATTGCTCCTGAGATATGAAAAGCAGTGATTGAAAGATCATTTAAAGCCCCCATTACTGTGTGCCTTACTTCTAAATGTTCCAAGACTTAGAAGAATTTTGTTTGCATGAGTCTTAATACCTGATTTTTTTAGTCTTACCTTGTACTAAAGTGCAAACCTGAAGTTCCTGCTGTTAACACAACAGCAAAAAAAAAAAAAAAAAAAAAAAATAAAATATAAAAAAAAAAGAGAAAAATAAAAAAAAAAAAAAAAAAAAAAAAAAAAAAAAAGAAAAAAAAAAAAAGAAAAAAAAAGTGAAATATTAAAAGCATAAGCACTTAAGGTCTCTTGCATCACAAGTCCTTTACACCTTCTCCTAATCAGTTTAGAGTACTCTGTGCCCCTTTCTACTGGACTGATATGTGGGTTACACATTCAAACAAACAAACAAGCAAACAAACTCACAACTATCTGCAATGGTGTTGAAACAATGAAAGAATTGGACTCCAGTCCCAATAGCAATAAAACATCTTCATTTTAGATTCCAACAGTTAAAAACAAAAGTCATTAATCCAGGAAATCTCTACATTTTACCTCTCTTCCCAGAACTCTCTACTTCCACCTGAACTATCTGCTTAGGGGTTAAAAAAAAAAAAAAAAAAAACCCCAAAAAAACCAAAAAATTCAAACAAACAAACAAAAAACCCCCAAACCAACCAACCAAAAAACCAAAAAAGAGGAATTGCCATGATGTGTGCGGCTGTTACTGTGCAGTTACTCTTTGGCTATTTTCTACAGCATCACTGAGTTTTCAAATTTCTTGCAGTTACTCCATCCAAAACTCTTTTCCTGCTCCTGCTACAAAACAATAGCTTTCAGTTCCCTTACTGTAATATCTATTAATTTTCTTACCTCACTTTGGGAAAACATGTCGTTTGAGGACATTGTTGTGGGTTAATGAAAGCATTCTGTAATCTTCTGTCCATCAGCTGCTCAGCCTGAAACATTTTCACATTGCCTGTGATTAAAGGCAGACAAGTGAGGGTTAAATCTGCTTTTGTCTCTGTTCACTTCTAATTGTTTACCACACAGCAGCTGAGAGCGCACCGTTCTTCACTTTGAGACCTAATGGTGGCTTTTCATCTGCTTTCTATTTGTTGCAGTTTTGAATAGTTTTGTTTTGATGTCAGAATTATATGGCTTGAAAACACTATTCATTCTGTCAAAATAGTTAACATAGGGTTACGATGGGGGATTATAAATTCCAATAAGATGTGCTTAATATTAAGAGAAAAGCACTTGTTCTGAATCTGGAGTTTTCTTTCTCCAAGGAGATTATATTGCTATGTAGATTTTCCATTTTTCTAATGTTTAGGTTATTAGGACATTGTGGCCTGCAGTGAAAACTCAGATTGCAATTGAATTTCAGGATTTAACTTTTCATTTGCAATTATTCAAACAGAGGATTTGTTCCTTAAGAAGTTCATGAATGAGTGCCTTAGTGCCCTATAGACATGACTTGGTTTTAATAGAAATGCAGCAGAAAAATTGAAATACTAAGATACAGAATCATTTCTGGCTAGAGTCTTTCTGACAACTGACATTTGATAAGTGTCAAAAGAAAAGCTTTTCTGACTGACTTTAAGTGTTACATATGTATGAAAACCTGAGACCTACACAGCATCTCTTGAAAATGTAGCCTCTTGCATTTACATGTGATGCAACGTCTCTTGTCCAGCTTTTATCTTATAGGATAAGACAAGTATATTCTTTACACAGAAGGGTGTGTGTATCTGGATCTCCCTTCTTTCACTGCAGTCATGCAAGGATGTGCAGCAGCCCACACGCCCAACATGGACACTTTAAACACCACACAGCTGCTTATGAAGGGGCAGGAGCAACGACAGGATGAGGGAAGGGATGCATGCCGTGGAAAAAGAGATGAAATGGAAGAAGCTATGGAGGGTATAGAGGCTTCATCTGACCAGTGAGTCAGAAGGGCTTTGGCTGCATTTATGCTCCTCTTATACATCAATTCCACACCAATGTAGGATGTGGGATGCACCAGTCTTCTCTGGCTGTGGTTCCCACATATCATTCTCTGAGTGCTCCTGAGTCACAAGGAATGGGATCTACAAAACGAAACACAATGAGCCCCTCCAAGCAAGAGAAGGAACGGGACATAATGTGCAACGCAGAAGTTGTAGGCACATGCACACCACTGTTAGCAAGAGGTATCTGATGTGTGCTCTGGGAATGGTGGCAGGAGCTAGAGCATCACATCTGCTACCTGAGCTGCTCAGTGGAATTCTTCCTAAATTTTTATGCTGCTCTTTTTCTTTTAATTAACTGTGCTTGTGGCTTGCTGCAAAGGTCAATGACTGACGCATAGGAATGAGGTGTTAGTGGAGCTGTCTGCTTGACTTTATTAAATAAAGATTAATTTATCCTACGTGTACAGAGTATCTTGCAGGGTTGTGTTGGGCTTTGGTCCTGAATCAGGGCTTTTTACAGGCTTCTTAGATAACAATTTGTCATAGCCATTACTGTCACTTTCCCACAGTGCATATTCAGAACATGGAGGAGTTATCTTTTGCTGATGCTCTCACAGGACCTCTGAAGTTGAGGGTTGAACTTTTATCTGCAATCTTATATTACATGCACAATGAATCATATAAGACTACTGGAAAACCTCTGCACATACCTTTTATCCTCTTTTTCAGGACTCACCCTTCAGTTTTGGGGTTTATTTTATTTCACTCTCCAATAGCAACTTCATTTTTCAGAGAGTAAAATTTGTTCTTTAATTTCAGATTGTGTGAAAAACTAGGGAGGGGAAAAATGTTATTCACTTTGGAAAAAAAAATGCTAACAAAAAAATCTTTGGAAAGGTTTTTGCCTTCCTCAGAGGTATGCTGCTTTCTGTGATTAAGAAGAGTTCAGCCAGGGCTGGTTTATGTACTACTGTGCTAAGACTGGGCTCTGATCTCTGACTTACAAAGAACTGGTTCTGGGAAATTTGTGTAATTGCAGGAAGGGTTAGAAGTTTTGAGGGACTGTCAGGAATGTCGGAAATGCAGGGCAATTGGTTATGTGAAAAAAAATATAAGTCTTCTTTATACAAGTAGGTAATATAACATTATCTGCCCATAACTGTGTCTGAAAGGCTTGGCTGTCAGAGAGAGGAGAGATTCTGAAACCAGTAGCAGTAAACTAATTTGCAAAAAATTTAGCCTGCAGGTAAATTTGTAATTATTACCTATCAAATCAGAATGATTTCCTAAAACATTATGAAGAATCTGCATTACTTAGCTAGGTTGTTTAAAGAAACACAAGAAAAATGATCAAAATAGAAATTGGAATAAAAGAAAGAATAAGAAAATCTCTTTGATTAGACCACACTGTCAATAACCTACCTGTTGTTTTTGATTTCCAAGAATGATGTTTGGCAATAATAATACATTTGTTACTCGGGAAATACAGTTCTTCCTATGCTAATTAATGCAGTGGAAAAAAATTCATTATTCTGTTAACACATGCGCCCTTTGTAATTTACAGTCAAATTTATATTAGATCCTTATATTGGCTTTATTGGAAGTGGTATTTCTTGAGGTTCAAGTGATCCAGTCTCAAGAGCCCCAGACAGTTCCCACCATGGAGATGGGTTGTCTCTTTAACTTTATTTCCAGAGCTGTCAGGGTGAAAATTTCACAGTTCCTCATTTTCTGGTTTAGATTTGAATTAGGGTTATTACATTCACATCAAACGGAAATTATAACTGCTAATCACATTATGTTCAGTGTTGTTTACCCAAGATTACAGCTGTCAAAATAGATATGGCAATATTAGATTTTGAAGAAGCTGTCTCTAACAGTTGTAGTATGCATTAGTAAATGATAAACGGCTCAGGTTTTTACTCCCTTGTTGGGGAAGCCTCTTCTGGCACAATTGCAAAATCTCATTAGAAGTCAGCACTGAGCTGTGATTTTCAGATTATGTGCATGGTGCTCACTGTATTTCATATCCTAATATTTGCCCTCCTGTATTAGTAATGCCACCTCACTCTTTCTGGGTTTTACCGAGTTGGAAAATTCTTGCAGTTAATTGAGGTCAATTATTGCTAAAAAGAAAAAAAAAAAAAAAAGCTTAGACGCTAGTGAGCATCTGCCCAGTGTGTGGAGGAGCTTTCTTCTTTAGAAAGAAGCCAGTGCCTGATCTAATGGGACTAAAAGCCTAAGTATCCTACTGGTACTGGCAAGACATCCTTTAGAGTATTTTGCAGTGTGAGGGAACAAAATCAATCTTCACTATATAAAATACATCCTTTGTCTTCTTAACTGCAGTCAGTGTTCAAATGAGAGTGTACAATTTATGTTCCTAATCAATATGTACCTCAGTTCTTGGAAACAGGTTTGAGATGAAAGAGCTCACTACAGCTAACAGCTACAGAACAGTTGTTACCAGTGTGGCATCATTCTATCATAGCCTTTTCAAAGGCTGCATAAGGAAAGTTAAGGAGGAGGGAGGCAAAAAAATCCCAAAAAACCCAAAATAAACAAAAAAGCTGCAGGCAATTCCATAAAATCCACTCGGCCAAAATGCCAAAGAAACCAGTGAAAGGTGAGCAGTGGGTCAACACTCACCTGCTGCAGAACTCAGCACAAAGCAGGACTGATTGTGCTTCCCTTGCTACATGGCTGCCAGGAGAGATTATGATCAAACCAGTTAGGGAGAAACTCCTGTCCTTCATCCTAGAGATGGGAGAGCTGTTTCTTTGCTTATTTTTTATATATGATTTGAGATTTTTATTTTTTCTTTTGAGAAAGATGTTGGCTTTATTTAAGATAGTGGAAACTGAGAAATTAAAGAAACCTTGAAATTTAGGGAATGGTATCATCAAGAAAGATTTTTAAAGAGGTTTTTTTTTTCATTTTCAAAAACTTCCAAGATATTTACAGGATTTGTTAATTACCAGAGAATTTTTAAGTTGAGTTGCAGTACCAGCTGCATTACTGATGTGCCCTCTTCAGTGATAAATCCAAGACTGTGTGCACCATCAACACTGGCATTTGGGATTCTGCAAGCTGTGCCCACACTGCTTAATCTTTCCTAATCACATATTGGGCATCTGCAGACAATTTACCATTGGTAAATAATGGTCAGTAAGCAGAGGGTATTCTGCAAAGAAACCAAAATATAAGGCTCAGTATTTGCAACTGGAAGGACAAGTGAAGATGATAGATGATTTCAGATTCAGATAGCTCAAGAGGTGGAAAGTTGTAACCAGAGCAGTGAGTGATACAAAGGTTTCAACACTTAGAAACGCTCATCCCTGTCCTGGGGGGACAGTGCAAAGTGCTTTCTGTCCCCCTCTAGAAATGTATCTTCAAAAGGCTGGCAAACTGTGTACTGGGCTTCTTTCCTCAAAGAGGCGAGTTCCTCTAGATGCTGTGATCTCTTGCCAGCCCTTACCCTGCCTTGTAGCCAGACCTGGAGAGAAAAGCACTCCTGAAAACAAGAAACTTCTGATAACCTCGTGGCCACCGTGGTGTCGTCATAAAGTGTGGGCCTGAGGGTCTTCCCCTAGCAGGACACAAGTGCCGCAGATAAAACTTGGCAGCTTGTCTTTAGGGCACACCTCCTCTTCCAGCCAAGGCAAATGTTGGTTCAGTGCTCCTAGCCTCTAATCTGACTTCCAAGAAACATGTCACTGTGTTCTTTTCTTCTGTTGATGATTTGTTTGCAAACAGAACAAGCCTGGGCACTGGCCAGGTCTCAGCATACAAGACTTTCCTAAAGAGGGAGTTATTCTGCAACAACCCCCTGTCCTGGGTTTTGAACAGAGGGGTTGTTTCTGGGCATTTTTTGGTTTACCATAGAGGACCTTTTAATTAGCATATATAAACCCTGTTGTTGTACCTCTTGGGTTAAATACATATGAAAATCACCTGTTGTCCAGCACCCTGAAGTGTGAAGTTCGCTCTGGCTTTCAACATCCAGAGTTCAAAGCCAGGGAGGGTATCACTGTGACTTCTGAAGGACTCACAGCCAGACGTGGTGACAGTGGCACCCTCTGTGTCATTCCTCTGCTTGAAGCAAGCTGTGTTGCAGCTTATTTGGAAAGCACGTGGAGTTGTTTGTCCTTGGACAGTGTGACTCAGGCCTGTCAGAAAAGTAAGGAATTAACAGAAAAAACAAGGAATCCTTTCTTGTGTAAATTTATCAAATATTTAGGGTCCTCTGCTCATCATGTCTTTTTGTTTAGAATGTAATTTTTAGAGGCAGTCGTCCATCAGCTGAGTATCTGCTAACAAGAAGCACAGGTCAGAAATTAATTTTTTCCTGAGGTTGAGTGCATTGAGTAAGGGAACTCTAATTGATGGCTACTGGTTGAAATACAGACTCTCCCTATTCCTTGCGGATAAAAGCAGGGTGCAGTTTTATCTGGATCTCTCCTTTATTACCAGCTCTCACATGAGGGAATCTCTACTCAGCTGAAGACACCTAAAGAGCTTCCTTTTCTGCATGGTCACAGGGGGGCTGACACCCACATTTTAGACTTGGCTACCCGGTGGGCAGCAGTGTTGTGGCAGAAAAATCACAGGTGTGCAGATGAAGACACGCACAGGCAGCTTATCTCTCAAACTGTGCATGTCAAAGCAGTTGTTATTTGGTGAGACAAGTCATGCTTTGCTCTTATCTGTTAGGCTCCCAGGAAAGCTATCTGATAACAAGCTAAACTGAAAAGAGTCTGCACTCTGCTGTTATTAAGATTCCTCTTTCAGAGATCACCAGTAGAAAATAAAGAAGAAATGACACTAAGAAGGCAGAAGAGATTTCACAAGCAAACACTCTTCCTGGAGCCTGCAAATTAATCAGTAAAAGGATGATTTTGTTCCAAGTGTTGATAAGTTGTCATTATAATTCTAAGAGCATTTCAAAAGCCTTTCACCAGTTGTACCTCTGAAAGTCTTGTGACTTGTTCACTGGAAAAACTGCACCACGTGTGCGGCTGCTCTGCTTTTACAAGATAACGAGGCATCAAAAGATGCCAGGCACGGTGCCACATAACAGCGCCATTAGAGCAGGACAGCCACAGCACTTCTGCCTGAACAACACCTCTGCTTGCTCTAAAAGCATCAAATGGTCACAGCAAATGCTGAGGGACCTGCCTCGTGCGAGGGAGGCCCCTGCTGAAAGCGTGATCTCGAGCTGGGATGTGTGACCCCAGGGTTAGAGGGAGCCATTAACCAACTCTCGTGGTGAATTAGAAAATGTCTAATATGGGTGAAAAAAGAGGTGTTCAGGTTGTTAACAGTGTGGTTGTAAACAGAAGGCCGTAAAAGGGCATTTTCTACTACTTCAGTGCTATGTTAAACTTGCAGTTCCCACTTTGCTAGTTTTTAGAATAAATGCAGCCTGCTTCCACCTGAGTAGTACCTTCTGGCTTCTGCAGTCAGCTATCTTTATTCTGAAAATTGTTTTAATTCCTTATTGTCTTCTTTTTCAATTCCAAGTAAATACGTGAGTGAATTTATATGCTACTCTTCCATATGAGAATCAATTAGTTACATCTATTAACTCAGACGAGGATAATGTCATTTCCTCTGTTTGTGGAAGCTGCAAAGAGTATTCCAAGTTCAGCTTATCTTGGGACACTTTGAAGACCAGGTAAATCTAAACTTTGGTGACATGGAAGAACTGGGGATGCAAATAATGGTTTGCCTGCAAGGGGGACAGGTGAAAAATGAAGCCTGTAGCCACTCCCTTCAGGCACACTGGTTAAAACCCTCAAAGCAACCCCTCAATGAGATGATAAAGCTCACATGACAGAGATGAGATTTCCTTTTCAGAGGAAGAAACTCTAAAAGATCTTAAAGATCTCTTCATATTTTCTTTCTTCCTGCTTTGTAGTACTTTGCTTCAGTCCCACTCCATGTTACACAGCTGCACAGAAGTACGGTTATGTCTATAAAAAATGAATTTATTAAGTCTGTGGTTTCATCTTACTTATCTCTGGAAAGTGTGTGTTTAGCTGTCCCTGTACACAGTGATATATTCATAGAGTACAAGAATAAAGTTACACTTGAGAGACAAAATTGATTTCAAGTTCAGTGGCTGGTGCTGGCACCTGGCCTCCTGCCTGGGAGAGTTTGCTGCTGTGCTTGCAGAGTGTTAGTGTAGGTGATATTACCGACATGGAATTGGGCTGCTCGGATTATCTCGGTGTGAAAATTTTAAATTGGTATAACTGAGAAACATAATGCAGTAGATGATGGCTTTTGCATTTATTTTAAAGCTTTAATTTTAGGTTTATGAGCTCTTCACAGAGCTGAGTGGTTTTTTTAAGATCAATTTTCTGGGTCTGCAATTTTAAACTCTGCTTTAAATTCCACTTCTGAGCAAAAGGAATTGCATGGTCCCTGCTTAGCCCAAGTGGATCAAACCTGTTGGGTCACCTAATGAGTGGATGGATGTTGCCCTGAGTGCAGATGATAGGATCTGGTGTTCCACTGAAGGCATCACCACTTCTATTGAAAGAAAGAATATACCGTAGCCACAGCCATTCCCTAACTCCCATAGATGTGCTTCATAAGACACGGAAGCCTTTGTGCCCCTCTTTGGGTGATTGGGAGGAAAAATGTTCTTGCCCAGACCCGCTGGCCACCCTTGGGGAGTGCGGAGAGGGGATTCCTTTCTGCCCCCTGGGAAGCCTTGCAGTCCTGGGCATTCTCCTCCCAGCCTCAGCATCAGGTGGGTTCATCTTCCTTCCTCAGCCAGCCGAGGGTGTGCTACTCCCACATCCTGGAGGCTTCACATGAGGGGCTTCAAAGACCTTGCTTCATGCCACGGCATTCCCTGACAGAATAAAAACAAAGGTTTTATGTTGCAATTGCTCATTCACCAGGCATGTGTTTGCCTGTCTCTCGATTATGCAGGCAAACAATACCGATCAAAGAAATCAGAATTGCAGCTCAACAACAGCTCTGATGCTAATGATACTGGGATGCAAACTGAAAGTAAGGTTGATGTCACTGAAAAGCCTGATCATTACCTTGCATTAGGAGCCAATGTGCTCCAGAGGGGAGCACAAGGACGTCAGTGGGAAGCTGACCACCCAAGCAATTGCAGCAAATCCATTTTTAAGGTGAGTATCCCAGCTTTGAAATATGAGGGAATTGAAGACTCAAGTTGATTGCATATGCTAATGCTGGTGTGTGTGTTAAGCTTTCCTGCTCAGATTTTGGGTCAGGCACGAGGTGGCTTCTTGGGAAGATTGTGCTCTCCTTGGGGTGCCTCAGGAGCAGGGAAGCCAGCTCACACTCCTGGGCAATGCATCTCACGAGGGTTACCCTTGCTGGCTCAGAGAGATCCAGCTGGATCAGTAACGATATCACAATGAATTACTAAATTTAATCTCTATTGAAAATTCAAGGCAAAACCTCCTCCCCTTCACCTCCACAACACCCCATCTAATGGAGAAGGTCAGACTGGTGCTAAATAGGAATTGGCAATAAAAAGGGTAAATATTAAAGACTTGGGGTTCTTGCAAAGGATAACAATGCATCTCAATCAGCCTAAAAGCTGAGTTTTCGTGTATGTATGTGTTTCAAGATAAAACTACATTGAAAATCAATGTAGAAGAATGTAAACACTGTAAAAATTTTAAACAAGAGCCAGAGCAGCAGAACAAGAAACTGACAGTGGCTCTGGAGATACCTGGAATACAAAACCAACCCAAGCTTGTTTTCATGCAGCTGCCTTTTATATGAAAAAGGATGAAAAGGCAACTGTATGTTTTGGTGTTGAGCAAATCTTGCAAAGGACTTATAGTATTTAATACTATACTATGCCATATATTTAATACTATAAGTCCTGCAAAAGACTTATAGTATTTAATTTGTCATTTTCTGTAAGCAGAGGATATCACCTAAAAAGAAATGAACCTTGGCGGAGGCAGGGATACAGCATGGCAAGAGCTGTAGCTATTCCCAAGTTAGGTCAGGATTGAATTCAGTTCCAATTCTGGTGTGGGAGGACCAAGTAGACTGTGCACAGGAGCTTGGGGCCAGCCTTTTGCGTTGGAAGATGCGGATGCTGGGCTTGCAGCACAACTGTGTAATCAGAGACAGGATGAAGGAGCAGCTCCATGAATAGTTGTTGCTGGGGAGAGGGGGAGCTTAACTATCTTGCTCATGTATGTAAAGAGGTGATTTCTGATTGTGAAATTCCCATGAAAAGCATATTCCTGTATTTCTGAGCAGTATTTCATAACATTGTGTGTGCATAGGGAAGCTAATATACAAAGGCTGGATACGCATTCACTATCACAGCTTGACTGTTTTTATAATATCACTTAAATGCCAGTACTTGCTGTGCTTTCTAAATGTTGATCCAATTCATGAGAGCTTTAAAGAAAGTGTGTGGGTGGCTGATCAGCATGGTTCTTTTTCTGTTTTATATGAAACGATGCTGTCATTTACCAAATTAAAAAAGTAACAATCATGCATATTTCTGCTTCCTTGTTTGGTTTTTTAAAGACAGATGTGTAAGTTGAGGTATGAAAGTCTATAGGTTGTCTAGTATGTTCCTGCTTGCTGTGATTTATTTCAAACCATCCTACTCACACTAAGAGAAAATTATGGAAGTCTAAATTTCTTCATTGATTTGCTTATAAAGTAAATTACAGGTTCAGGCCCATAAAAGCTCCAGGTTTTAGTAGAGAGGATTCTGTACCACAAAATGTTTTAAATACTAGAATGCTCCAGTGTCTCAGTGGCTGACAATGCAGGCTTCCATGCAGTCATGTACTTAGCCATATACTTCAGGTTAAGCCTGTGAGTTATCCACAGCCTATCCTAATTACCAGTCCTTAAGCATCTGAATGGTCACAGGAGCTCAGTTAACCTTCTTTTCCATTTTCCCTAGTAGCAGTCTCTAATTAGTTATGGTGCTGCTCAGACTTCTTTTTCCTCACTGCATTTTGAGAGAAAATACCTGAGAAATTCCTGATTCAGGGGCAAAAGCCTGGAGTAAGAAGTACTCCTGCTGCTGAGGTGACAATTGTCAGAGCCACATCTCACCAGAGACACTGCCAAAATTGTTCACCAGCGAAAGACAGATTCTTCTCATATCACCCTCAATTCTGCTATTTCTGATCACTGCTATGATGCCTCAGCTGAGGGAGCAGGCTGTACAGCCAGGACCAGGAGGCAGAGCTCACCCAGTCTCATACCCACTGTGTTTTGAGTAGGAACTGTCTCTGCACCCTCCAAGAGCTCCAGCAGAGCAACACAGATAACACAGGTATGTTTGAAAAATGAACACTGAGAACCCAGGCTGACAGAGAAAAGTGCCACAGCCTTTACTGTGTCTGTCAGACTGCTGTACTTGTGTTACAGGAAAGTGATGACAAACCTTTCTGATGTTTGATGCCAGATTAATTTAAATGGCATTGTGACAGTGTCAGCTCAAATCTCTGCTCCTGGAACCAGTGCCAAATTTGGCAGTAGATCACCATCACCACAATAGTGTGGCTCTGAAGTGTCTCTTTTGTTGCCTGCAATGAGATTTCAATTGCACTCAGAAAAGAAACTGAGATCAGCTCTAATGCATCCTCCTCAAGAAGGAGGGCTCTGAGTTAAATCAAAGGTACACTTATTACTTACATTTTCCATGCCATTTTTAAGCAATCTGTCCTACTACAGAAACTCCAAGACTGTAATTCCTTAGAGTATAAGAAATCTGAACAGGCAGCTATGTGTGATAAAACATCATAAAGGAGCAGTATGTAATATCATGTCCTCTAGGAATATAGAAAACAGTACAGAATATAAAATTGGGTGTAAAGAACAAGTAATTTTCTCTTCATTAGGGCTTCTTTTTAATTGCTATGACAACCTGCAAACTCTACTAAGCACGGGTTGAAAATACAGTAGAGTAGATCAGCATGTGAAATAAAATGGGACTTTTCAATTGCACATAGTTTCATAGCTTACAGTAGCTCCCAGCTGCATTTGGAAGTACTTAAGAAGTTAATCTTGGGGTCTACCATCAAGGCCAACTGTGATGTCTACACAGAATAGAATCTGGATCTACTCACAAATTACCAAAAGAGGGAAAAGTGGGTTTTAGCATCACTTGGCTTGTTTTAATTTCTCTGTAAGTATCTTTGCTCACAGAAGTATACAATGAAATCTTATTCAAATTGAAAACTGTAAATATCTCCTCCGTTACCTAGTTGAACCATGCTGGTTCTGCCTGCTTAATATCATCTTACTTCCTAATCATCCTGGTTGTCCAGGTCTATGCGTAGCCGGGGAGGTTTTGCACAAACAACAGCAAATAAATTATAATTGTGTTTATTGTCAAGCATCCCCTTTTAGCTTATGACAAAGCGAGCAAGAAATGAGTTTATGTAATGAAGGAGGATTGTTGTAATAAAAAAGCCTGTGCATTTCCAGTGATTTATTGGCTGGTAGACCTGCAGACAGAGATTTCCCAGAGGCTGAAATTGTGATTTTGCTCTACACGGAAAGGCTGGATGCCTCTTTACATTGCCTAATCTCCCAAATTATGCCTAATCAGGCATTGGCTTTTGATGTCAATTTAACCTTAAGTAAAGCTTTATGACCTTCTTAAAGTGTGACAAACAGAAGGATCTTTGTTCATAACCAGACCTCATGTCCAGTTTTAGCTTATGCTAAAAAATTCAGCTTGTTCCACTCCTTCCACTTCTGCTTATTCTCACTTAGAGAAATAGAAAGCAAATCCCTTTTCACAGAGAGAGGCAAATCGGAGGAGCTTTCTGGAAAGGAGTCTCTGAAGCAGGCTGGAGAATTACAAGATTGGAGAATTACCAGACAGCTGATTTCTCCCAGGAGTGCTTTTAACTTCCTGACCCTCTTACCTTGTTGAGCCTACACCCTGTCGGGCACTTCAGGACTATGGGGTGTCTAAGATGCTGATTTTGTCTGTTTGTCATTATTTGGGATCTGACAAGGTAGTAGAACAGCAGTTTTGTAACTGCTTTAATCATGTGTGTGCAGCTAAACCTCTTCTTCTGTTGCTGTGTTTTTTAACTTTCTGAGATTGCTAAGGAAACTGTTTCTTTTTATCTGAAACAAAGCAGTGGCTTGATTCTTCAGACACGAGCAGCAAGGCTAGGTGCCATGAATTGATTTTTTTTTAAGATCCCTGTCTGTAATTTGAATTTCTTCAGCCAAGAAGCATGATATTAATTTTTTCAAACCCAAATTAATTCTGCCTTTAAAGAAGTTCTCTTTTTACCTCAGTACTTGTTGAATTATTTTTTGTAAATTTTTAGAAACTGAAAAATGTTTTGGATGCAGGTGCTAGATGTACAGACTTTAAAGTAGCATTCATTTTTATTGAAGACTTCCTTACAGCATTGGGTAGATTGAAAATCTAATTATGGATATAGATTGTTCCTAATAGAGTGTGTGTGTGTGTGTGTGTGTGTATATATAATATAACAAAAATTATTTAGACTACAGTTTGCTTCAGAATGCTGGAAATCCATATAGATATACCTTCAGATTACTTTTTAGTGTAGACCTGGTCTCATTACATTGTTTGGATTAATACGGAATCTGAAAGGACACCATTTCCATTAGCCTGTTTCCTAGAAATAAGGCTAAACCTGCCAAATGATGTTATGAGAATGTGATTTCTCATATTATGTAACTATTATGCACAATTTCTTAGGAGTACCTCTTACAAAATCTTTTCCCATAATAGCAAAAATACCACTGAAGCAAGTCTTACTTTTAACCCTCTGCTCAAAATGGTGTAAACAATATCTGAATAAAGGTCTGTTGAGTTTAAAAGCTTTGTTGTTCATGCTCTAATTGCTCCTAGAACACGTTTGTCAGGGAGGTCTGTGGAGAGAGGTACTCAGGTGGTGATGCACTCCAACACACTGTCAGTCCTACAGCACCTGCAGATTTTGCCATTATCAGGTGGATTTGTTTGGGTTTCTTCTTAGAGAAGAATAAACATGATGGAATGGGGTTCATCTGCTGCCACAGAAGGTGAAGAAAACCCCTAAACATGAGGCTCAAGACTCAGAACAATTCCTACTGCCTGATGTCCTGATCTGTGCTCTTTATGTTGAACCTTTTCCCGCAATAGGATCTGCTCTGAACCACAGTGCATTAATCAGGATGAGTCATGCTGGCTCATACCTGCACTCAGCTGTCACAAAGAAGTGAAATTATTTTCAACCTCTCAGATATCATCTGGTAATTGCTGATCTGCTTGAGGTTGCAGCCGTGTCCATACTGCTGCTATGCCAGACCAAGCTCTCTAAGGTGCTGAGAGCCTTTGCTCCAGGCACTGGTTTTACCTTGCCCAACCATCTGGATTTTGCTGTGGCTTGGGGCCAGCTATCACACACTTGATGTGTTCTCTCAACATCCTTCTTGATTTTTCAATGGTTTTTGTACAAGTCCAAAGTCCTTCCATTTGTGTTCATTGTTCTAGGGACTACGAGCACTACTTGTGCTTTGGTGACATCTTCTGGATAAGGTTGCCACTGGAAGGACTAATTAACACATCTCAGCTTCTAGCCTTCTCTGTGCTTGTTGCTGATCTCTTTTGGGGAAAAAAAAAGCTCACTGGTGCCTGGTTCCAGTGATTAGCACCCTGTCTGAAATTTAGTAATGGGTTTGAGACTCCAAAGTGAAAGATGAAAATGGATCCGATTAAAAGCAAACAGAAACTGCCTACCTGGTGTTTTATACACAGGTGCAGTAGGAACTTCTGTCTTGCACTTGGATAAAAGATTTCTTTAACTTGACCTAGCATTTTCTAATTTTCCTCTTAGGACAGGACTGTACTTTGCTTCCTGTTTGTTAGACTAATCAGAGAGGTTTTTCGTGTCCAGAACAAGGTCACACATAGCCAGGTTTCCTGCTTTTAGAAGCAGATGCCTAGAAGAGAGGATAAGGTTTTTTGTTTTCCTGACAAGATTAAGTCTTTAGGTGAATATCTTTATTATAATCCTTTAAATTTAAGAGTAATGAAGTAGAATAGTATTGCCTTTTGTTTGTGGATTTGATTTTAATTTTTCCTCTGCTTTCCTTGCCACCCTGGAAAGCTGCATATGACTCCAGACATGAATTTATCCCTGCTTTTACCTACCTTATAACTCTCTTTGAGTTATACTGTTTCAATATACCAGACACTGCTGCTGAACTGTTACAAAACACCACTGAGCTGTTTCAAAACAGAACTAAACACTAACCTCAAAAATTTCTCCTATCATGGGTTATGGGAAAGCTTTCATTTTTATGAGGGCCAAATTGGAAAAACTTTGAAGGAATTTTTAAAAACATCTAGCCCAAATATTGATCCTATAATTTGTAAGTCCCTAAATATGTTTTGAAAACTTACTCACCCAAACTTTGATGGAACAGTGTTTCCCCTTTTGCTCCTACTCCCCCAGCATTCCCACATGCCCACTGTGCACCCTTCCCAGACAATCCATTTTGCCTTTGGGGCCTTCTGGGGCAGTTGTGCCCCCAGAACATTTCATTACCATCCACCCAGCACTCAGAGAAGATGCACCCACTGAACAGCACTGTGCAAGGTTAAAATAGAATTCAGGCAAGAAAAACATCTCTGTTGCTGCTCACAAGCCAGCTGTGAGTAAGCTTAGATCTTAGTAGTTTCATAGGGCTTTATATGTAGGAGTTTTATCAAATTTTTAAAGATTTAGCATTGTTGTTGTTTGCTGCTAAAGTAGAATATGTTTGCAGACAAGGTTCAGGGTTACAGGGAGACAGTCACTAGGTCTTCATATTTTCCTCCCCCCACGAGGATTCATTTACAATGCAAAGAAGGACGCTTCAGTCTAGATCATGCTGAGCAACTCTCTAAATAAGTCAAAACTACATTTCCTTTCCACTGGTGCCACTGATGAGCACCACTGAAGTGGTGAGAGCTACCTGGCTAAGACTGGATAAAGGTTGGTGTCAGGGCTGAAGGTGTTCAGGCCACAAGAACCTCTGCACATTTTATACTACCTGGAGAGCTGCTGAACAGCTGGAATGGTGTCACAAACTTGTCAGCCAGCTGCAGCACCGAAGAGAGAAATTACTGCCCTCCTCCAAGCAGTGGCTGATACAGGTCTTGTACGGATGCCACAGATCTTTGGACACACTGTCCAACTCTTGTATCCTGGCCAGAATGAAATTTGGCAAGTCCTGCCACTCTCAGGGAGAGAAAGTATGACACCCAGAAGTTTAGAAGTCCTTCTGTTAGAAGTCTTCTACCTTGATAGGTTTCTGGTCGAAGAATTTAATGATTTTCTTTCAGGAAGATGGATGGCTGCTCTCCAGGTGGCTCAGCACCACTTCCTTTCTACTCGCTTTTCTGAAGCCTGATAGTGACATTTCAAATCTAATCATAATTTAAAATCCTGGTAGGAACCAATTTCATATCTAATCTAAATCGAGTGAAATAAATAGGTTTACGCCACAGGTGAATTTGCCCTGATCTACTTCCTGCTTTTCAGAAGTCAAAAAAAGTCCCAGAAGTTTTGAAGTAGAATTTAAAGAATTACACTGTGCCTCTGATGCGAGATGTCATCAGTCAGAGATTGACAGCTGTCCTATTTTTCTTGGAACAGAGGTGGCATTGGCTGGGAACTCTATGGCAACTTTTCACTGGTCTTGTTCTGTGTTTCCTTAAGCACTGTCACAGTTCCACCCAGAAGCTCTCTGTTGCTGTGGCAGGTTGTTTCTGGAAGTTTGGAATCCCTGCTCTCTGTTTGCTTCATGCCTGTCCTCACAAAAAAAGTGACTGTGAGCATTAGGTCAAGAAGACAACCTGCCTGTAGGACACATTTGTGGTGCTTCCTAACACTTTAAAAGCTCATTGGAACTCCAAGGGCCACACTGATAAGAAGCACACTGGGTTAGGGCCTTTGTTCTCAGTTTTTCAATTCATGTGGTTCAGTTCTCTCTAAGATAAAGTGCAAAGAACTTGCACTGGAGAAACTCAAGAACTTTAGAAGTGCTGTCCTTAAAATAAGAAAAAGTCTATTAGATATAAGCATATAGATAACAAATACAGAACAATCAAAGATCAAATTGGAATGTGCTTTTTACATACTCAAGCATCTTTACATACATACTCAGGCATCTTTATATTTTCTGCCAAGAATCTCTAATTCATGTCCCAAGTGGTTGGTTTGTTGGTTTGTTTTTTTTTTTTAATTAGACATTTTTGTGCCTACATAATTACTTAAGTATATGTGTACGTATACATGTACTTATGTTACATATTTATACATCATATATTACAATTGTAAATGTATTATTTACGCCAGATTTTTTTATTCTTATTTGCAGTGGATTTTTTGAAATATTGATATTTAGCAATTTAGACACTTCAGTTTTTGGTGTTATGCGTTGAAAAATGAAGCAGTTGGCTATTTCTGGTTCTGTTTGGATGGAAATTTTGTTTAAAATTTTCCCATCTCACAAATTTTGTGCTGTTCCAAACATTATTTCAGCAGTAGTGTGCTTTTTGCTGAAGCTCCTGCAAATATTTGCCATCATAAAGGTGTTGCTACAGTGGTTTCCCATGTAAAACTCTGTTAAATGAGCAATTAAAATGATATTTAAGTGGTGTGCATCAGACAAGTCCTACAGTTAGTAGCAATTAATTTCTTATGTTTTGATGTGACAATTTTAACATCCATAAGCTTAAGCGCTGGTAGATTTTGAGGTCTCCAGAGCCTGGGTGCTTTGTGTCAAACAAATTGTTCTCTAAGAATGGCACCATTGTGTGATTGAAAGGGGAAATCGTCAGTTTAGCCTCCGTGTTTTGCTGAGATTTGCATTTCAATGACACTGAGGCAAGAGAGCAGATTTTTAATTAATGGATTTCAGATGCCTTTTTGATCATGGTTATGGGGGCTAGATGGGCTGGACTTAGACCTGTCAAGACAGTCTTACCAGTTCAGAGCTCCTCTCTCCTCTGCTTTAAAAATGTGGATGCTGCCCAGGTAACGTGTGTAGTAGGTGGAGAAATTGAAGAGTTCCTGAAAGCTACAAGGAGTGATGGAGAGCCTCATGTTCTCACCTCAGGTCTCACCATCAGGCCTGGAGTCAGCACCTTCCTCTTGCAAATTCCTCCCTTCTGTGCTTATCTTACGGTCCTACTGATGGTAAGAAAGAACTTACCTACTTATGGTAAGTTCTTTCTGTGGCTTTGGTGGTGCTTTGAGAGAGGCAGAGTGGGCTACTGCAACCGCAGCTGGCTACTCAAGTGGTACCTGAAAAAGAGAGAAGTGTTAGTCATGAATGTGTAGAGCAAAAAGATTATATTTTGTCAGTAGCATACAGGGTGAAGGCTTAGGTGCTTCACGTGAACTTGTTTGTACTCGTGTTCAATACTATTTTTTTTCCTTTTATCATCTTCTGCCCTGGCAGTAAAAAAAAAATAAATAAAAAAAAAATTGCCAAATAATATACAAATGTCAGTGGTATCATAATACCTTCTACAGTTATGTAGGAATTGCTCTTTGTAGTGTCAGCCATCCTTAGTGTGTGAAATTTTTATGAATACCTGAAATGAAATGGGCTGAGTGTCTGCCAGGATATAGACACCTTCATTGCTCTGAATTTAAATTATATGTCAGGGAAAAGAACAAGATTAAAGCTTCATGCATATTTCAAAAGAGAAATTTGGGTCATCCTGCACAAATGTTTTGTTGGTTTTTTTGGTTTTTTTTTTTTGGAGAAAGCACTGTGCTTGCCCCCATGGGAGGAGCAACTTTCTGTCCTTCACCATCCTTCTTCATCCCCTGCCTCATTAGAGGGGTCACAAATTGAGTGAGGGAGAAGCAGTGCTTGCTATACAAATGTGTATGAGCAGTGCCTGCCCCTCACAGGCTGCTTCTCCTCCCTTCTGCCCACTCCCTCCTGACAAAAGCCAAAAAGCCAGAAGCCAGGCTGTTGCCAGGGCCAGGTACAGTGTCTCCCAGAGCCCAGTGGTGGTGCGGATGGAGTGATGGGGACTCGGGCTGTGCCCTTCAGCCCAGGGGTGGGCAGGATGGCTGGGACACTGGGGAATAGGGCAGCATGAGGAGAAGCTGCACAAGCCATAGGTGGGGTGTTCAGCTCCTGCACTCTCCAAGGTCTCCTGAGGATGGTGTGTTTTTTTTCCCAAATATTTTTCTGCAGAAGTGTAAGGTAGGAGAGATTGAACCCTCCCGGGAACAAGCAGTGACCACCATCATTTGTTTTGCTGCACACCTGGCTTTGAAAGTACAGGTTTATAAATAGCCTGCTGCAATTAAAGGTGGATTTTTTTTTACAGCACTGCTAAACAGTAGCAGTCCCTGAATATGCTTGCAGAAAACAGGTTGTGCTGTGTGGTGGGAATGGACGGTGGCTGGTGTCAAACATCTCCAGAAGCTACTGCACCTCCTCATGGAGAACTGAGATGGGACCATTCTTCTATATATGATTTAGTGAAATATGTCAACTTCTTGTGTTGCCCAAATTCAACTAAGAGAAATTCCCAGCAGGAATGGCCTGAAGTGCTGATTTGCTGTCATAATGAAAAAGCTTTAGTTGTGTATCCCCTCTCTGCACCAGATACCAGCAGGGGCCTGGGAGGTGCATGGGACACACCAGCCTGGCCAGCTGCACCCCACTCTGCGGCCAGGATAAATAAGTTTCCAGCTGTTGTTATGGAGATAAATAAAGACAAAAGACTCGGTTTAAACACTTTTTCTCTTATCTTTGCAAGAGAAACAGAATAGCGGGCGGGGGAACCAAATTTCTTCCCACATTAATGAATTAACTGATGTACCCATTGCTAGGGTAAATGTTGGTTATTAAACAGTGACTGGTGATAAATCCCTAATAAAGAGAAATGTTCACCCAAGACAAAAGGTGATCCCAAATTATCTCATTGAAATGGCAAGATTTCATTCCCTTTCCTAAAAGGAAATTCTTCCAAATTGGACAAAGTGATCACAAAGTGATAACAAAGTGGAACAAACTCTCTGGCAAGGAGATATGATCAAATAAAATTCAATTGAACAAACACAGAAAATTTGCAAATGGACTTACTACAACTAAATGTACTGAAATGAAATGAAGCGCAGCAAAAAGGACCAAAATTTGCCAAAATTTTTCCCACTAAAATTCCAAAATCAGGGAAGACAGGAGACAGGAGAAGGAATTGAAGAAATGGAAATCTAAAAACAATAAAGAGAAAAATAAGACTAAGTGACAACAACAAAAGCCACTGGGATGATCCAATCCCTCTTCTTCTTACTGCAAAGTCCAGGCCTCTGGACAGTTTTACTGGGTACTCAGAGAAAATTGCTGGGCACAAAGGAAGCTACACACACACATTTAGCCTTAGTCTGGGAGTTTCCAAACATCAGGCTCATAATATCCAGGTTTCTAATTTTCAAGGTTCTTCTTGAAAATGGGTGTTTTGGGGTTTTCTTCCCTTTGTTTAATCTCCCTTCCTCTCATGAAGTGAGTTCATTTGCAGGTGACAACTCCCTGAATGACAGAGGATATCTCAAGAAGGTCCCTTGTGCTTCAAAGCTCTCCATGAGCCACACTGAGGCACCCAGGCACAAACAATTCTGACACGCACTGAACCAGCTACTTCTGTGTTGGTGATGTTTTTGTTGAAATGTCTGTCGGCTTCTCCTGTTCTCCCTTTGGTGAAGGAATAGGATCTTCCTGTTAGAAAGGTACTGCCTGCATTTTGAATGAGGAATCTGTACTGCAGGGGATTTTCTTGGCATGAGTGGATAGTCTTTATTCCTCAGGTGAATTTGCTTTATTTCCTCTTGAATCCAATTAAGTATTTATTAGTAGTACTGCTGAACATTTTTTTCCAGTCTAATTTGGTTTGTTTTGCTTTAAACAAACTTTGTAGTAGTGATTGAAAGAGCAGTACCACCAGCTCATAAAGATCTTGTTAGTTACAGATGCTTACAAGCTAACGAATTGATGTGAGTCTTCAAGACCTCATAGTCATTTCTCCAGATCCTGTTTTGCAATAACTTGATAGTTCACTTGCAGAGGAAGTTTTCTTCTTCCTAGTCAGTATTGACACAATTTTAACAAGCAGTGGTAGAAGTATGGTCTGCGGTGAGGACAGACTCCTTGCTGGACAGCACACATGAAGAGTGCCATGTAGAATGCTGAACTGAAAGCATTCAAAAATAAAAATCTCCATTTTGAAGATGCAGTTCATGGCTAGATTGGCCAATAAAAGGTATTCTCCTCAAGGCTACCCCTCTGTGAAGGGACAATTCAGCCAGAGATACTTGGATGTTTCTGAAATGACAGTGTCACCTTTTCCCTCTACATATGGTAAATGGAAAGGGTTGTGATATTGAGTCTGCCTTGGGAGATGGCCAGACATATTTTTCATTAGCTAGCAAAATGTCAAGTGGTGGGAAGAGTGATTGATAGGACAAGAAAAAGGTGCATGAGAGCAAAATGCACAGGGATTTAAGTCAGGATTGGTTTCAACCTTTGCTTTCAGTTTGTCTGTGCCAAGAGTGGCACTGAGAGCTCACACAGCTTCATTCTACTCCTTGGCTCACACCAGATCGAGTCAAGTGTCCCTTTCCCTCTCCCCATAGCTCCTGCAGTGGGTGCAGCAGAGGCAATGGACACACTGGTGTGCATACCCAGGGCCTGGCAGGCACAGAGGAGGATGGCAGCAGTGAGACGTGGGAAGTGCACTCAGGCTTGGCTGTGCTTCCTTGTATTGCAAGGGCAAGGAGTCGGCGGAAGCTTAGGAAAGCATTACTAAGTAGTAATAAAAATCTTTGGGTCATGGCTGAGGAATATTTTCAGTGTGGCTGTTGGGCCAAGATGAGTGGTGTCACCTGCCTGCACTGAGGCCAAACCCCTGCTTTCATGATGCTCCTGCCCCATAAGGAATCACTGATGCATGGGAGCATCTGCTGCTGCTGAGGTGCACCAGACACCCTTCACGTGGGCAGGGCAGGAAGTCTAGCTTATAACAGGGATAGAATCCTTCATCTGCCACAGCTAAAGGCTGGACCATAAAATGGAGTAACAGACACAGGTGGAAGGACCTCCTGCTAGATCTTTTGCGCCCATGGAGTGGGATAATATCCCAAGAAGCTGGTGCTCAGGCGTGAAACCAAGGGACAAAGTCAACTGCTTTTTTCTTTTTATCTATAACTGAAAATAAAACACCTGTGATTGTCATAATCCAAGGCCTATCCACTTCAACTAATCCTGTACATTTTGTTCTGTCCCCATCAGTGCTGCAGATCTCTGTCTGCTTGGCCAGGACTCTTCCTTGTGAAACTGCTTTATTTCTGCAATCCTGATGTTTCTTCTCCTGGTTGGGAATGAAAGAGTATAATGTGTCCACTCTTGGTCTGGGATCAAACAGCTGTACCTGAGCTTTTGAAGTTGTTCATAGTATCTTACAGTTTATTTTCCATGTACACATACACAGCCTGAAGCACTGTCAGAGCACAGAACACATGAGCAGAATTAGATCCCAGACAGCACCAGTGGGAGCAGCAGCCATGGCTGTGGTGGAGCTCCCTGCTCTGTCCCTGCCCCAGTGACCACTGGCACTGGGGAGGAAAAGCACTGTGGTGCTCCGGCTGGGAAGGGCTGCTGGGAGCTGCTGCTCTGTAAATTCAGGGGTGGATGGAGAGAAAGGGAGGGTGGGCAAGGCAGCGTCAGGTGCCTGCAGTGGGCGGGAGGCAAATCCCTGCAACACAGCCCCGAGCTGCTGAGTGATGCTGTCCCTCAACGCTCCCTTCCCAGAGGGCCAGTTCCCAAAAAAGCGAGATGCCTGAGCAAAGCACAAGTTTTTTCCACTCCCTTGGCCATTCCTCTGCAGGCACATGAGGCAACAACACTCCACCATGATGCACCAGCACAGGGTGACAATCTCTGAACCTTAGCAGGGCTTAGCAGACCCTGATGCGGGGAATCCAGCACAGATTTTAATGGCTAACAGGCTGGTTTGGTAGTTGATGAAAGAAAACTTGAGTATTGTGATAGCTCTACAGCAGGAGTAAAAAAAAAATCCCAGGTCTTCTTGCAAAAGAACCTGTGGATTCAGGAAAATCATGAAAATACGTAAATTAAATGACAACTTTTTTTCGGGTACTAGTCAGGAATGGTTTTGAAGCCTGGGGTTTTTCCCCCGTTCATTGCATGAGGAATGGATTTAGTTTTGCACAACTCCAGTAATCTCATCTCTGGAAGTGGGACAGTTTTCCTGGATTACTGAGATGGAGTGATAGGGGACTCAAGACGGGAGATGTAGCATCTCAGTTTTGTGGTCAGATTGAAAACCACTATTTTTTTTAGCATCTAGTTTTTTAGCATTTCACTTACACAGACAAGTGTGTGAATGCTCATTAGTGGAGATGCTGTCTAGCTCTCATGGAAGTTTTCATCCAGGGCTGTCAAGTTGCTTTCCAGGGGAGCCTGTGTAATTCCACTTGACATACACTGAGGCACTGAGAGGAGCTACTTGCCTGAAACCGTCCAGCTCAGCCCAAACAGAACAGCCAGAACTGCATTTGCACATTTTGTGCCTATTTTCCAGGACATGGTACCTCTGAAATACATTTCAGGCATGCCACAAATGCATGATTGGTTTGTTTGTGTCAAGAAGAAACAATTTCTTCGCTGTGTACACTGAAATAATTCAAAGCATTCCAAAGTCAGATTTAGAATATATAAGTACAGAGCTAATAAATTTCTTTTTATTTGAAGGTCAGTTTATGTAATATATTATTTTGCTTTAATTAGACAGAGACCATGTTGTGTTCTGTATTAATGTGCACATAAATTATTGTACTATGCTGGTGTGATATTTATAGATATTCTTTCTGGACATCTGTGTGAAACCCTATACCTAAGACACAGAAAATGTCACTACTGCTGCCTCAGATGACTTCTCCATAAGAACTCCTTTTATCCCCATTTTAATCATTTGAGACTGACTTGCCACATAAATGGTTTGTTTCCAAATACCCAGGGCAGGGCTCAGCTTTGACTTCTTGCCATGCTCTTCTCGTGGAACCCATCTGTCATGGGTGAAGGCTTCTCCCTGTCCCTTTTCTCCTTGGGTAAAGAGAAAAGCTGCTCCACCAGCTGCTCTGTGCTCCTCTGGCTCTGTGTTTCAGCATCCATCTAAGCCTCCTGTTCCCTGCCACACAGTGTGAGGGACTTCTCTCAGCCTGCTACAGATGACCAGGGAGAAATGTTAGCTTAAGCACCACCAAAATACAAATAATCCAGGTACTGTAGGGATCCCAGCTGCAAAGCAAGCTCTGTGGGTGTGTATATCTGTGTGTGTGACTTCTAGCCACCAAGAGGTGTTCCAAAAGGACCTGTGTAACAAGGTCACGACGAGCAATCAAATGTGCTTGGAGCACTTGATTCACTGCTGCCTTAATCTTTCCACCCCAGGCTGGGGGAGAGAAGCAACAATTCACCTTTTTCCTGCATATCCAGCCTAGCAGGCTGGGCTGCCTCCGTGAGCACCCAGCAGTGGAAGGCAACGCTGAGCTTTGGTTTTGCTTCGTGTTGCCTCATAAGCACAACTCCCATCCCTTAAAAATAGGAAGAAAAGTTCCTTGGAGAAACACAGTTGTTTAAAATCATGTCAGGAGTGCCCCACAACACGGTGTGCCTCCTGCAAAGGTTCAGATAAGCTTTGCTCCAGCACTGAACAGTGAACAGAGGGGTGAACAGGCAGCTGGCAAAATGGGGAGGGAAAAATGAGCAAGTGCAGAAATGGCACATCCAGCCTCCACAGCTCTTCAAATTTAACAGGTTTTTTTTTGCTTGACATATGTTTCAGTTCAGAATAACAAACTTTCAGAGTGTTGTACTTCACTTTTGGGGGTCAAGTTGTTTGAAAGATGGTACAAAATCAGGTTAGCATCATCACTTGCTAAATCCATTGAAGTTTTAACTGCCCTAACTGAATGAGCAATGCCTGCCACCCTCAGGAGCTGGGAAAAGACTCTTACATGTGAATAAATGAAAGGTGTAGCCAGCAGAAATTAGCTCATTTTCCAGACTTGGAATTATGCAGCAATGAAGATTTACCCACTGTGGAGGTGGCGCAGGTTAGGTGTTTAAACAAACCAGGCATGCCCAAATCTTTGGGGGGAAGTACCCACGAGTGCTGAGGGAGCTGCCTGATGTCACTGTAAGGCCACTCCTGATAATCTTTATACTCTGAGGATCCTGAAGACTGGAAGAAAGCAAATGTCATTGGCATCTTCAAGGAGGGCAAGAAACCACTCCTGATAATCTTTATACTCTGAGGATCCTGAAGACTGGAAGAAAGCAAATGTCTGGCATCTTCAAGGAGGGCAAGAAAGAGGGTTGCAGGGAACTGCAGGCTGGTCACTCTCACCTTGATCCCCAGGAAGGGGATGGAACACATTATGCAGAAAACTGTTTCTGAGCACATTAAAGACCAGCGTTTGGGAGTAGTCAGCATGGATTTTATGAAGGGGAAACCATGTGTGACTGACCTGACAGACGACAAAACAACAAAATTGTTTGCTTGGTGGAGGAGAGCAGTGGATGATATCACCTTGAGCTTAGGAAGCCTTCCAGCACTGCTTCCTGTAACATCCTCATGGACAAACTGTTGAATTTTGGATCCTATTGCAGCTGTTGGTTAATTTATCTGGAAGCCTGTAAGAGTGTAGTTGTTTTCTCATTGGAGAAGAGACTGTACTTCTTTACCAAACTAGATGTATTTACTTTATGTGATCAAGGTCTTTGACTTACCCTTTTTACTTTGTAAAGTCATCACTTGCAATGTATGTTACAAACAATCCGATTTTATTTTATATATATATATTAACAATTAAGAAAATTCCTCAGTTAAAATTGTTGATTTTTCTTTGGAAGGGGAAACATTTCTGCTTTGAACTCCAGAGCTGCTGGAAAAAGTTTAATACCCAAATGAAGTGTCTAAAGGCCTAAGTCTCCTTTTGTTTATAAAAGCTGGGATCAGTGATGAGTCTTGAGAAGGTCAAGGTAAAGTCTTACTTTGTAAAGTCATCACTTGCAATGTATGTTACAAACAATCCGATTTTATTTAATTTGTGGCAATAGTTTGTTGCCAGCTCCACGTCGCACAAACCAATCTATTGGGACTTCAGACAACTGTACAGTTTGTAAGTGTATGAGCCCTGCTCATAGATACACCACACTGTGTAGTTTTCCCAGGAGATAATAACATTAGAATAAGGTAAAGTCTAGTCAATTTTTTTTTTTTTAATGATCAATTTTGTACTTATTCTTACACTCTCAATGTGTTTTGGAGTAACACTGAAAATGCATAGTGTTAATCTGCCTGGTACCCCCATGTTCTTAACTGCTCTCTCAGCCCTTTGTGGGATCATTTCTTGTGCTGACCTTTACAGTCACTGCATCAGAACTTTGGGGAAGATTTGGGACATTTTAAAAATGTAGCACTTTGAGAAGACAATTTTCTTTTTAAAAGTCTAGGTGTTTTCAGCTCTGCTCATCTCCAAGATATAAATGGATGTCTGAGAGAGCCAGGTCTGAGCAGATCATCACTTTTGCTTAAGTGACTAGCAACACCCCCCATACCGGGCCAGCACGGGGCTGGTGCACTGCCCTGGTGACTGCACACAATTTGGGCTTGCTCAGGGCACAAAGCCACCCAGGCAGTGGCAAACTCAGGCTCTGAAGTTGCCACTGGCCAGGAGCAGGATATATGCACTCGCTGGCCTTCCACAGTGATAATTAATTTTTATGAATGAGGGTGAGGGAAAGGATGTTAAAAACAGATTGATAATAATAGGCTTTTAATTAAAATGTTCATACCACAATTTAAACTAAAAATATCCCATTACTTATCTTCGCTACTTCCCAGGCACCAAGGCAGTGGGTGATAATGTAACTAATGATCTGACTGTCACTGGCTTGTATAATGAGGTGTGTCTGGGGGCTGACGGGATTACGCCATCAATCAAGGTCCTTTGCAGCGTTCCCTCCTCCAGCAGAGTTCTCAGCAGGGCAGTGTATGCCCGTGCCAGCAACCTCCCAGCTGTGGCCTTTATTGTCTCTTCCCAAAGTGAGGAGCTCCCATGAGGGGTGTAGAAGCCGGGATGAAAACTGGGATGATTTTCTGCACATGGTTATAGTGTTTCAGGGGTGATTTTGCTGGGAGATGGTTGCTTTGTGGCTTTAACTTGCCAGTAAACCATTTACTGAAAAAGTTGCTGACCAAAGGAGGCTCCAGAAACTGGGTCCTGCCATGCCAGCTGTGATGTAGAGGACAATCAGGCACTGCCCAGATTAACAGACTGCAGCTGTGTCACTGCAGGGCCCGTCCCACAGCCAGGATGTGTTTCCAGCAGGACAGAGGGTCCTCACCAGCCCAGCCTGTCCTGCTGCAGGCTGCCCTGCAGGTCTGAACTTGTCCCAGGCACCAGCATTACTTTCAGGCCACCTTAAAACAGTTTTTGAACAGCTCAAGTGTCTCTGCATTGAGGGAAGATGGATCATCTTAAAGGTTGTGTCATCACCCACTCTGATAAAAGCTCTCTCCCTCCCCGTTGCTGGATTGCCCCCAATTAACTTACAATAAATTAGGCATCATCTGATTTAACTATTATGAGATCAAAACCAGCAGAAGGTTAAAAAATGCATTGGTCCATTAAGTCCTATTGTCCCCATTGCCTGGCTCCTGTGAATGCACCTCAGCAGGGCTGCAAAGGGTGAGGGGTCTTCTCAAGGCACCAGGAAAATCCGGCTTCTGGCCCAGCTCACACTGAAGCTCCGTGACCAGCTCTGGTGCCGGGAGAGGCTCCTGATGCTCCACAGGGGAGAGCTCAGCCCTGGGAGCCGGGCTGGCAGCGAGCTGGCCCAGCACCAGGACAGGATACGGCTGAGCCCCCAGCCCAACGCAGGCTGGCAGCAGTGGGGCTCAGAAATTCCCTCCTTTGGCACCTGGGGCCACCTCAAACTCAGCAAAACCTGTTCGGTCTGGGAGGGGTTTTGGCATCTCCCTGGCAGCTACCTGCATTCCCACGTTTTAATGTAGGGGAGACAAGCTTTTTTGATATTAAATTCTATTCAGGTCCCACACAGGAGGAGTTTTCAGCCAGAAAACTCTCTTACAACCACATTTAGTGTCACAATTCAGTCTCCCAGCAGGAGACACCATTTTTCCCAACCAGATCTATACAATGGTTTCCTTTTGCCTTCCTTCAGGCAAATGCTTTCGCAGGCACACAGGCCATTAAATCCATTTTCTGGTCTATTAATACCTACAGGTTGCATTCTTCAGGAGAGCTGCCAAACTGCTCATCAAAGCACCTCAAAACATGAGCTGAACCTATCAGGTTTTCCACAGTCAGGCTCCGACTCCATGACTTGAAGCGCGCCTTTATCTCCACGAAATTCAGACCTGTGACACCAAGAAAAGGAGGAGAAAAGCAGCAGCTGCCCCCAAAGGGGGAGTAACTGACACAAAGCCGGAAAAGAAATACGCACATACTAAAATGTAATTAAAAAACATAGTTCATACCTTGCCACTTGGAAATTTTCCAACTATACTGAACCCATTCATTTACAAAACAAACGACCCGGCACATAGACTTAATTTACATAAGGAAGGCAATGTACCGAAGATTTACCTGCTGCAAATTGTCCTCATTCAAGATGCTGCAGTGTTATTTGCAGTGTTATTGTTTAAGGCTTCATTTTTGCCCACATGTGGAGCTGTATTTTGTTTGTGGAATAAAAGGCAACAGAACATTTTCTACCACTACAGCTGCTAGCAGTACTTTAGTCTTTGTACTTTGAAACAAAACCTGACTTTGAGCAGCTCACAAAAGGCCACCCTCAGCAACCTACGAAAAGCTGGCATCTGTGCAGCCTGTTACCCGTATTTACACAGGGCACAGGACGTTTTTGAGTTAGAAGCCCGTCACACGAACTTCAGTCGCAAAGCTGGAGAAAAGCAAGTGATGTCTACCATATACAATGCTTTGCCTAACTGGAGTGCATTTCTCAGTGCCTTTGAAAAGAAAAGCCAGTGCCAGCTTTTGTGCCCTGCACGATGGAGTGTGAGGAAGGGAGGACACCACTCTACATGCAAAGCTCATTCAGCACCTGATGCTCCAAACAGGTTCCAAGATTTATCCCAGGGAACTGTGAAAAAAAACCTTTTGGGTGACCCCACTTCCCTCTACACTTGCGAAGACTCCTGTCAGATTGACTAAAATCCTTATCCTTTGACTTTTCCTCAGAGTAACTTGACATGGAAGTCAGCGCTGCTGGGTTGTGTTGGGCCGTAGTGACCTGCAGTATTTCATGCAGCAGGGATTACTGACTTCTGCCTGTAATTTTGTGCTTAGTCTTTTAAACCTGTGCTTAGTCTTTTTAAACTTGTGCTTAGTCTTTTTAAGACCTGTGATCTCTCCGATCAGCATCCAAGATGGCCAACAGAAGCATCTATCTAAAACACCATCAGGGAATGCTGCTCTAAAATCCTTTTATCATACAGCAATAATAGGTTTTAAATCAAGGTCTTGATTTAGAAAAAAATAGAACAAAACATAAGGCCAGGAAGAGAGACCTTGGTCAACTGGTATTTCGGCAGAACAGACCTCTTAAGAGAAGCTGGGGTGGGTGTTGGGAAGATGTTTCACGATTTCTTTCTTGCCTCCAGCTTTGATCACTTCTGTCACATGCCAGATACTGGACAAATGAGAACTGTGAAAAATTCACTTTTGTAACAAAATTTATTTCTGCTCTGTGGATACAAATCCCAAACATCAACAAACAAATTCCAGTGGAAAAATACCAGTCATTAACAATGAAAACTTTTATTATTATTTAATAAATAGAACTTTGGCATTCAAAATTCTAGCTGTAAACCCTACTTTAAAAAAAATTACAAAAAGAGGCAAGAACAACAAGCCTAAAGCTGAGCCAGCCAGTGGCTCCGTTACTTTTTACAATGAACACATTGTGATTAAGTCATGACAACTCTATTTACATATGAGGTATTCTGAGCAGTTCAAAAATTGAACCCAATTTACAAAACTACCAGTCTTCAGGGACTGATCCAGTACATATGTCAGCTGTGCTTTTAAAAAAGAGCTCCAGACACTCCTCCCCACTGAACTAATAATATACTGTAATTAATATACAGAGAAAAAACACATTATGATTTGTGTTTCCTGCTCACACATCATATTCAAAGAAGCTGCATACAACAACCAGCCTAACATTCAAAGTGTACACCTAGTACCTAGTTTCAGTATTTCTTTTTCTAGACATTATGCAGGAGTTCCTACTAAAAAAGCTTATTAACAAAGTAATGGCAGGTGAGAAGAAAACAAGGTGCAGTCATCAGCACGCTAACAACTTATCTGAAGTTCCAGGGAGACATACATTTACTTCAGGCTAAAAAGGCACAAAGGTATGCAGCTGTGGAATTAATATTGCTAATGAGCTACTGGAATAAATCATCCCTTTATTAACAACCATTGAGCTGTTTGCAGTCCAAGAATGCAGATTAGTTCAGATTTTTTCTCCACTCATGGTAGAACTGAGAAGAGCACAATTATACTTCCAACTGCGCCTGCATCACACCACTGAGAAGGACAAGGAAGACTGGAGCAAATTATGCCCTGATGGAGAGACCGCAGCTTGCTGTCACTGCCCGTGCTACAGCAGCAGGTCATGGAGAAAAGGGTTTGCTTTCTTCCTCTCCTTGCGCTCTTACCCTTCCCAAGAAAAACCAAAAAAATGTATGAAACAAAAGACAGGTAGCAAGGGCAAAGGAAGGAAGGAAACCTTTTGAAGTGAAAAGGACGGAATTTCAGCTCTTGAATGACTTCATGACCACCGTCAGTTTCAAATGCTGGAGCCTGAGTGGGTGGTTACAGCAAATCTCCACAATTTCACACACCTGTCACACCACAAAGCTGCACAGCAGAGTTCAGCAACCCAAATCACATTTACATGACTGAGCTGTGTTACTTCTATATAGTAAATACTTCTATATAGTGAATACATCAGCTATAGCTTGACGGATGACGATTACTTTTCATGTCTTTTTCAAAATACATTCTTAAATACAGTAGTTACTGTAAGTATCTTCTAGAGGATCATATAAATTCTACCTGAAACTGTACAAAATGTTACTGTATAGTTTGCTGGCAGCCAGAACAGTACAGTATCCATTCATCTGCAGTTGTTTTCAGCCCTTGGGATTGTCTAATAGCTACAGCAAAAAGTTGTCATGACTAAATCGAAGCAATTCCAATGTTAACATTCGTTAATCACCTCTGTATTAAATATGCTGAATGAGACCACACACACTACATTTTAACCAATTAAACAGTCATGCATATCTTAGACAAAGCTTATTCCATTTAGAGGCATCTGTAAACTGATGCATATATAGTAATTGCTACCACTACAACAGGCCAAATTTTAAGAAATCAAAGCAAAGTACAGTATCGCTGTAAATAATCAATTGGTAGTCTGCTTCTTTGGCTCACACATCCATCATTTACCTCCCTACTTTAATTTGACTGAGGCAGATAAACTCAGGGGGTTTTAAATCAAGTGCTTTCAAGTCAACATAAATATTACAGATTCTGTAACAAAACCATTAGAACACAAGATTACAGCACTGCAATCAAAAGTATTATGAATAAAATGGGATCTCCTCCCAGAGGGACTTTCAACTAATACTTGAAGAGCATAAAAGCTCTGAAGTGCTTGGCAAATATAAACTTTGCAGTACAGTATCACAATTTAGCAGGAGGGACAGTGGAGAAATACCAGCCAAGTGACAAGCTTAACAGTTCAAAGTGACTCAAAAGATCTCCTGCTCCCCTGTAATTGCTCTATTAAACTCCTTGTTAATTCTATCAAATGTAGATTTATGTGGGTTTTGGTGATTTTTTTATAGGTACAACACTGCCATCTAAGGAAGCAATAATGTGTAACTTGTGTGGTTCCTCTCTCCCTAATATTTCTAATTTATTATCTGAAATGCTATTGTTGAATTCTGGTAGGAGACAGATGCCATAAAATAAAGACTACTTCACTGCAGGGACAAACCCAACCAACCACAACAGAGGAACGAGCTGAAGCCTTAGTCACAAAAGCCAGCACTGTCAGAAGCACAGCAAACTGTGCAAGCCCATTGGTACAAAGATCCTTGTTTTCAGTTTTGCACTAGTACAAAAGCACACTTTTGATGCAGGTGTGTATTAATGTGGAATTGATATTGTTAATGAGCTACCAGAGTAAATAATTCCTTTAGACAACAACCACTGATCTGTTTGCAGTCTAAGAATGCAGATTAGCTCAGAACATCTTTTCCCCACTCATAGCAGAACTCATCATATCAATGAGAAGAGCACAATTATACTTTCAACTCCACCTGCATCACACCACTGAGAAGGACAAGGAAGACTGGAGCAAATTATGCCCTGATGGAGAGACTGAAGTGTGCCTACAGAAAGAGCACAGAAATTTAAAATAAAATGGCCTAGTTTTTTTTCCTTGAAGTAGACACTAGATAACTTCACTTGTGATTTTATCTAGACACTGTTTTAGTGCTCACAGGAGCAGAACCAGTCAGATTAATCTATCTGATAACAGCATGTAGCAGTCATATAAATAGCAACACTACTTTTCACAAATTAGTCCAAGTCTACTTTCAGGACAGAGAAAACTGTCAAATAAATAAATCCATACAGCTAAAAACAATTAAACCACTAAATTATAGAAACAACATTTCTATATTTTAACAGTAACTGTTAAACAATGAACAGAAAGCAACACATCACCAAATCAGAAAACTGAAATATTCACTTTTGCCATAAAAATGTTACCCTAGAATTAACTTGGTTTGAATTGCTAAGCTTTCCAAGAGATTTCTGCTGTTATCCCCACTCCAGATCAGTTGACTGACTTGCACCCTAAGGATCCGAAACCTTCTTGCAATACCATACAAGTAAGTGATGCATGTATTTTTTTCTTAACAGTGGGATTTAAAAGTGGTTTTACTCTTTGCAAGTTTTTGTTTCCTTCAGTTAAATACTATTTCCCACCATGCATAACTGTGCAACTAACTTGCAGTGATGTTCCTGGAAACATCATCTGTTCCATGGCAGTTAAAGAGCACTGCCAAGTGACACTCATTGAATAAGCTATGGAACATGAGCTTACTATTTTATGTAACTGCTTCCTACAAAAATGGAGAAATCAAGACTTTCCAAACAATGTGGAAAATTTTTCAGTCCTCAGATAACCAAGTATTTTGTACTGCTAACTGGAAACATTCTGTTTTGAGCCTTAATTTTGCCAAGAGTCAAACACCCTTTTTGTAGTCGTGCTAAAAATGGCTGAGGTGGTGCACAACCTTTATGAGAGACCTTCAGGAACAAAATACAGCAACATTTGGAAATTGAAAGGACCTAAGGGGAAAAATAAGCACAAACACTAAAATACAGTTGCTGGTTGTTTTGGGGATTTTTTTCTTATAGCCATGGAATATGCTGCAGTTTTATGTCTTACAGCTTCTCTGGTTTGTCACAGACTTTGAACGATTGAAACTTCTTACAGCAGCATGAGAGTATTTCAAACTATCTGATACAGCTATATTTTAGGGACTCATTTGCACAAAGGAGTTAAACCTGGGTTTTTTCTGCTACTGGACAAACAAAGTAGACATCCATTACTAAAAACATCTTTCTTATATCCTAATTTTTGACAACTTGGAGAGCAATTATTTTTTGAGTGTTCCAAGATTGTTCTAATTGCAATTCTTAGAGTGAAGTGCAGTGGCAGAAGCCTCTGGCTTCATCATGTACAGCCAGACATACACATGCATAGGTTCTTGAACCCTCTCCCCTAAGATCTGAACTCAGATAATGCCACACAAACCCTTGATGAAGGAAAGGACAGAGTTGTAGCAGCACGGCTGTTCCAAAGCTCTGGATCCAAAACCTAGGCAAAGCAATAAAATGAGCCCAAATGAAGGAAACAGAGCGTCCAACTGAATCATTCTTCACAGCTTGTTCCTACATTCAGTAGTTTGGAGAACAGACTTCTTGCAGTTTGTACCACTGTTCACACGATGACTGCCCCCTGCACACCAGACTCCCGAGATCCATTACACACAGCCCTCGGAGATGCGTGTCTGGTGCTATTTGCAGCCTTCCCATATGGCTCCTTAATGGAAATGCAAAGACCTGTGACACAGCAGGACCTAGCAAGTCATTCGCTACAGGACGGAGTGCTGTCACTGAGTGATGCAGTTGTCCCCCATGTCCTGAGCGTAACGGTCCGACATGATCGTCCTTAGCTCATCAATTTCCTTCCGCAGCTGGCAAACGTCCGAGAGCTTCTTCGAAAGGGTCTCTGTGCTGTGGTAATTTTCACTCTCTTCAGATGAGCAGCTCAGTGCTACAAAAAACAACACCCAAGGTTAAAGCTCCAGCAGCTGTGTCCTGTGACTACCGCAACTGGTCACCTCCTTGGAAATAAGAGGCAGGTCATTATAAATACATCAAGACAAATCACGCTTCAGCGTGATGAAAAGTCTACAAAATAAGGTACCATGTGAACTTAAAACTCAATTCAGAGCCCATCAGCGCTTCTCTGAAAGACATGCTTTTCTGTCTGCACCAAGATCTAGACTTCCTGAAGTCTGATGAATCAGAACAGCAGTGGAAAAAAATAAATAGAGATTTCTAGAGACTTCAGGGGTTTCTACAGCCACTCAGAAAAGAGGGCTAGCAGGTGTGTAGCAGCTCTTGCTGCACAAACACTGTACTTTACGTTTCTACCTTGCTGATGCTTCAGTTTGGCAACCTGTCTACCTGATGAATTCTAATTAACACTGAGAAAACATCTGAATATGATACATTCAGGTCAACACAACCATCTTATTAGAAGGAAAGACCTGACATAAATTTTGTCTGACTGGCTTTAGGGCATGCTTCTCATTTCCTGGTTAAATTTAACAGCTTAGTAAATGAACAGCACAAGAGATGAAGTTACCAGGCACAAGGCTTATTTAAAACACCTGGACATCCCCACTCCCAAACCAGACCTATACATATTCATGCAGTAGATGGACAGTCCTATCACTTGACCCCAAAGGCTTTAAAGCAAAAGCACAAGATGCGTTTAGCATCTCTTAACTCTCACAGTGACTGCAGTGTGTCTTGGGAGGGAAAGACACCTGGCCAACCACCTTTCTTTTCTAGAGCAGTGAACATATCCATGATTGGGTCCACATGAAGAGCCAGCTACCTGCTCTCCTGACTGGCAAGGACCTGTGTGGTCACATGCCTGTAGTGGCCCAGAGGCACTAAGAGCCCAGCTTTTCCAGGGAGCTCCATGAGTTCATGCACCACTGCTCCCATCTGCATAGCAAGGGGACACAAGCTTGTCCACCTGGCAAGTTCAAGCACCACATTAGCTAAACTGTTATTCCTTTGTGTCAAAACATTTATTAAACACTGGAAAGTCAACATCACTTACATCTGATTCCCAGCAGTAATGAAAGGTTAGGCTCCTTGCCCTGAGCTCTCTGGGTGAGAATACTGCACAGTGCTTTCAAGTCAAACAAGCAGTGGGACATTTCCTTGAACAACTGGTCTGCTACAGGCATCTTCTCAGATACTGGCTGCCTGGACTGCTCCACCAGCCTCATCTGCTCCTTCAGGCAGGCATTCTCTTCCATCAGTCTTTGGTTCTTTGTGAAAAGCAAATGGAAAAAAGGGGAAAGTTAGTCTGCAGCATTCACTGTAGCAGAAAATTTCAAGCCACAAATAGTACAATTAAAAATAATTAATCTCCAAACATACAATCAATATTTCTGTACCCCTCCAAAGAACAACATACAGACAGCTTTTATACGGCCATTTCACGTTATCATTACTTAGCCATCTTCACCCTTTAAGCTCTCACTTCTTGAGACAGGGGTGGTATACATTATACATATGCATGGGAGCCAGGATATTTAAGTATGTAATTAAGCTCATAAAGCCTTACCAAGGGATCTTATAATCATTCTATAAGGTTCTTCCTGGCTCTGGTGTGGTGGGGAGTTGGGTTACTGGTGCTATTTTACTTACTTCAGAGAGAGTTTTATTGAGCTGCTCTATATGTCTTTCTTTTTCCTCAAGTTCATTTGTCATCTTCTGAATTATCAGCTTTTCTTGTGAAAGCTTCTCTTGCATAGACTGAAATGAATGAAAACGCAGGTTAATGATCTTAAACAACAACAAATAAAAAAACCCACTGCAACATGGAATCACTTGCTGTCAATTCCCCAGTTTTCACTCACAGAGCTCAAACTGAGAAATCATAAGATACTGCCCAAATGGAATTTTCAGGGTGAATTCAGCATGAGCACAGGTGCCTTTACTCTTGAAAGTATTCATATTTATTCCACTACTTGGCTTGTAAATCTGCAGATATGTCTTTTCAGGTTATCTGGCAAAATTCAGAAAGAGGAATATTCAAGCCATCTTATCTGAATACTAACAATGAATAGACACTATATAAACTCCTGGTGCTTTCCAACAGAGAGATCTCTTCAGCTGTGACTTGCCACCTGTAAGATTTATCAGTACTGATGAGAAGGCAGGGAGTAATGAGAGGCAACACTACTTGAAGTTTTTAAAGGCCTGGCTGGTCACAGGAGGTGTTGCAGCATTGACAGAATTTCCCAGTCAGCTAACACCACACAAGCAGTGGGGACTCTGTCATACTCTTTGCAAAACTGGAAAACAATGGTGCTAACATTTACAGACTTAACGTGGACTAAGAAACCCCCAACACTTTATTTTCACGTCAGCAGTAGGAATGAGCAGGCAGAACCCAGATATGATTACTTGTTTTTAAAACCATTTTCCTACACTTGACCTGCTGCTCTTTTAACCCACAGCGTGCCCCTCCAAAGGAAGTGCTGAAGTAACGTGCATCCTAAAGATAAGCTCTTTGAGAAAGCACAGCCACACACACCAGTGGGAGGAAGGAGGCAAAGGAAACACCCTGGGCCAGGAGAGGGCAGGAAATAACTGCTTCAGGCATTTCCTTTGCGTGCTTGCAGATGAGCAGAACCTGCAGTGATGTTGAATTGTTGTCTTTAATTTTTTACAAACATTATCTACTGAGAAAAATCGCCATTACTAGGTTGGACTGAAGGTCCTTCAAGCTCCATCTGTGGCATACAGATGTCATACTTAAGAAGCATGAAGTGAACAGGGCAATGCCAAAAACACCCTCCCAGCTTCCAAATATCTTCCAATTTTAACAGTCATTGTTGAAGATCAAGTTCAGGGACATCCAGTGCCCCAGCTGTGATAGATGCACTAGGACTACCACTGACATGTTTCACGTTCATGTCAACAACAGACAAAAAAGGTTTGACTGTGCAGCCTTCTGGAAGGGGGGAGGTGGTAGGAAAGACAGGGGGAGAAATATTAACCTTTCCCAGTATATTTTCAAACTATATCTGCCACTAAACTTACATGAGTCTGTAAACTAAGCAAAAAAACAACTTTTAGAATATTCCATGCAATGTGCACATGTCCAGCTCAAGAACTGCTCCATGTAATGGGAACTACTAGAAGTAGAAATCAGTGTTTATTTTTAAAAGATACACCTAAGATCTGTCATTCTCTGTCACCCTCATCTTAAAGCTCAGAAAAAGAACACATGCTTAACAGCTTGACTGGACCTATAGTGCTAAGATTTCCATGTTTCTCATGGTGCTATGAATTCCTCATACTTCACCCTTAATTTTTCCATATGCTTTCCAAAGTTACAATTTGGTGGCAATATTCCCAGCCTGGCACAGTTGGTGTTTATTGTGACTGACAAGATTGACAGACGTACCTTGGGTAACATAGGCATTGTACAATCTGACTTACTTCTACTCTCTTTTTCTGTACCAAAACTGTTAGTTTTGTGATGTCCAAATTAATCATGTAAATATAAATTTCTTTTTAGAACACAACTGTCATCTACAATTTTTCTCTTTCTAAAGATGCACTATATATGCAGCACAGCATCTTGCCAAGACCAACAAAAATTTTAATTCCTTTCACTCAGAACAAAAAATCAATGAAGTAAAACCATACCAGGAAGATCAAAATAATTTCACCATGATTATGAGCAAATAGAAACTAATACTGCTTTATACAATTGCTGTCTGAAACGGAATTTGTTTTCAGCTTGCAAGTTAAAACCAATGAACTGAAATACATTCCCAAGCATAAGTTCACAATGTGGCAGAAGACAGGGAATAAAATTAGATCATCTTAGCAGAAGATAAATTGCATCTCTGTGCTGATAAAGGATTTCAATTTCTAATGAGCTGATTTTCAATGCTTCACAGGTCAAAAGTATGGAAGGCCAGGAGATCAAGGATACGAAGAAGCTCCTAGAGTCTACAAGTAATTTGAGGGCTGACACCATTTTCAAATCTTATTTTCTGTCCCCATATAAAATACCTCAAGAGGAAAAGCAAGAGAAAGTCCTGGAGAACAGTACCCTGTTCACAGACAGTCACAACTATTCAGCATTTCCCAGTCCAGCTCCCTAAAGTCATGTCAGGCTAAGCATACAAAACACTGAAGATCACTGGTTCCAAGATAATAAAGGTGATGGTGAGAAAAAAGACCAGAAAGTTTAGGAAACATGGAAAGATTTAGGTTGATGATAACACACTTAGCAAGTTGTGTGTATCTCTGATAAGCACAACATATATATGGAGTACATATGTAAATAATAACTACAAAAAGGCACAGAGAACCTCCAAAAAGTTATGAAGTTCAAGTTGAACTTCTTTTTGATTATGTAACACCTGTATCACAGGTTTTATTGTATCACAGGTTTTGTTGTTATTTGCCTGTATCACAATTTTTGCACGTACCAGTCTGCTCCATGCAAACATCTCAGTTTGTTAAAATCAGTCTTCTTCAAACCTTGAGAAGCTAAATATGTCAATTTCCTTTTCAGTTAACATATGTACCTCATGTTGCAACTTAAATTCTCCTACTGCTTCTCTACAGACATATTTCATTCACTGCAATCTAATCAAACAAATATATGGTTGTTGACAGGAATCAGGCCTCCTATTTACCATGGCAGAGGGAGACAACTTTTAATAGACAAATGACATCCTAGAAGAGGAACGTGGAAACTAGAGTTTGGCTTCAATATTTGGTGAAAACAGATGTTTTGAGTTTTTTTAAATGCTCAGCTTTTTCTATGGCAAGAAATACCTTCCTTTCTAAAAGCTGTCTAATGTTTCTTTTTCTCCACAACAAACAGCAGTCACTGAGGAACTTTCAACACTCTCTTAATCAGATCTATAGAGCTGCAGCTGACTCCTAGCTGACAACCTCTGCTGTCTAGAAAAATCTCTGGCTGCAAGCTGGGTGCCGAACACCCAGCAGGACAGTTAAGGTATCAAAGTGTCAGAAAGCAGTTGAACAGGATGAAGTGAGGTAATTTAGAAAGGCACCTGTCTCTTCTAACAAACTGAACAATGAAGCCCCTAAGCAACATTGCTTTTGTACTTTGGATGATCCACTAGGCCAGCAGGATAAGGATGCAACATAGCAACAGTTTTTCACTTTTTGATGAGTTCCAGTGAAGTGCTAAACCACAGAGACACGACTACACCATGAGCCTGCAAGAGAACATGGGTTGACTACAGTGTGTAGATTAAGTTTTTGGCATTTCTCCCTGTGACTCCTATTCAGAAAGATAAAATAATAAAATTCAACTCTAGCTATGTCATTCTTGTGAACTAAAAATGCACACAGTAAACAAGAGAATATAAACTATTCCTTACCTGCATGTCCAAAATCAGTCCAGTTATCTGATTTTGTTGATTGTCTATAATCTAGAATATAAAATTGAGCAATTTAGAAGGCTTGAATCTCTTCAGATCGTTGTCTAAAAATCAGCCTACAGATGTGCAGACATAGATTCTAAATAGCATTTTTGAAAAAACAAACTACAAGACAGTTCAACTCTGACAGAACACAAAATTCATGCAAAATCAATATTCTGAACAGAGACAGGCAGGTCTTGAAAAGTCATCTGAGTAGCAACAAATATGTAATTCTTCAGTGAGATATTTATTTCTAAATTAAAAAAAAAAGTGCAGGACTTAAGGTTAAAGATGCCACCAGCAGATTATTTGTAGACTAACCTTACTGGCTTTCTCATTCTTCTCCTTGAGACTTTCATTCTCACTCTGAAGCTGTTTTGTGTCCAACATAGGAAGCCGAACACCATCTTCCAGGCATTTTTCTACCTTCTGTTGTAAACTGCCATTAAACATGAAAGAAAGATTAAGTGGGCTAATAGAAACCAGAGGGTTGTGTGTTCTAGGAAAAAATCAGAAACTTGCACCATCTTCCCAACCAGAACTGTAAAACTGTACTTAGCAGAATCCAGCCTTATGTAAATCATGCACCAACAGTGCATGAATGATGCAAAAATTCTAAACTATTCAAGTTGCCATGGCACTGACAAGGCCAGAGTCATGCAGATGAATGCAAGTTTTATCTGCCATACTGTGCTGAGTTTCCCAACAGGCACAGCTCCAGCAGTACTGTGCAGGAAGAGAGGGCAGAGAGGAGCGAAGCAAAGCTTTGCAGTGCTCACAGTTGCTCTGTGCTACTGCGGGAGGCAAAGCACAGATCAGAGGCGCCTGTGAACCTTCACAGCTTTGGGAGCTTTTAAATCAGATTGTTTCACTGGGGCACATACAACTCAAAGTGCAGTCCAGAATCAGATGCTGTGCACAGTGCTGGTGCCCCATCCATCACACCCCCTGTGACTTGTAATGGGGAGCCCAAGGTCATTCCTATCAGGAATGCTCCCACACAAGGGCATGGCCTTCAGACCCTCCATTGCTCAACTCAACCCATATGTGTAGCTACAGCCTCCATCTGCTCACCTTCTCTCAGAAAGGAAATACACTTTATTAGTGCTAATCTTGCTGTCTAATTTAGAAACCAGAGGTCACCCCAACTATTTGTAGGCTTTCAGAAAAGACAGAATGATCCCCCTCTAGATTAGGAGAGCACGAAGGCCTTCCATTGGTAAGATGGAAACAATGTGTCAACAATTTGGCTGGCAAGGTGTCCCAGCCAGCTCGCCTTTCAGCATGGAAACCTTTCAGACTCCTGTGGCATGCACCTTTACCCAATGGAGGGACAACAAACTGCAGGAACATCCACAGATACTTAAAAGTGATTCTCCCCTGCTTCACTCTTCCCTTTCATTAAAAAAAAAAAAAATAAAATTGTTTAAGTAGGTCCCCTGATCTAAAACAGAACATAGTAACAAAGTTTTACCTGGATATTCTTGGATATCTGTCCCATTTGTTTTTTCATATTTAGGCAAGTTCAATGACAACCTATTACCTACAGCAAAATTTCTCGTAAATACCTGCACCCCTGATGAAAAGGCAAGAAATTGCTGGAATTTCTTGAAATCTTTGACCCTTCCCTGATATACCCATCAGCCAATATCCAGTTTTTCCACAGCTCATGACAGGATCAGTTATTACATAGCCCGACTGACAGCTTCTACAGAATGCCCCTTGCCACACCAGTTTGTTCCATCCTCTATCTGCCAACAGGCCATGACGCCATTGCGGGAGTGTCCCACACCCTTAAAGACAGATAGCAAAGAACATCCTAGGCTCACTCTTCTCTGTGGTATTAATTACAACTTGCCACAAAGCACATTGTAAAACCCTTACCATAAAAAGTCATTAGCATTGTAATAGATTAAGACTGCAAATAACATTAGGTCTTGACATCAGGTGGGGAAGCACACCCACTGCAGGGCACAGCCTGAGCAGCTGCTCATACCTCTGCACTGTTGTGACCAGCTCTTTTTCTTTTTTCTTCTGCGATGCCAGCTGTAATTCTCTCTCTCTGCACTGTGACCGGGCCTCTCCGAGCTTCTTTTCCAACTCAGCCATGGTTTCTTGAAGTTGCTTGTTCTTCTCTTCTAGAATTTGAAGCTAACACAAGGTTACATTAGTCAGACACAGTGTCACACCAGCAGAAGGTCTTGTGTCAGACCACAGCCTTGCAGTGACCTGCTGCATAGTTTCACACTAGTGCTGCTTATCTGACTGTGAGAAAATCCTAATACCTACAGTGCTCTCTAAAAGATTGAAATACTTCTCTTCCTAAATGTCAGGGTGAAAAAAAGGAGATTTTGAAACAGTAAAAGATTTGAGAACAGGTATTAGGGAACTTGTATCTTTAATCTTATATTAGGGACTTATATCTTTTAAATGTAAATCAAACCCCATTTACCTTACCTGTTTAGTCTGCCCTTCTATATCATCCAGTGTTGGAAGGTCAGCCAGGTATTTTTCCAATGTTTCAATTCGTCTTTGCTTTTCTTTGTTTTGCTCAGTCTCTTTCTGGCATTTCTTTTTCAGGCTATTAATATATCGGTCTCTAGTTTTAAGCTAGAAGAAAGAAAGAGTACATGCTTTATGATAACAGTAAGAAATAAGCCTGCTTTGGAAGCAGAGGCTGTTAACTCTCCAAGAACTGTACTCTCAGCTGCATGAAAGCATTGGCTAAGAGCAGGAAACAAAACCAAAAGTTATTAATCCCAACAGCTTCAAGTTACAGGCCCACACGTGTCCTCAAACCACAGCTGCTTCACCTCTGCCCAGAACAATCCATGTGCCTCATGAACTGAAAACACAAAGTTCAACACTTAAAATACTGTTAATTCTTTCACCCACTGAGATGTTCATATGCAACAAATAATCAAGATACATTTTAGTTCCTCTGGACTAGGAAAATAACTTAAAACATGAGGACCAAGAACTTAACCTACCAAAAATGGAAGCCAAAATCCTGATTTTGATGCAGTCTGACAACCACATCAGAGGATATCAGATCAGAATAGCTGCTTTCTTAAGCACCTTTTCTGTAGGTACCTCAATTTTCCATGAGCCTGGAAAAGACTTTTTGTATTATGTTACATTTATTTGTATTCCTGGTACTTCTTTTGCTTTATTACCTAGACCAAAAACTGGAAAGAAAGGCAGCAAAAAGGAGTATTTTCCACTGTCCCTCCCTGCCCTCTCTCTCCTTGAGAGCTTTTTGTTCAGTGCACAGAATGGATGGGTGTTGAGGGGCAAATCAGGACTGTGCAGAGAACCAGGGAACCAGGGTCCAACCTACAGACCATGCTGCTAACACAAGCACTGCTGCACAGGTCCCCACCACTGCCACTGCTTGCCAGTTCCTACACAGTGAGCAATCCAGGCAGGAAAAGCTCACAAAGGAGGAAGCAGCAGTATCCAACTTCTGCTCTTCCTGCCTCAGTGAAAAGCATACTGAGGGTTCAAAGGAAATGGTAAGGCACAATTTTGAGATGAATTATGCATTCTTCTTTGTCTTCCCACCTGGCACTTCACTGCATCACATTGCCTGTATCCCTTGAACCTGATTTAATATAAATTAAGTCCAGTAATCAAAGAAGATGAGGTAACAGTGACAATGTATCCCTAAAACATTAATCAGAAACCCCTTGGTGAATGACACATTCCTGCTTGCAATAAAGGAAGGCTGTGAGTACATTCAAAGCTATCCCTGGGAATTCCTTACGCCTGCTAAGAAACCCTTTGTCAAAACAGTTCCAAGAACACAGCTATCTTTGTCTCAGACTAAAGTCCACTCTGCACATTCTAAGAAAGCTACAAGAGAATCACTCCTGCTAAATAGGCACATACAGGCTGGTAAGTGCATCTCAAAGTCTGAGGGCCACATTTACAAACCATACTAAAAATAAGGATTTAATTTTCACAATCTATGTTTTTAAATGATATTTTATTTACATAATAAACACTACAAGAATGAGCAGCATTTTTTTTTTCCAAAGCTTAACCAATACCTGATTAAAACTGTTACCATGATTACCATTTTAGCTAGTATCACTTTCTAGGATATATTCTCTGCAAGTCCAGATTTATCCATTACCAACACCTGAAATCATTAATCTTCTTTTTCTATCACGGATAGTTCAGTGATCTTTTGAAAATAACTCCAACACCCATATATCGAGTTGCTTTCTAGCAAAAATATGCTGCTGCAACAGTGACAAAAAAGAAATGTGGATCAGGAAAGACACTTACTTTCTCCTCCATCTTCTTTTTCTCCTCACTAGATTTGTTTGAAAGTTGTTTCACAATTTCACTGAGTTGCAATTCCTTGCTCTCAGCTGCTGCAATCTTTCGCTCAAGCTCCTCGAGGTGGGATGCTGATCTTTCTGAAATGTGAGGTTGCAGTGCTGTGCTCTCATACTGTGGTTGCTTATGAAAAGAAATAAAATAATCACACAAATGAACACACGCACACCACTGTACACTTGAACTGCAGAGCAGAAAACAGTCCTGCATTTTTTTTTTTTTTAGCTGTCAGGAAGGGTGGGGTTTGATTTTTCAAACATTGAAATACATGGCAACAGCATGAGTTTCAGCAATCTGAAGCAAAAAGACAAAGAAACTGGACACCTTTACACTCATAATAAATGCACAAGAACATTGTGTGGCTACTTTCCCCCTCAGATTTATGGAAGATGTGTGGTCCTAAAATAAATCTCCATAAATGCAGATAAAAAGCATTTTCAAAACAAATTACTACCACTGTATTATCATATCATGTCCTCAGAAGAAAAATACTTTAAAATTGCTATGAATATACTGAAGTAAGAGACACTTTAATCTCAAGATCCTCCTAAAGCAGAACATCAATACTAGTCAAAGATCAGAGCTATCACTCAGGAACAAGCCTGAGAGTAGAGCTGTAGCTGTAGTCAGAAGGCAGGTCTCCTGTCTTTTGTTCTGTATACCAAAACTTCCATCTCCACTGCCCAGACACAGACAAGCACAAAATGGAAGCTGGCTGCATGTGGGATGAAAAAGGAGATGCATCCCATTAGGCTTTCAATTTAAAAATTCTTTTAATAACATAAATTGGTTATCTTTAATAATACTGTCTGTATAATTTCTTTAATTAAATAACTAACTTAATAACTAATTAGTTATTAAATAACTAATAACTAGTGACACGCCTTCAGCAAAGTATTAAAAGATTAAAACCTTCATTAAACTAGATTTGCTTTTATAAATTTGTCTTATAGAAGGAAAGCAGAAAATCAAATACAAGTCAAACAGAAACCCAAATACATTATAAACTTTCAATCTTCTTTAAATTATGAAAGAGGACGGCACCTGCTGCTTTATTTGAAGCATAACATACTAAGATGTGCACTAAAATTTCAGCTTCTGCAATATTGTTTCCTTTGTTTGTTTGTCTAGGTTTTTTGTTTGCATCTTCTCTCTCTTCCTTCGGCCCCTCCCCCAAAAAATTCTTAACTTACAAATTAGGTTAAAACCTTAAATTTTAAAGTACTTTGTAAAAGAAGATCTGGAAGCAACAAAAGCCTAGACATTCCTAGATGTCTCAAAAAGTCTCTGTATACCTAAGTTCAACTGAGGCTCCCCTTGAATTTCTCTGCTGTCACACAAACCACACGCTCACCTGATGTACAGCTCTGTTATTCCAAGTACACAAATAATGTCATGCTGAAGTACCCTAGCTGAGATCCTACTGCAGGGCTTGTGACAGAAAAAGATAACGTAATAAAAGAGGGATAGAAAAGCTATTTCTCTGCATATCTGCCTTTAGCAATCCCTTGCTGCATTGCCTTTTAGAAATGCCAAGGCCTGGAGATTGAATTTGTGTGCTGTAAGCAGCCACAGTCCACACACTGATCTGCATTTCTTGGTGAACCTTTGCTACCTCATCCTTATGCTACTTGGTACCTGTGCTAGGTAGGTGAAACTTGGAACAAGTATTCTCAAAATACCACCAGACATTCCCCTTCAGACTAAGTGCTCCCTAGGAGCACTAACCCACATCCTTTGGAGGTTCTTGCCAAAAGGTATTCCACCAGTCTGTTTGCCTTCTCACATCTCCTCCATTTATTTTATCCATAAAATCTAACCATCTAACCAGGGCAGCAGTACCTCCTCCTCTTCAGAAAATCTCTCATTGGTTAGTTTCAGATACTCTCCTATCAAACTATTTTTTCTCCTACTATCTCTCTGTAGGTCTACCATACGTGCAATGCTGTTAAAATCTTGCTCTTATAATGTCACAATTCTTCATTGCTATGTTAATTTTATCAGACTTCAAGTATGTACAAGATTTTAACAGAACTTAGATTTCTGCAAATATAAGGTAAACTACAACACTTCGAGAAGGCTTTCTCTACACAATTTGCAGCTATGCAATTACACAGCCATCAACAATCACAAAACCCCTATACTCTGGCCTGCAGAAAATTGTGGACATGCTTTTAGGTGCCAGGTACTGGGCAGTGGAAAGCTTTGCTGAAAGAAAAGTATTCACCCTACCTGTAAATTAGTCAGGTATGGCTCTTCGCAGTTCACAAGATGGCTCAGTCTAGCGTGTTGAGCTCGTATTTCATTCTCCCTTATCTTCTGATGTAAACTGTTAATTTGTTGATTCTGCCTGTAATAAGCAAATTTAATTTGGAAAAAAAAAAAAAGGAATGGAACACAGATTAGAAAAACAGAGATCTTAAGACTTATACTGAGGAATACATTAACAGTGGTATTCAACTATCCAGGATCTACACTAGCTGGGGTTTTTTTCTCACTGCAGCCAGACTGCAACTGTAGAAATACAATTGGAAAACTCTTATCAATTTGTGTGGGTTGAGGGAGGCTTCTGTTGCCATCTGCTACTAGGGTTGGAAGTATAAGCAGGGAAAAGCATACAGAAAGCAGAACAAAACCAAACAAAATCAGCACCTTCATGTCACTTGCACTTCTCCTGCTTGGCCCCTCTTTCTACCAGAGCTGACTTCAGACAAAAGTTGAAAAGATTTACAAATCAAGGGGAACAGAAAGAACTTAATAAGAAAATGCCATTATATAAAATAGTCAGCACAGCTTCCTTACAAGGTCTTGCTTTTTGCTTTGCTTAAGACTTTCTCAATCAAGTGCTTTACATAAGATGTACCTCCCCCTAGGGTAAAATACTGCACTGTGCACTAAAACAAGTACCAGGCACCAACTGCTTGGCCAGGGTACAGCAGGAACAGTATCAGCATTGTATCACTATTTAATTATAACACAAATTGTAGCACTGCTTAACTCATGACTGCATTTGAACTAGGCAGGACTGCAGGACAAACACCTGCTAGGTCTCTGCCCCAGCACAAGTCACAGCCCCATGAGGTGAGCAGTAACTCCCCATGGAGCAATAGGCACCTCAAAACCTGACCCCAGAGTGGAGCTGTCAGCACCCACCAGAAACACACAGAGACCTTCTCAATAATCTTTAAACCAATTTTGTGCACTCTGTAGATTTCCTTCTTTTTTATTCTAGGATATATTTGTATGCAAGCATGATTTTTTTTTTTCCTCAGAGTCTCACCTCTAAGCATGGAGCATGACTGGTTTTTCTGAAAACAATGACGCTGAACCCAGGTGACTAAACCCAATATTTAGAGCAGAGAAACAGTAAATATAGGTTAATTTCAAGAGAAAAAACCTTCCTGTGCACACTCTGGAAAAGCAAATCCTGCAAAATATGTGGAAAAACATCAAAATCTTTTGCTTTTTTTTAAATTTGGAAGGGTTGTGTTTTCATCTTGGAAACATTAGCGGGTGTTCACAAAATATTCATTATATAAACTATAAACTAATATGAAATATTTATTAGTTGAAAAGATGCCAACTGCAAATTTTAATAGGATGCTGAAACCCAGCTGAAGGGACCATTTTAGCTACTCACATTCTTCTAGCTAGTCATCAGCCAACTGTAGCCCTATTATTTGGTTTATAAAAGCAAGATCACATTTAAAAAATATTGAATATAGCAGAAGTTATTTCTCAGCCAGATGTGTTAAAGAAAACATAATGAGAACATTTATTTTTTTCCTGTCTCCCTATTTTTATATCTATAAAGAACAGCAATGAATGGAAAAACAGTATATGTAAGTTGCCATTTGTTGGTACCTTAGAACAATTTATTCAACATGAATGGAGAGCAAGTGAATGTATTTACAAGACTCCATAGCAAATCTTAAAATATTTTGTATCAGCACAGGTGATTTTGAGGCTTCCCTGTTCCCTGTACTATCGAGATTGAACAAGCTTGTACAAATACAAAAGGAGTACGTGACATTGGAAGACTGTGCACAATTCTGGTTGTCATCTGTAAGACGGCACTACAAACAAAAAGTTTCCAACTTAGTTTGGAAGATTAGGTAAAGGAATATGCTCTTAACTTGTAAGAGACCTTATAAAAGCCCAAGAGTTAGTACAATTATATGAGAAAATATGAAGTCTCAATGACTTCTGTGCATGCCTGGTCACAGAGAACAAAATTATTTAGTATGAGTTATCCAAACCTATGAACTAAAGCAAATTTTTATTTTTTATCACCTTATTACTTCCTACACAGATCTATTAAAATTTAATTGTTTTAAAATTATTTATGTGTTTTAAAATTATTTATCCACTTGTCATATACCCCTTGAAAGCACTATATGATTTTCTGTTTATGGCCGATTGTAATTTAGCAGTGCCTTCCTTCCCAGGCAGCATTTCAAGAGTCTGAACACTATAGCCTGGAGAATATGTTTTAAAATATTTTTGAACTATCAGTGTAGTTTGAACTACATTACCATAATTATTTTCAGAATCCTTTCCCTACCCTACCAAATCCCTGTTGCAAAAAAGGTGTGACAAGTCAATCCAAGATGACACAGAACACAGAGTTTAATTTGCTTGCTTCTTTTCACTCTGCAAAGCATGAAACTCTCCATCATTATATAACTCTCCATCATTATACAACCTTGCCAACAAAAAAACCACTCTCTACAAATGTTTTAAGGCACAACTTCTTCACATAACTAACTGCCCCTATGGAAACAACATTAACCTCATGGCACTCAGAAACAAACATTTTGCTGCATAACCAGAGAGTCTGAGCTGTATTCAAAAGGAATTTAGAAATTTCAGTTGCTCTCAAAAACACAGGTTGCCTATTACAGTGGGAACACTGTCCCCAGAAGCCTCCCTATTAGCAATCTATCAGCCCACCACTTTAAAAAAGCAAAACCAAATACAATTAGCCTTTAGCATTTAGGTGCCTCCAAGTTTCTGTCAAACTCCTCAACCTTTAGTGCTTCCAGAAGCCATCTGAGTACAAGTGGGCACAGGCTGTGGCCTGAGCTCTGGGCATGGGGGAATCTGACAGGAATCCAGCCTTCAGACTCCAGTGCACATAAACCAGACCCCACCTCACATTGGGTTCGGTGAAAATACCGTACTAGGCACCACGGAAACTGCTTTCCTTCACAACGTCCTTATTTTTTCCCCCTTATTTTTTTGTAACATGTGAATGTTACAATTTTATGCCGACAGCAAAGGAAGAGTTACTGGTGTACTGTGTAAGTGTCATGGCACTTTTCACATGGTTTCATTCAGCCCCTTTGTCCAAATGCAAAAATCACTATTTTACTTGAAGTGTCTGCCTTGACACATCCCCTCCCTTAACACTCAGACTGAAGTAGAAGAAAACAGGAGGCAATACCCTGATCCAAAGTCATCAACCAACCAAAGGGACTCAGAGCTGAGAATTTTGTTCAAATAAAATAAATAAAAGTTAAAAAATTAAAATAAATCAGAAAAGGGAGGAACAAAAACCATCCTTTTGGAAGGGACATTTTAATGTTCCTTATTTAAACTGATCTTCCAGAAGGAAATGGCATTAAATGATGCATAAACTGTAAACAGTCTATCTAATCAATTAATGTAAACATGAGACTAATAACATTGTTTTCACAAGCACTTCTGACACAATTCTTTCCAACTGTCCCTCAAGGTGTAATATTATTTCCAGAAACTGGGGGTGGCAGTGCAGAAACCAACTAACAAAAAGAGGATCTAAACTCCTCTCGAGGTAGGAAAAGACTGCCTGGTGCACAGAAAACTGTCACAGTTACCCACAGAAGAGTTCTGCACTGAGACATCTTGTCTTTTTCTTCAGGTATAATGATCTAAAGGGATTTTTTTTTCCTTCAGAAGCTACCACCTGCTTGCTATATTTTCATATTCTTTTTTTTTAAATTTCACCGATATCCTGGACTATGCCTTTTCACCCTTTTTTTGAACCTTCAGCCATTCAAAAATAACTTGAGATCAAATCCACCCTGCTCCTAGGTGCGTTCTTTCTGAGGGAACTCAGCAGAAGTGACAGGTTATCCAATATACAAGACTCAGGTGGTGGCTGTGTGCTGCTCTGTGGTCTCCTGAACCAAATTTATGTCCCAGTTCCCATGTGTTAGCTATTCTAGCTAGATTATTTACAGAAAACCCTATCATTTTCACAAAGTAATGACTTTGGCTTATTTCCAGGTCCTATAAACATGTATTTTGCTCCCTGCTCTTCCACTACCTTCAACATTCTTTAGTTTAGCAAATAAAATTTCAAGGCTTCAGTCATGTTTCACTACTTCAGATCAATGACATTTTGTTAGGAAGAAAAACTTGAAAACCTGTAATGGCAGATTGCACCATTCTCTCACCTTTCCCAGAATTACCAACTACCACCCCTACAAGAAATCCTAACACTACAGATTAGGCTATCAAAGATGTTAATTCTGTGTAACTGTTTCCTTGGCATTTAAGGAGAGTAGTATTCCTTATCTGTCTTTCTGCTTGCCACAGACACTTCCATTCGCAATCCCCCCATCCTGCGACTCTACAAAGCTGTCGAGAATTCAGAGGAAAACTTCTAATGCTACTTGACCCTAACTGATTCTATTGAAATGAGCAAAAACAAAGTTGAAACCATAACTGTGAAGTATCAATGGGAAGAAGGGGGAGGTCTCTATTTTTATTCAACTGCAGTTCTGTCATTTAGCTCAAACAATCCTCTTTGAAAATTCAAGTCAGTGCAGAGGATGTGATAGCAGAGAACAGCACCTAGCTCAATGTGCACAAGCCTGGACTGTCTTCTGAGACCAGCATTAACAAACTGCTTAATATACAAACTGCTTCTCCTTAAGTCTCAAAATTATTTGTAGGACATAATTTACATTCACGTAATTTTCTCACATTCACGCAGGACAAGCGTGGACATATGCTTATACAGACACTCACATATGCATTTATCTGGAAATAAACCGTATTTCTCAAATCTGGGACCAGCTCACCCATTCTCCATAAGCCCATCTTATCCCTTACCTACTCTAACATGAAAGAGCCTTTAGAAACCCACATCTGCCAGAGAAGCACTTCATCCCCACAACTTCTAAGTTATGCTTCTTAACTTTAATTTTTAAATTAGCATAAACCTAAGTCCCACACTCCAAGTCAAGCTAAGATCAATATCTTCAAACAATTGAGGGATTTCAAAGCTTCCCCCACCACAGAGGGGACACTAGTAACTTGTTAAGAAAGCAAATGACAATTGATGCTTACCGTCAAAAGTCATAAGTTGACAAGAATTTGCTGCTTTAGGTGGAAATGTTTGAGCAGATTTCTTCAGAATCAGGATACAAGGTAAAATACAACATGGATCCCTCTGAATTACAGGTATTAAGTTTATTCCACACTGCAGCTGGAGGTACGCTGCTTTGTTTTGTTGCTTAACAAGTTGGATGCAAATTTTTATATCCCTTTGTTTTAGAGGCACGATCTCTTGGGACCAGAAGTCCAAGTGTGCAGAGTACTGATAGGGAAAGAGATCCTTAGTACACAAAGTCCTAAAAACAATGTGAATACGTTTTCCGGAATTCGGAAGATAATGCAAAAGAACGCCAACATCAGCAAAGCTTATGAGAAAAGATCTCACATTTCCTATGCAATAAAGTCTCCTTTTTTGTGAAATTGTTCTAAGTGAACCTTTCTTCCAGTCAAAGCCGAACTTATCTTGAAGGAAAAAGGGGAGCACTACCTTTGGGAGTCAAGACATGATCTCTGATCTGTATGGATTGGTTTTTCATGGTATTTTTGAATGACTTTTCTGAACTGCATAAATTCTGAAATGGGGGTGAGGAATGAGAGGGACACAGACACAAATGTCACTTCACAGAGAGGACTGCACTTTCCCTCCCATGGTGGGAGCTCTTCAGCTTCTGTAGTCTCCTGCCAGGACAAACACAGAGCAACTCTTGCACCTCCCCTGTAGTTCTCTGCCAAATACAAGAACTTCATACAAATATTTAAATCTATGGAATACAAAGTGGTTTAGCACCAGTTCCACAGAGAAGTATCTGGGACAGCATCTGACCAAAACTCCCCAATGCTGTACTGCAAAAAGTAAACACCACTCAACCACGGCTGGTGAGAGACAAGCACTCAGCCTGAGGGAAGCCTCAATGGCCAGTTTGGACCTCAGGGGAGACGTGCTCATCAGCTGGAGAGATCTCGAAGAATAACAAAAACTCCTTGATTACTAAAAAACATTACCCAGGAGGAAAGACTAAGTCATATCAGGAAAAATTTTCGAATGTCTGAGACAATTAATCACCAAACGGACCAACCGAGAAAGGCTACAGAACACCTGGTATTACACATACAATAGTGTAAGCACCTAGTGACAGCACTACTGCTTGCCTAGCCTGGTAGTCAGGTTAAATAGGTTCTTTCTAGCCCTACATCCTTTATTTATTGCTAAGATTTAGGTTATTAGATGAAAACTAATTTCATCAATGTAACTAGCATTCACATCTGGAAAAGTGACCTTTTAAAACAGCTAAAATAACTACTCTGTAACAAAACCTTCCTGAACATTTACCAGCTCAACACATACAGAAGTCTCATCCACAAGTCACCTGGGTGATTGGTCATACTGGAAAAAGATGAAGGCATCTTTTTCACACTTTTATTGGAAGTAAAGTGTATCTTACACAGGAAAGCACTCTGAGGAGGTTCCTTACAGCCCCACTCCCTGCACAGGACTCCCTGTTATACAAACATGCATTCACCACATGGGTGGTATGAAGCTTCAGGTTTCTCAAAAATGGCATCAAATTATCACTCAGGTGGTTATGCTAATGCTGCAGATCTTAACAAGTGACTTAGTCAGGACAATATGATACAAGACAAAGAAAATCTACGTCTCTTGTCTCAGTGAAAACTTCTAATCCTAATTCAGATTTGGATTTAGAAGTTAATGATTTAGCAAGGTTTTAAGAATGTGTATGTTGTTACACTCTGAGGGATAACAGTTATTCACTAAAATTGTACTTCCAAACCTACCTTTCCTGAAAAAGCTGCTCAAATGCTCTTATGCTGTCTGCAAGAGAACACTGCATGCACAGCGCTATTCTCAGCAGCTTATGTAATATGTCCAGATATTTGGCATTTATTCATGCAGCCCCTGCCACACAAAATCTGCCAGAACCACACTAGAGATATCTACAGTGGCAGGTCAGCCTCAAGAGACATTCAGCATTGCACTGAACACTGCAATTTCAGTGGTGTTAATACACTGAACAGAGGAGCAACATGAAGAATTAAAATGTGATGCTGTGATTTTCTAAACCAATGCAAACACTGCTGGCTCCCTCTGGTGCTAAATATAATGCAGTGTTACATACTAAGCAGCCAGAGAAATAAGGCAACTATATAATCCAATTATTTTGTACAGCAGGTGACAGACATTACAGTAATAAGTGTTGCAGCAGGAAATTTCCTCTTACAGACTAAATCCTTAAGTCCTCATTCATGGCCTGTGCAATTCATGGCCTGTTTTTTTTATGTAAAAAAAACATGAGACACATCTTAAAGAAATGCCACTGTGTTCTGGCACACACACAGAGAGCAGGCTTGCTTTCTTGCACTGTGTTCCCACTGCCTGAAAGCAGAATCTTCCCCTCATTTTCTTAAGACTAGACTTAAAAAGCAGTTCTGGTTTCTACTTATTAAATTAGCAGTGACTGATAGAGTAGTTTTAAAAAGCAAACCAAAACCACTTTAAAACCCATTAATTTATTATTACTTAAATAAGTGCTAAACGGACTACACAATATACATCAGTTTAATTTATCTATTACTAAATCTGCCGTTCAACACAGCATACAGATCAAAATCAAAGTACTTGTTGTATTCTCAGGCTGAAGTGGCTCTTTGGGATTTCAAAAACTTAAAAATGCTTGCATTTCTAGTGACACAACAAAGGATCCAAATATTATGATTCACACTGTTAGGCATTACTCCTTGAATTGTTTTTTGTAACTATTCCTATCTGGTAGATTTCCAATACAAAACAAGGAAATTTAATAATCTAGTCTGAAAGGGCTGAATTTTTTTGCCTTTTTATCTTTGTGTGGAAAGAAGGTAAGCAAGGAAGCATGTTTCACTTTCCTTCTTCTGCTCCTCCTCCCTTTTTTAACAAGACCAAGGTACAACAGCCTGTACAGTGCATCCATTTCCTTCTTACCAACAGATTTAAGCACTGCTATGAAGAACAAGGTGTGTGATGTTAATCTCCTCCACTTCCTCAATAAGTGGGACACCAGTACAGTTCCCAACAAAAGAGTATTTAACCTTAAAAAAAAGGGTTACTGACCCTGTGGGTGAAAGGGAGGCTTGTGACAAGGGCCAGAGGGAGGTGCTCCTGGTGTGCCTCTTTCCACCCAGCTGTTCCTTGTACTTGCCAGCAGCAAACAGCTGGGTCTGGGGCACCATGCCAGCTGCTGTCCCACTCCTCTGGCTACCAGGCAGCAGGAGGTTAACACCTCTCTCCTGAGCTTCTGCCCCCTCAACTACCAGTTTGTAAATTCAGCATACGACTTAAGGAGACTACACTTTTCATAACTCCAGGAAAACCACAGGCACAAAGAGCCCTCTCAGCAAAAACCTCCGACCTAACCTCATTCAACAAATTACTTTCTTCTCCATTTCCCCTAAGCATAAATTTTATTCTGTAATTTAGCTACCATCATGTTCAATTAACTACACTTTAGCAAACTTTATGTTTTTAATTTTAGGTCACTATTTCCAAAGAAATTTAAACACTGAAAAGAAGTTTAAATTAAGCTCAGGAAGACCAAGAGCTGGAATACTTAGGATTACTTCCAAACACCATTCCGAGCTCAGTGCAAGAAGACCCTGTGTTCCCATGTGCTAAATGTGGTGTAACACCACATTTTCATTTAGTGCTGCTTTGTGCCTTGAAGAAAGGTAGTTTTCACACTTAAGCCTTATTAACACCCCATCTAATGAGAAATGTAACACTAATGCTTTTTAATGGAGTTCTATTTCAAGGTTTTTGCACATCAGATATGTACCATTTTCTTCATGGGTGAAACCAAAAGTACTTTTATTTAGCACTACCTCTTCTTAAAAAAAAAATTAAAATAAACAATCTGTTGCTAAAACTTTGTAAATATGCAACATCAGTTTGTACTAATCTTGAAAATACAAATCCACTGATGTTTCTATTTCATTTTAAAATACCTTTTCAGGCTAATATTTTGCTCAAATGGAAATTCAATATTCGAAGAAGAGGCTGTTCTGTGATGTATTGTTACACTGCATTATTAAAAATTACAATATTTAACACCAAGTATCTACTTGAATATGTAAGATCACTGAGTGGTCTGTTCCATTTCAATAGCTTCAAAACTGTATTCTGCCTTTTCAGCTGAATGAAAAGAAATTATCTAAATGGACTTCTGGTGAGAAATCCTGAAAGATTATAGAGAAATCCTGTATTCATTATCAGAAAGTCACACAAAAGAAATTACTTGTACAAGAAAAGGACCAGCACACTGTCACTGGGTGTCAAGAAATAGCTTTTCTTCCTCCACAGGGACAGTATCAAGTAACACGAGCAGGCAGCCAGGTTGCAAACAGTCACTGCAGAAACTTCTCCCTGAACTGTAAACACACTTTCAGCATGAGAAGAGCAACACCAACTGCATTTTTAGCTGCCAGCGTGTAACCAGACTTCATGCAGAGTGCTCAGGATGGCAAGCCCAGCACAGGCACTGAAGACCACCCCAGCTATCATGAGCAATGCACTCACAAACACTGCTGACAGCCTGGGCCCCTGGAGGTGGGCTGTAGGTTTGCTACTGCAGCATTACTACTGACATAGCAAGCCTGAAAAAAAAACATTGTCATTTAGATGGCCTTTAAGCAGCTGACCAAAAGGCTCTGAGAGAGGAGATGTAAACAACCGCTAAAGATTTTTTCCATTTTAGCTTCTTACTCCTTTGGGAGATCACCACCTCCACAGGAGAGCTGGCAGAGGGGGATGGTGAGCCCATGCCTCTGTTCCTAACTGTCCCATCTTTGCTGCAGCAGGCGGCAAACACACACTAACATCCTACATCCAACTGGGGAACCCAGTGCCAACTTCCATCGCTGAAAAGCCACCACAGCTACTGAGTGTTGAGGGACAGAAACACCTTCAGCCACTGCAATTCCTCATTCTGTTGCAGGAGAGGAATGAACAGATCTTGCACAAGCAAGATCCAGTACCTCCTGGTACTAGAAATTGTGAGTTGGGCAGTGAGTTGCTATTGAGGTCCATTCATATTGACAGCAATTTTAGTACGAGGCTATATATTTATTGACATAAAGACTCTGGATGTAATGAGTTAATTTTTTTTTTTATTGGAACAATTTGTATGAGGACTTGAGGATTGTACTGCTGAATATTACTACAAAGGCCAGTTTCTCAAAGCTTTATCAACTGGCTTCAAATATATTGCAATTCTGTACTTGTGATGGAAAGGAAAATCAGCACAATGCAGTTGACCAATTTTCATCTTGGAAGTCACTTCCAAGACCTTGCAAGCAGAAATATGTCCTTTACAAACCTGTAGCCTGGTAAGAAGCTAAGAGGGGAACCTGACAGCAGAAGTGCTGCTGGGCTCACTGCTCCTTTTCCACTCCAGAGGCATTAAACCTCCGAAATACATTTCCAACTTTGTGTAAGACTTCAGGCCAGCTGCCAGTCTTCTCTCCTAGCAGGACTAGCTCCTACATACTTGTGCATAAATAGTGGCTGGACTGAAACCTAGCAACTTTACTAAGTAAGTAGTTCTCCTTGAAAACCAGCTTCTACACTGTAGGTTTTACTTCATCTAATCTAATTAATGCAGGAGGAGCTGGGTACTTACCTATCAATCACAAACTCCTTCTGTCTCAGCAGCCCTTCTTTGATTTTCATTAGAGATTCCCAATTGCTGGAGTCCTGATAGCTTGTAGCTGGGTAATTTGAACGAGATGTTCCAGGTGAAACCTGCATAAAATAATTGTAGGATTAGGCCCCAAAACAGTGAAAGTAAATAATGTGCTACATATTACAGCATTTACAAAACGGTTTGCTCTAAGGACTGCTTTTCAGTTTGATTCAGATTTGCTTTGTACAAAACAACTGGATTTCTAAACAAATTTCTGGAAACAAACTTCAGCCCAGTGTTACTGATTTCATCATTTCCCTACTAAAAAAATTTATAGCTCTGAAAGCAGTTTGGAATGAAAAGCTCACTTAGAATTAACCACCTCATCAAGGGGAAGACCGCTAAGTGTTCATATCCTGCTGCAATCCTTGTAGCACTCCAAAGGACGGGGCTGGGTAAGTTCAGACCCGCAGGTAACGGCAGGTAACAGCTGCCACTGCCCCGTTCAACTCCCACCTCTGACAGTTGCTCTACAGAGAAAGAAAAGTTTCCCTTCACGTGTGTGCACTTAAAATACAGAATATGGGAATATAATTCTGGCTAAATTGTAAGAGAACAAAACTTTCACAAGTAACAGGTTCCAGGCTTTCTATTAATTTTCACAAAAGCCAGGCTACATGTGTCGCAACAAACTGAGGGCAGCAGCTGAACTGAATATGGACCAACAACATCATGGTTTGGAAGAAAAGTAAAAAAACTGGGACATTTTATCAAGAAAGCATTTATTACAAATATTTGCATCAGGAATTCAGGTAAGGGAAGGCTTAAGCTAGAGCTTCTGAGATCAAACTGAGGGGTCCCAGCATCAGCTGCCATGAAGTATCATTCAATCTTTCACCAGTTTTTTTTGAATCACTGAAAAAAGGTAACTCTCTTTATTTTCTGAGAGGCATCCTGGACAATGCGGTGTATGTTTTTGAAAAAGAGTAGAAGGAAAAAAAGTGAAAACATGGCTATTTAAGAAAAACAAACAAGTACTTTAAACTCTTTTTTCTTTTATAGCGCCACAATGTTTTAAATTTCATCTGAAATTACAACAAACTGTATTAGGATCAAGACGTAAGTTAAACAATTGCCAAGCACTCCATGCTTTTGGTCAAAGTTTTACTGTGAATTATAACACTGAATGGAAAGAATTCATTGCTTAAACCCCAATACCATGAGGTACTAAAGTCTGGAGCCAATTCCTCACAACTATAACCTCTTCTGTAACTTTAAAAAGTATTTCTTCCCATTCAGTTTAGTTCAGTTCAATCCCTAGCTTGCTCACTGATGTGTTTGTGCACATTTATTCTCTTTTAATTTATAACCTAAAACCAGGTAAGATGACAAGACTTACCATTTCTAAAAATCTTTCAAGACTGCTACACCCCCACTGCACCCTCCAACCCCCCAGGTCCAATTTATCTGCTTGAGGGAATATTTCTTTTGCTTAACAAACTGGATAGCTTCAATAGTAAGATCAGTTATGAATTACTAAAACAAACAAACAAAAACCAACCATAAAAACCATCAACAGTTCTATACATTAAATACTGCACACCAATTAAAAACAAAATCTGAACTGGTGATATAATATTTTTTTTTTGTTTGGGCAGTGATCTACTAAACTCAGGAAAGACACCTAGTCATGATTCTTCCTGTAAGTAACACATATGTAGAGTCTTACAGCTTACGGAATCTAAAGGTTATTTTGCCTGGGTTGCTCCATCCAGACCACATCACTTCAAAGTCATCTTTGGTGCTCACAGAATACCTTGGGATTCTGACATACTCCTCTGTATTAGTTACACATATGACTGGCTGAATTGAGAGGCACCAGCACAAACCTACTCCAGTTAAAGTCTCTCAGTGACCCATGCCATGTCATGCAGTACAAAGTGACAACATCAGGAACCATCACTGGACTTCATGTTATGAATTTTTTTCCTTTGCTTTTCCCACTATAGTACTGATGAATGCTTTCCTACATCCACCTTAACACCATGACACTACAGTCAGAAGAAAGAAACAGTCCTCATTGCAGCTGGGATTCGATCTTTACTTTTCAGAGCCAGAATTTCTTTCTCTCCTCAAGACAAAACTCACAAGCATTTGACATGATGAACAGGAAATATATGGCTTTATAAAGCCAAATCAATTTCTTGAGCACGATTAATTTTGTCTTTAAAACTGAACTATAAAGATGAAGAGATTAAAGACAGCAATCTAAATACAAACCTATTTAAGAATGAAGACATTCTGGAAGTCACTGGTGGTTTCTTTAAGAGAATTCTTCAATGCAAACGCTTTATTTCAATCTAGCACCTCTGCAAACATTGATTTGCACTGAAGTCAGAAAAAACCCCTTCAAATTTAGTACAATAAGAAAGTATTCAAATCAAATACTGCAACTGCTGAAAAGCAATGCAATGAGTTTTGCAAAGTTAAGAACAGAGTGATATTTTGTGAATTATATCCCAACAACAGTGTGTTCATTTGGGGCTTTTATTAAATCTAAAACATAAAGCCTCCATTGATTACTCACCGAGATGCTTAAACTTTGGAATATACCCAATCCTATTGAGTATATATACACACGCTGTATACACATATGTAACAGCAAATAAAATGTTACTGTGTATTAAAATTGTGTGCTTCTATTTTTCACTCTGAACAAATGAAAACAAAAATGTTTGATTCTGATATCATGTTTCATCCAATTAAAAAAAAAAAGAAAAAGAATATACTAAAAATACTTCTTAGCACTTCCCAAAATAACAAGACACTTCACTCATTTAGGAGCACATGGTGTTGACTACTACAAACAGCTTTCTAGCTGCTTTGAATTGTGTGGTAACACACAGGCAGTCCGCTTACGTTTGAGTATCTTGTCTCCTAAGGATATCAAACCAAAGAGTGAGACCAGATACACTTCCAGGAGTCATATTTAGAAAGCCATCCACAACTCCAAGCCCTTAACTTGAATCATCTGCAGCTACAAAACAAAATACCATCTGGAAAGACACAGCATTCTTTTCTATCTGTCCTACAAAATACAACTATTTTTGTCACCTGGCACCTCTTCTGAGAGTATCAGCCTTGTCCTGAGAACATGTGTTCAGTTAGAACAGTATCCTTTGCACAGTGACATCCAAAGGTCCTCACTAGCTTGTTTTGTGACAGAGGCTTGGCAAACCTTCAAGTCACTGTTGAGGCAAAGTCAGCTGCTGAGGAAAAAAAAATAAAATAAGAAATCTTTGCTGTACTAACCCAGATGCAAATACTTGCTGCTGGAACAGACATTGCTGACTGATAGTTTCACGCTTATTATCAGTGGAAAAACAATTTTTCTGTGGACAGAGTTTAACAATATTTAGATAACTTAGGTCAAACACAGCTGGGTTTTTAATTGTGCTAATTAAAATTATCTTCTCAAACATGCCTGAAATTTCTGCCTGAAGCAGATCAGGGTCTCAGCACACAGAGCAGCTCAGCATTCCATGTGTAACATACTGTATCGTGTCAAATGATGTCATTTACTACATCACAAAGTAAAGGTGAAGTCCAAAAATGTCAATATAATACTTAATCTAAAAACAAAAAAAACAAAACACCAAAAACCAATGGAATGGAGTTTTTTTCATGAAAGATGCAGCTTAAATAATTTAGTGCTGTCCATACTACTACTGTAAATTTTCAGTCCATTACTAACAACTAGCAGAGCACCAAGAATTATGTCAGGTGAGTGATTCCTTCTGGACAACTGCTTACACTGCCCTATGCTATCATAAACTCCTGTCCATAGGGATCATTCCTCTCTTGCTGCATTTAACAGGCATTACTCAACAGAAAGATAGTTCCTTGCATCTACAGCTAATCCAACGCAAAGAATCAACACAAGCAATGTTAGCAGGAGCTAAGAATTCCGTTTTTGACTGACAGATGAGGAAACAAATACGGGTGACCGCTCAGGCTGTGCCTCAGGGACATCACTGAATGGATAATGTGGGAGAAAGAAGAGGTGGATGTAGCAGCAGCAAGGCCAAATGCACTCTTGTCATGGAGATGCCTCCTGCCTATGGGTCACCTGCGATGGGAAAAGGTTTAATCTGCACAGGCAGAGCAGCAGCCACTGAGGAGCTCTGTAACTGCTCCCCATCCTGGGTAAGGAAAAACAATTAACCCATCGCTTCCTCCCCACACAGATTTCTTCCTAACATCAGTTTCAGGTCAGAACAGTTCCCATAATTGAGACAATCTCAAAAGATCATTTATGCTTTTGCAGGTGAAACACGACAGGGATGGTGGCTGTCACGCAGGAAAAGCTACAGAAGGCTGCAACCATGGAATAAGGCCCTAATTTTAAGGAATGATTTATACAGAAAGGCTGTGCCTTGCAGAAATGCACTAGAAACACAGCTAAAAAGCTGAATTCTCCACAATGTACAAGATTCTGAGCTAAAGACCACAGACAAGAATTTACAATTTGTGGTATCTGTACCTCACCACCTACTGCTCTACTCTGCTCTATCTTCGCCTTTTAGGGAAGATAGTGTTTCTGCTCAGCAGGATATAATCACTACAATTCTTGGCAGCAACACCTAGGCTGTATCACATTTTGCCTATGCTTTCACAAATTTCCAGCAGTCACAGGGGAAAGAACATCTAATCATGCCCTTGCACTTTCATTCCAGCCATGGTATGTGGTGTTCTTTGGGGAATTTCTTTAATGTGGAAACCATCATTACAATCAACATTGAAACACCATCAAACGATGAGGTACTCAAAAATACACGTGTATTGTAGAGAGGTTAGCACTGCTAACAGCAAAATAAAAACCAGTAAGGTTTGGAAAAAAATCCCAAACACATACTTCATACAGACATGCAGCCTGCAAAGTAGTTAATGTAAGAGAGACCACAAGTAGCAGGGAAAATACACTTGACAGGAGTTGATGATTTAACCTGCCTGAAAATCAGCTGAATGCAAGCTAGGATTGCATATGGGATGTCAGGTTACAGAAAAAGGGGGTGAGGGAAAGGATAAAGCAGTGACTCTAAACAGCTCTGGCATAAACCCAGCTGCAAGAGTATGTCTGGTAGTACAATGTGAGGAACCAGAAAGTCACTGGAACAGTAAAACATGTCCAAAGAAGAGAAACTTTCATGGATAAAAAGCTCAGAATGATTTATGATAAAGAGCTAAATATCACAAAGGCTGAAGAGACATGAAATCAGACAGCAAATACCTCGTTTCCAGGCTGAGAGACCACGTAAACTAAGGTTGAGAGAATGAAAATTGAGATATGGCAATCTGGGATAAGAGTATCAGGAGAAAACCAACAAACAAAAACCAGCAAACAACAGAAGTCCATCAAACCAACTAAAGAGATGGAGAAAAGTAGCAAAAGTATATCATAAACGACTGAGAGAAGATTCAAATTTTAAGATTTTAGAATCTGCACTGGATGAAGCTTAGGAATTAAAGGGCAAGCCAGTTCCTACTTGATGACACATCAGGACTTCCTTTGAGTTAGGATTAAATTATGCATTCATGTGACTAGCGACACACTGACTACACTATGCCAAGAGAAGAATAATCACAGTTAGGCACCAACCCCATCAACAAAAATTCAAGAACCAAAATTCATTTTAAAATGAGGATCACTTCAAAGATATATAGCCAGAGCTGAACTGCATGGATGCTACATCTTTTGTATGACTTTTTAAAGCTTTTCCAACAAAAAATTAAAATGCTAATGCTACTTACAGACACCACCACTATCATCATAAACTTTGAAAAAGTGGAAGGCTTTCAAAATGCAGAAGAATAAACAGTAATAGCATTCACATGCGTCCTAAAGGCAGCACTCCCTCTAGTCATTACACTTTTTTAACACATTTGTTCAAACTTCTGTCACAAATGAAATTCCCATTGCACACAGGGCAACAACTTAACTAAGACCTCACAGATTTTACTCTCATAAGCCTGGGAGAAATCTGACAGTCCTGCAATTTACTGTTATTTGTATATTTACTTCTTCCCCAACATTGTTTATACTGCAGCTGAGGCTTCTGAACTTCATCAAGGTCAGGTCTGATAATCACAACAAGGGAGGAAGACATGATCCCTTTGCACAACAGCTTACAAACGAATTAAGAGCAAAGCATAGCAAGTACACGGTTGCTGGGATACAATGAGATGGGAGAAAACAAAAGCTAAGGTCAGGTAGCTATTCACCATGGAGGAAAAAAAAATTATACAAATAAAAAACAAGCAGAGATTTTTTACTGATGGCATAGTTACAGGGTTTTGATAGCAACCGCGTGGTCACTTAAATGTGGCATAAATGTACACTGCTATCAAAGGGAGGGGGCCTGTTCTCCTGCCTCTTCTCACCACTTCAAACATTCATACCTTTCAGCTCCCTCCTGACAGCCCCAGTCCCACACTCTTCCCCCATCCCACACACATGAAGGTTATTTGCATCTCGGTCAGACTCTTATCAGATTCATTGCACTGAAGGCCATGTGAGATCTAGCACTGCACACACTCTTAAGCGGGAAAGGAGTGTACAAGACAACACATTTTGCAGTGGCACAGCTTTGTGCTGGATTAGTATGAACATGACCACAAGCTGAATTATCTCAATTACAGGCACTGCCAAACCCTTCCAAAGTATCAGTGTATAGACTGAGTATTTTCTAAGCTTCTGAAAAAAACCCTATTATACAGTTGCAATGACATTAAGTTACTGGCCAAGACCTGGTGTTTAGGTAAGCAATCAGTTCAAGAAAAGGAACTTACAAATTAAGATGGCATAACAGAATAAAACCAAAAGCCTCCTGAATTTTATTTTCAAAATAATCCTCCCTGTGTTGGTTCTGTGAATTATGACAGCACACACAGGACCAGCAGCACAGTCCTAGCCTACAGTCAGAGACTGCATGTGTAAGATCCTTATGTGTTCAGAATCTGCATTCAGCAGAGGATCCTGAATAAAGCAGAAATATAGCAGGGCATTTGCAAGGGAAGGGAACTGGAATTCTTAACCGGCAAGGTTTTGTTCCTTCTAGCATCCCTGATGGTACTGTGTAAAAGCCTCCACCGACAAAGCAATAGATTAACTCTGAAAAGAGTTTGCACCATGCCTAGCACGTTGTTGGGGCAGAGACAAGGGCAGTCTCCTAGAAGAGGCTGCAGCCACTCAGCAGTCCTCCCCGACTTTCCTGACCCCTCCTCTCTGTCCCCTAAGCCACTAGGTTCCTGAAGGGTGAGACCGGCACTCCCGGAGCTGCACACGGGATCATGATACACCCTCCTCTGCTTATCTTCCCCTGAACAGCCACACTTCGCTTGCTTTTATGTGTTCTTATAACATTCCTTCATACTCCATGCAACACCAATATTATTTTTGTCATAAATCCTTTCCATTTATATTCTGGCAAATGTTATGAACACAAAACACTTCTAGGTGCCACTTAATATGACGTTAAAAGCAACAGTGCCTGGAATTTTCCACTGATAACAACTGGGTCTTTCCTAAGTATAGAAGCACTTGTTTTATTAAGTGTTCATTTTATCTTCCCACTGCATTGAAATTCAAATGTTCTTTACTATAAAAAAAAAAAATTAAACATCTGGAGATGAAAGGGAGCTTCCACAAGAACAACTTTTTTTTTTTTTTTTTTTTTTTAGACTATTAGTTGAAGTTTCACTGGTAAATTCATTATTTCTTTTTGCTTCTTATTCCATCCTGGAAAGCAAAGTGACTACAGGTATCCAAAAAGACCATTGTTTTATGTGCTCAATAAATACAGGGCATGTTAGTCACTACAAAAAAATTATCAACTGTACAAGTAAGACAGAAGTAACTTACGAAAAAGGAACAGTTGGCAAAAATCAATCATGAAGGACATGTAAAATCGACATCCTCAACCAAGTTGTGATCATTTATAAAGTTTTAAGTTAAAATACTAATGCTAATACCTACAAATACCAGTTTACTGAATGCCAGTCTTGATTGTTCATTGATTACTCACTATGCCTGCTCATGGCTAAAGTGGATTCAAAAAGTGACCTAGAAAGCAATCGAAAAAGCAGCTATTTTTTGCCAGCCTGCACAAACTTTGCAAGGATGAGCAGAGCTGGCCATCAATCTTGCACAGAAACTAACCGGAGTCCTCCTGTAACAAGAAGGTAACAAAAAGAGAGTGCAACTTGGATGAGTATTAGAGGGAAAAAACCAACAACCCATACTTACGCAGTAATTGGAGAAGAAAACTTAGAAAAACCTTATAAGCACAGAGCACCAAATTCTCTTAATGAAACATGGCAAACATATTGAAAGAGAGGGAAGACACTATGAATTTAATGTGAAGAAAGAGCATACATTTGGGGAAAAGCGATGCTCTGCAATTTCTTTATCCAGGGTCTTGATTTTTCAAATTGAAGTTGTTGAGATTCTATGGAGGGTGTTGGCCTCTAAACCAGAAAACTGAGCCTCTCCTTTCCTGCATTCCATCTGCTTTAGCTTTTCTGGACTTTACAAGAAACATGAGCCATATGTGTAATACTCAGCACAATTAACTGAAGTTTAAAAGAAACAAAAAAAATCTCACAAAAATAAAGCAGAAACATTTATATTAGAACAAATCTAAGTATTCTCACAAACTCAAGAAAGTACATTTTATTTAAAAACAATAATTCAGAACTGGTCTCTATGAGCACTTGCAGAAAAAATGGAGTGAAATTACTGGAACACGCACACTTCAACTTCTGCGCATGTTACAGCTGATGGGGAAGGAATGATTAGATAATACACTCTTTTCCACTTCCTTTTAGGCTGAAAAACCAAAACTGTTAGCAGTAACAAAGATATCCTCTCACGCACACCTTTGTTCTTCTCCAGCTCTTATTACCACGAACACAGATTCAAAAAACAAGGAAAAAAAGACAAGGATACTCTATAAACAGTGGCAAGTGGAGGACTTAATAAAGCTGCCTTAGTGGGGATTGGAAGACCAAACCAAGTTCTCTACTAAGTCTCATGCAGAGTTAGTGATATCTGTGGCCATCAGAGCACTGCACAATATGAGTACGGTATTCATTCACATTTATTGGTGACTAATTTGAAAAACTTCCATGGATGGGAAAATTAGAGGCATACTCATGTTTTCTGTCCCAACTCCAGGAATTCTTCCCAGACAGAACTAGCTGTTTCAGCCAGCAAACCAAGCAGAAGAGCACATGGACCTACTGTGAAGATTAAATTGCTTCAAGCAAAGATTCTACCACCCTGTACAGCATCACATATTTGATATATCATCCTGCAGACAATTCAGTCACTTGCCCCAGAATTTTGAAAAATTAAAAAAAGGAATTTTATATATATATATTTTAACTCACAAGGAGACACCATGTACTTGCATGACTTTCTGAATTTTAGATGCATTTACAGAGGATCTGCACCTCTGGCAAATCGGATCCTGGAATCTCCAAAGTCAGACATTTGAAAATCCAAACCTGAAACATCTGCATCACTGATAAACAGATGAAATGCTGTTAATTTAACACTGCACAGCGTGTGAAAGCAGCAACCACACAACCATGGAAGGTAGTCACATAATTTGTGTGTGGAGTAAGTGATGGATATTTGAACTGTTTGGCTTCAATCCAGATTGAACCTTTTCCACTTGAGTTTATGAGGGGTACTTGAAACACACTTGTCTCTAGCAAAAGCAGCAGTATGATGTAAGGGTGCATCCAAACATCCGTGTCAGTGTGTGAAGGTGTTTTCCTTCCTTACAAGATAAACTCAGGGGAGCCCTAGCACCTTCTTTATATAGGCAGAAAAGGCAGAAGTTCACACTGAAAAAAATAAGTATCACTTTCATCATCAGCAATTAGTACTAGTCACTTGTAGGTCTCCAAGTTTCTTACAAAGAAACTAGACTAAATCCACAGAGAGGAAAATGAGACAAAAACAAAGACAACTGGTCTCTTCAAAGAGCATCAAAACACAGCAGATTCTCTAGTGTGGAAACCATTTTGTAAGCAAAATACTGGTTTTAACAAACACAAATGAGACTATCTCTACCTAAAGAAAAATAAATCTGTTGATTGAAGTAGGCTCATCTAGAAGGTGGGAAAATTCATGTTTCAGAATGAGCTACTTTTGTTTTCATTTTCTAATTCACAGAGATATCAATAATAATGTTATACCAGGTACTCACACAACCAATTGATACAGAAGACTGTATTTCAAAACCACAGAGCCAATTAATTTTCAATAAATGCCACAAAAAGAGGAAAAAAGCAAATAGTTTCTTCTATTAAGAATGAAGTCATAAAAGCAGGAAAAAGGCTCTCCACATCACCTCAGTGGTCAGGAAGCTACAGACAAAACAGTCTGGACACTACACTTGACAAAGCTTCCATGCTCCAGCGACTGACAACAGAACTTGCATGAGAAAGCAGCTGCCTGAAACAGAATACATAGTCAGAAAATATCTGCAAGACCAGGAAATCTGTTCTTGCTACTCAGAGCTGGTCTGAACCAAGGAGTAGAGCCATGTCTGTATCTGGCATATTCTGCAACAGAATAAAGAAAAATATGATGTTTTGTACCTCAAATTCTCAGGTAATGAAACTCAGGATCCTAGCTTTCTAGGGTGCTTTTTTGCTGAATGCTTTCCCCCCTGTTTTAGCTATGAATTGCATGAAGCAAAGATATGGAGCAATAGATAGCTGATGCTCACCATGAGAATTTGTCTTATTTATAGTCACTCAAAAGAGGGAAGGGAAAAAAAAACCACTCAAACTTCAGAGCAATTGACAAAAGAAATGAAGAAAAGACACACACCATTCTGTTACACCAAGCAAGAGAAATAAAGGTGTTGCTGACTCCCACTTCTCAAAGTAGAGCCACGTGAAAATTAGCCTGAAAACTCTTTAAAAGCCTGATTTATGCCACCTCCATGTTGATTTGAATGAAGAGCCCCATGAGGCAAGGTCCCCACTGAGGCCACTGGTCTACCTGCTGCCCCCTCCACACTACCTGAGAGTGTTCACTGCAACAGTCTGCACAAGAGAATCTTTCAACTTCTAAATTATGCCAAAACTTTCCTCATTTGGGAAATATTTATGCGTTTCTGTTAGGACAACTTTCAACTGAAGGTAAGTAGCAGCAAAATCTAAAGCCCAGTAATTTCTCCTCAATTCTGGAGTTACGCTTTCAAGTGGAGATAATCCAGCACCACCACTTGGCAACTGAAACGAGGTCTTCCAACTTTATCTCTCCTTCATGTGCCTTTGTCCCGCTGTTCATCTATCACTCACAACATGTCAAATAACACAACTAATCTCTGTGCTTCCCAGAACAGTTTATCTGAAAGACACTCAACACAGTTTCTTAGGTATAAGGATCTCGGCACACCACCTAAGGCACATTGTTCAGCTTAACCAGTTGAGGACACCAGTAAGCACTAAATACAGTGTCCCCAGGCATTTCATAGATATAAAGAACCTTCCCTGTAATGAAGATCATTGAATTTCCTATCCTGCCTCATGCTGCTATTTTGAAGACACTTTGAACCGTTGAAGATAACTGCTACTAGTATATTATTTGACCTTCATTAACCTAGTAAAAAGGTAAACTTCATCACTGTGAAAGCCACCAGGTATTTACAAGAACACAGCTTTTTGTGCTGTCAATATTTAGTTGCAAAATAAACCACCTACATGGGTCAAATCTGTGCTAATTGTATTGTCTCCACAAGAAATAAGTGTTTCCTAATGGTGTTTGGGAAGAGGAAGGACACAGCCGATTTTCAGAGTGAGAGCCAGGCAAAACTTCTTGTTTCCCTTCTCTTCTAACACCGGGTCAAAGCACCAAAGACAATAAACAGGCGTGACACACTTCTGCACCCTGCAATCTACTTTAATAGTGTAAGTTTTGCGCCAGTAACAGCAAATGAAACAAAAACATTCAAGATGACCTTTTAAAAAATGTCTTTGGTCAGTAACAAATCCGATGACTAGTACCACCAGAGCATTCACCATTCCCAAAAAGAGAAATATTTCAGACCAAGTTTTCTATTAATTTATTTTGTACTTTTTCCTAATCACTTCGCAATAGTATGCCTTATAAGCTGCTGCCTCAAAAAGTAATTTCATCTTGCTTGTATAGAAGAAAAAAATGTGAATACCAAACTAATTTAACATCTGTCCAATGGTTAAGAAAAGTAAATACATCTTGTCCCAGAGGAAAATAACATGATGCAAAGCCTAGATTTCTCAGCAGAGCTGTTTCCTATAACACTAACAAAGACCATAACTCTCACTATAAGAAAGCAGGAACACCTGCAGCCTCAGAAAGGCAAATTCCTCCACATAAATCCAGAAAATAGATATTGAGACTACAGATGTGAGTAAGATTCACTTAAGTCAGATAATCATTAAAGGAGGCATCAGGTAAAACATGTAAGCAAGCAGGTTGTAAATCAATCAAATTCAAGTAAAAAACCTTAAATGCATTTAAAAAGTTATCTCTCAATTGATTAGGCTGTCACCCTATCTGGTGTGGTTCTGGAATGCTATTCACATCAGCACTAAAAATACTGATTTTTCTGTACTTTTGAAGGAGGGAAAAACTCATTTTCCTTTAGGGTGTATTAGGCTCACAGCACAAATGTAACGGAAGGATACATTAGCTGGGTTCTTTCTCTTTAGAGAACCTTAAAAAGGGTCCTGTAAGCCACATCTGCTAATACCTGAATGGCTGCAAGCAATTACCCATCACAGAATCAGGTCAGAAAACTACTGGATATAAAAAGGAAAGTTCTCATTTTAGAGTTCAGCTTCAATACCAAATTCTGCTACTCTGTCCCACATATGCACAAATTAATGCACATTTGTGGGAGCATTCACATCCCCCTTCTGTGTGTTTTTCGTTACTGTTAAACCAAACGTGCCAACACAAGAACTTCTGCTGTGTGAGATCACACAGGCACTTTTGCAGTGTGAGAGAAAACTGCAACAGCATCATGAAAAAACTCACTAACTCCAGGACTCCACTGCTGAATTTCTTTACCAGTATATTACAAACAATTGGACTTGGGTCACAGTCCATTTCTATACAGAGTCATGATTATCAGCGGACCAGACAGTGACACATTAAACTCTTTACAGATTATACAGGTGGCCAGTGTCTACAGCTGGAATTTTGAAAACTAGCACAAGAAAGGCAAAAATAATCCAGGAAATTATTAACAATGTGAATAGAAGTCTCACAATTATTATTTAAATAAAGGAGCTCGTATGCTGAAGTATAACACGTCTCTTTTTAGACATTATCCAAAACATCAACCGGATCTCTAAATAATTTCTGAGAAGAAACATGTTCTAGTGGTAGATTCCTAATTCCCCTGGAGAAAGCCCAGATCATCTCCATTTAAGGTCAAGAAGGCAACAGCTGCACATTTTTGTTCCCCAGAACAAAATGCAGCAGATCAAAACCTTCAACACAGATTCCTTTTTTAAAACTTTTCCTTTCTCATATCCACGGGTGTCTGGACCTGTTCACCCAGGAGTGAATGAAAACAGTACAATGATGTGCTCATATATCGTGTCTGTACTTGTCAGACTTGACATGTCCCATAAGCAGTACTTTGGCATCTGCCTCAGAATCCCACCAAAACCTCCATGAGTTACATGAGGGATTATAACTAACCTGAACTAGAAAAATGTTCTCAAGAGAGTGTTCCTAAACAAGCTTGTTTTTAGAGAAACAACATTAATACAACATTAACAACACTCACATGGTCTGAACTTGTACATGTTACTGCTATTTGGCGAATACATTTTCCATCTTAAAATTCTTATCAGAGTTGACATTTAGAGAAGATGTGTATTATGCTTCTGATGAAATCCTAGTATTTTTACAGTGCTTTAATTTGTACATTTAGGTATCACTTTAAAATGGAGACCAAGCTATGACTGTGTCAGTAGCTCACAAACAAAACCAAATTCTCTTAAGGTATCTCATTTCTAAAAAGCTCCAATTCATTAACAAAAAAAGCCAAGAATTTGGGGTAGCATAACTAAATAACATGACAATTTTACATCAATTTTGTAAAAGGGAGGAACGGCACTGCAGCTGTTGCAGTGCTGGGTGTTGGACTTCATAACAAAATATAGACAGTGAATTTCAATAGCACAAGTTTCATCAAAAAGGCAAACAATCCAATGCTAGCACTTCTCTTGGATGACAGCATACAATGAAAACAAGGAACTTCCCTCATAAAAAAGCCAAATACAGTTTGCTTGACTGTGAGAGATTTATAACATTAATAATGCCATTATAAGTAAATTATGAAACACTTTGCACCAGTAAAGAACCATCACTCCTCACTGTAAAGATATTCAATTAACTTTCAACTGAAATATGTGATCCCAGACTTCCTGGGTTTGATACTAAAGGATAACTGAAAGCAGGCAGATTTATGATACTAAAACCAAGCTGTTAACTTCAACTGTGATATAACCAATTTGCAGAAGAGCTATTTACAAAAATAAAAACAGAGCTCAACTTGAAATAAGGTTGTGCATCAGCCCCAAAGCCCTTCTGTCTCTGGTTTGAACGATGTACTGCAGCAGGGCTTCCAGGGAACAAAAAACCCAAACTAAACCAAAAAACCCACCCTGTCTGGGTTCCTGCTTAAAGCCAAGCACTCATCTATGCTAAACAATTATTGTCAAAACCGAATCTCTAAGTGTTCAGAGTTTGGCTGAGCTTCTGTATTTTTGCTTGCAATTTCCCAGTGAGGAAAAGGCCCGTGCTGTCGTTGTATCCACACAGAAACCTTGATGCTGGATGCTCTCACTTGACAGCTTAATCCTTTTGCATCCAGTAAATCCTTCACTTCCCCAGTGCACAAAACCGACTCCGCATACACACTATGTTGTCACTTCTCAATACAGGAAAGCATACATAAGATAAATTGTAAAGTAGCATCAAGCTGCTACTCCTATCCAAACAAAGAGAAAGGGCTCTCAAAAAATTCACTTAAATAGTTTCCAGCCACAGAAAAGTGGGAGAGGAAGAAAAAATGTGGAAGTGGGTTTTAAAGGAGAGATAAATACTTCAATATATATAGTAATGATAAATTTCAGTGATGAACTTACATATGTCACATTTGGGAAAAAAAATCCTCTAACCCCATCCATTAGTGTTTGGAAGAGACATGAAATACAGAAAAGTTATTTCAGTTTAAGCACTCTGAGAAGAAAGATTATCTTGGGAAGCATTCATCATACACTATAAACTGAATACCAGCTATGTAACAATATATTATTGAAAGTGTAGTTTAAAAAATACCTTGGACAAAAGAAAATAATTCCAAGTCAAACACCGACAAGAAATGTGTCAGCCCTCAGTATTTAGGTTTCCTAACAAAGAAGAAACAGAAGTAGCAAAAGTAACACATCCAAAGCAGCTCCCTGAGTAAGTTCCCATTTAAGTTCCTGTTTAAAAAAAGGCAGTGTGTCAGGGAACAACTCCCTTTGCTACCCTACTGAAGCATGCAGCTTCCCAGATTCCCTCATCCTGTGATTGAGCAGGTGGTCTCCCTGGCACACAGGTCCTTTCACAAAAGGAGAGGTGCTGCCCATGTTTAATACATTACTGCTGGGAACAAGTTTAGAGGAGCCACTGCCCGTGTCAGAAGGCAAATGGAACCAATCAACTTGTGAGCTGCTGAGTGACACCGTGAGTCCTGCCTCTGAAACTTTTGTTATTTTTTCCCCTCAGCCTACTTCAATTGTTTCCACAACTTGGTCACAGACTCGGAAAAGTTGCCAGAGATCTACAGGCACGTCCCACAGCCTGCAGCAAGCTCATCTGTGCTTCACTGTCACACCAGGGGTAAGGAACCTCTCTTCTGTGTTATCTTTTAAATCTTGAAGGAAGGCACGCTGTAACTGTACTTTTCTACAAAAACCTCTTCTACTCAAATTAACAGCTGGTTTTAACTGTTTATCAAAAATATGGAAATATAGGCATTACAGCTCTGAGTCAAACAAATACTGCTGTGTGGGGAGCCTTTCAGCAACAGTAAAGGCAACATAATTTCCTATATGTTCATAGGACACCCGCTGTCCTTGGGTACATGATTTATATAGGTGGTATTGCACAAGAAGGTGAGAAGGTTTCATCATGTTTCTCACACCTGTCTTTCCTTTCCAATTTAGTATCTTTTGCTTGTTTTTTCTTTTGTCTGTTTGGTCTTGGTTTTTAATCCAAAATCTACAAAGAGAATAATTCTCTTAAAGTTTTGTAGAGGCATTCTTTTTCCCAAAGCTGCCTATTCACAGACCAGCAAGTGTAAAGAAGCTCTTTCACCATTAACTCTGTAAAACATTTTTCTGACCTAACACATTGAGAGAGCAAATTTTTTTTTTCTGTATGATGAAAAATTATCCTTAATTTAAAAATTTAAGTGATTTATAGCACTACTAGAACTAAAATTATACCATGTTACTCTAAGTGCAGTTCAAGCTACAGAATCCATGCAGTGTTTTTGCTTTGACATCCATTAAAATTTTATTTTCTCCTGTTATTCATTGTAACTAACACAACATTTGTCCTAGATTGCTTCTAATAACTGAGAAATAATTCAGCTAGGATTTGTAACATCATGAACTGAATTTCAAATGCAGAAAAGAACCCATTTATTTCTAAGGGAAGCACAGACATGTTGTACAATGAAATACAATCCCAGCTTTAAAATTACTGAAATAAGGTGCAGCTCAGAGAAACATGTCACATAAAGAACATACAGTATTTACATAAACAAATATTTTTAAAAGAAATACGATTCTTGAATATGGATGTCTCTAAGGTACTTGGGCTCCTTACAATCTTGCTTCCCCCTTTCATCGACACCTTACTACTTATGTCTACATATGGTTATAGAAGAGACAAACCTAATATAGACTTGTAATTTTGTGAGGCGTGTTTTCCCTGTTAGTGAACAGATACACCTAATACCTTTTCCTTTCAGTGACTGGCAGGCATCAGGCAAAGATAGATTCAGGTGCTTGGTTTTGTGCTCAGCAGCCTTGTGCCAGTTTTGACTACTCAAGTGAGAGAATTGTCTGGACATGATGTTACTCCTAAAGCAAACAATCTGGTCCAGAGTTCTCTAGAAGTTGTTTTCAGTAGGCAGAAGCAGCACTTCAGACCTCCCAGTGCCTACAAAGAGCAAGAAGGTTCCGAGACAGATTTTTTTCAAGGCTGAAGTTATACATAAAATGTATTTTCAAGTGAATAGAGGAGTTAAGGTGTATTCTACCACCCAGAGAATATTTATCTTCTACTAGAAATATTGCATATGCAGACCTTTAAAAATACACACACACAGATTGAACATACACACTGGCACTTAACTGCTGTGGGCAGCTCTTCCCTGGAAGCTGGAATGCATCCCATAGCTACAGCAGGTCAGCTGCTCCATCATCTCAATTTTATCTGGTTAGAGTTCAGTAATTTAATGTAGATGAGGGAGTGGCTCAGCTGTTAAATTAAATTTTAAAATTTCACACTTATAACATCCCATGTCACAGACATCCAAACCCTCAGAAAGAACCTACAGTCATGTGCTACAGGACAGGTGATAAGTGTTACAAATCAATGTGAAATTAGGCATTTAATTTACAGCAGGCAAGTTGTTGCCTTTTTTTTTTTTTTTTTGCTACTCATTTGTCAAAAAAACAATGCAATTGTTATTTAAAAGAGGTTCAAATTCATGTATTACCACTTTTTTTTTTTTTTTTAAAGCTGCATTTATTTCTCATCCTCTGAGGAAGTTAGTTCCTCTGTACAATAGGAAAGTCATTGAAATCATCAGTTTGTAACTGGTAGTGTAAAGGTGATTTTCACTGCTTTTTCAGACCATCAGCAAACAAAAATGTATGGGATACACGTACAGAACTACAGGAACTTTTTGTTTGCATTAAAAATAATTTGATTTAGGAATAGAAAAGTACCCCAGCTGTAGAAATTTAAAAAATCTCACAGGGAAGTAAAGTTCTGTTCCCTAAAACTACAAGACACTTTAGAACTGAAGATTGCTTTTGTTTTCTGGAGATTGAAAAAAGGCTAAACAGGTTCTTCCTGGCATCAAGCAACTTCTCAGAAGTAAATTTTTCTATTATACTCTTCTCAATCAATGCCATATCATTGTTCCTTGACATGCTAGAAGGTTAAAAACAAAACTTGGAACATCCCCTTCCAATTCCAACTTTTATACATGCTAGACGTATCTCAATTTTTACTTCAATTCAAATTGCACTTAGACTATTTCCTATTAAAGGGACATTATGAACCACCATAGCTAAAACTCAATATGAAACAACTTGCTAGGTAATCAGTGAATGCAGCAGAAGATGGAGTTAATTTCCTGAAAGAAATTTACTAAGTAAAAGGCAGATCACATCAATAGACTGGAATTGGTATACAGTTATTTTATGTCTTATTTTGATGAGGGGAACCCGTGAGTATGGAAACTGAAGAACCTGCCCAAGACGCCACTGTATGGTCTTGCAGCAGTTGCAGGGAATTTAACCAACCTAAAAACTAGCCCAAAGCACTGGCTCCCAGGCTACTCTAATGGACCAGCATACACAGACATCCCAGTTACCCACAAGATATGTAGATAAATTTCAAAACCCAAAATTACTGGTGTGTTCAACTATTCATCAGTGTAATTTCTTGTCACGTACACCGTTCACATTTTCATGGACTTGAAATACAAGTAGAGGCTCTTACTGTTGGTCTTGTTTCTTAGAACACCAAAAACATCAAAGCTACTCGGAAGAATGTAGAAACAATGAACTTGTAAGAGAGGGAAAAAAATAATCTGAAGTGTGAGTGTTCCCCTATGCTCTCTGAAACACACACGACACTTCAGTACAAAACAGACAAAAGGTAAAGATAAAATTAGTTCGTTTTTCCTGTTTCAGAATTTCTCAGACTACGAACTGAATTGTTGCTTCTTTCCCCATCCCAAGGAAATGCTGTCTCCATAGGATTGGAAAATAACATTATATGCCAGAAGTCAGTGCCTAAATCTTCAATCAACATAATTATATATGTACTTTATATATTATATAGTACTTTTTCCATCACTATGTTTATGGTTAGTAAGACTTTTTTTTTTTCAATGGACAGAAGTGAATTACTGGGGGTTTGGGACATCTCATTTTAAAAAGCTATGCAATAGACTTATGCAACGTAACTTCAACAGCCTCTCAGGGCTTCGCTTGGTCATGTGGAACTGCAAGAATTCAAGCAAGTCAAACTTCTTCTATTCCATTGATATCACTGCTGCATTTAGTGAACATATGACAGGAAACAGGCTGTGGCATTTCCAAGGGAGCCAGATTTATCCCATGTGACTTCAAAGGAGTCAATGCAGTTGCATCAGGAATGAGCATGGCCCACAGTTTTCACTTTGGTCACATATCCCCTCTCATTGTGAAGGGCACCCAGGAACAAAGATAAAAATAACCTAATACAAATCAGGGAAACAGTCACATGTCAGTGAAGTGGGAAGCAATAATTTTGATCAGTGACTCATTCTGAAGTATGAGGGGATTGTAAGTATAGGGGATTCCCTACATAGTAACATACAGGGTCAGCCACCAGACATCTTCCTGCAGATTCACTCTGTGCCTAAGACAAGCTCTGCGCGTCTATTAACAGCACATATAAAACAAAATTGCACAGCAATGAAGCCGACTGCTCCTCTTGTGTGATGCTCATTCTTGTCACATGAGTCACACTTTGTGACTCCTAAAAAATATCAAATATAATTTGCCCTTTTGCTGCACTTTAGTTTCAAGAAGTGGCGTGTGCATGTCCAATTCTTCTTTATATTGGCCTAAAACACCGGAGACTGAACAGCAGAGAGCAGCTACTATTTGTGACAATGATCAGTCTTTGTTTCTGTGTAATTATTTTCCAAGCTGTCCATTTTGACCTTGATAGCCTGTATGCAGCTGTGTTACTGAATCTGTTTCTCTTTCTGCACGCTTTAGGTGGGTGATAGCGCCATGGAGGATTAACAAGCAAGGTATGTGTTTATTAGTTGAACTCGAGCACTTGTAAAGACAAACTTGTTGAAACACAGACACAGAATTGGCTTCCTTTGCTTACAAGAAAACTCACCCCACAGACAGGTGTAGGAGGTTAAACAACACACAGATGTTTCAAAAACTTCCAAAACCATGTCAACTATTAAATCAAGAAATTCAATCTATTTTGTTCTCTCCTCATCCCTTCTCTACAATGTCTTCTAGCTGTATGATGTACAGAGATTTTAACTTATGCTAACTTCCACTTTTTAAGATGCTTTTGTATCCTCTTCTGGTCACCTATGTCCAAATATCTATTTTGGCCTTACATCTATGATGCCCAACCAGATAATATTGCTTTTTATGGAAGCACTTCAGAGCCCCAGGGCCTTGCCCCTTGAGTCATGCAAGTGAAACATACTCAGCAACACTGCAATGCAAGTGCCAGCACAAGTGCGTTACACCTAATGCAGTAGGGTTGCATTAGTTCCTAATCTAATGGAATTTACATTTATTCTGCATGTGCACAAGTACACATTGATGCTGTTCCAAACCTTCTGTGGGCTCCAAGAAAAAAAAAAAAAACAAGGAAAGATGAATGTTGCTGCAGTAGGTCACACACAGCCCAAAGACCAAGAGTTGCACACACCTGACACTGAAAAAATGACCAAGAATGCCATGATGAAGTCACCCACAGGAAATTCTGTTCTCTGGGCAGTGTCTGTCACAGAAGCTGGTTACAAAAACTCCTCTCTATCTATCCAAGTAAATCCATTTGCGGTTCATCTACTGGGGCTTGTCTGCAAGAGGATAAACAGTCTAATGCACTCCAGCCTGTAATGGGCTGGGAGAATGAATGTGCATTCAGCCAAAAGACTTTAGAACTCCTGTGCATGTCTTGCTTTTACTGCACTTGGGACAGACCATGACTAGTAAAGAGCTAAGCAGAATATACTTGGCAAGCATTTTAACTGCTGAAATAGACAAAAACAGGTACAGCAAAAAGTCAAACAAAGATGAAAAAATTGTAGTCACTATAAGAGTATGTTCTGGTGTGTTTTTTTTGCAATAAAGTTTAAGATCAACTAAAGCTAAAAAATCATAACAAAATCTGAAGTCCAGTTTGTGAAAGAGATGTCATCACATGGAGTCCTCTAAGGGTATTAAAATAACCACGTGCAATCTGATTGCTTTTGAAAGTCACTCTTAAATACCAACAATGCCACTGAAAACACATGCATTCTGTTCATACAGTAGCATTTCACTCCACAGCCCAACATGAAAGGATTAAAAAGGAAGAGTCTGAAAGACACTTTCATTTCCTTTTAAGGTTTTTTCACTTTAGCCACACATAAAGACAAATTCATAGACAAAATATCTGATTCAATCAGGATCGTCATGTAATTTGGGCAGCAGACATCTAAGCAATTGTTTTCCTCTGTGTGGCATATATAATTTAACTTATTAAAAGGAAAAACAAAATTAAGTGGTGACAAGGAGAGGCCTTCTGTGAAATATATAAACACAAATAAATTCATAAAATGTTTAGGGGTAAGTTCAGCTTTAGGAACAAAGTCTGACAGATGCATGTATCTGAGGACATAATTATTTTTAAAACCAAGTTTTCACATTGAGTGCCTACATTCAGAATCGAACTCGCCATGAGCTAAATAAGCATGTATCAAAGCCAGCTTCTTGCCATGGAGGGTTTTATGTTGCAACTACTTATTTGGTGTTTTAAAACAACTGATACCCTGTCCTTCCATCTGCCACTAAAAAGGAGGAAAAATACACTTTAAATGTAACATTCACTTAAAATACAAAGTTGCATAAATCCTTTGTTTTGTTCCTCACAGCAGTCCTCTGCCTTTGCACACACATTTATAACACATTGTCCAACATGCGTAAAAAAAAGATTCAATCCTTTTGTTGACAAAAGACAAGACTCTGTCTTGTCTGTTGAGAAGTATGCTACTAAAATTCCCTACAGCGGTGATGCATTAGGTTTTAATTGCCCACCATAAAGAACTTTTTTCTTGGAATGGAAATAGTTCAACAAGAATTCTTCTCCTCCCTTCCAGCAAAGGGTACTGGTAAATCAGATTATCTGCCCTGTCAGTACCAGCCAGCAGGACTATCCAGATCTCCTGGCTGAAAGGTCTGTGACCCTATTCTTATCATCAAGCCTTCACAAACAAATAAAGCAGAGAGGTGTGTGTGGAAAGGCAATCAGCCACAGCCTTTTCAGAGACCACGTGAGATAGAGAGCTTAGGATCTAAAGCAATAATCTGGGCAAAACCCAGATATCCACAATTTCCATAGTACAGTTACTCAACACTGCTAAAAAGCAGGCGCTCAGTAGCCTTCAGGAGAAGCACAATACAGCACAAATCTAAAATTAAAACCCCAAAATTTTAAAATCCAGTTTCAACCTAAAGCCCCTGTTTTAAAGTTCTAAAAAGTATGAAATAATCAGATTGCTTTTACAATCTCTATTTACACTCAAAAACACTTCTGCACTTCTAATTCTCTGCTTTCCTGCTTTCCAGCTCCGCAAAGGCTGTCTAAAACAAAGAGAAGATATTAAGCACTTTGCACTGTTCCTGACCACTGCTCTTCTTTCCTGCACTCCTAAAACCTCTGATTTGTGCCCTCTGCTTTCTTGTTGCCATGGAGAAGGTCCAACACATGACCCGCTCCGCTCTGAGGAGAGCCTCAACTATTGAGGTCAACCCACAAGCACGCCAAAGGCTCCAAGAGCTCTTTGTGAATTTCTGCCTGATTCTAATTTGCCTCTTGCTGATCTGTATCATTGTGATGCTTCTCTGAAGTTCCAGCACTTCTCTGCCCTGTCCTCTAGGAAAGTCACCCCAGGGGGAAGAGAGACCTACACGTGCAACTCCCAGTGCAAGGATCCTCATGTGACAGGGGCTAGCACTTGGACTAGAGCGTGTGCCAGCCAGTGCTCTGTTATCTTACTGCCTGCTACATGTATTAAAAACACGTTTTCTGCGCAGAACAGTGTTTAGAGCCTGTAGTTACCAAGTTGTGCATGACTCAATTTGTCCATCTCAATCAAGAGATGTCTTCACTACATGGGGTAAAGTATCACTAAATCAGATTATCTACTCTGAGCAGTAACAGCCAGCAGCTGGTAAATTCAAAGTTTTAGTCATATAAACACCACCATCACTTTGTGGGGCCTAAGTATCTTTAGGTTTCTTTGAAAATCTTTAAGCCCTTGGAAGGGTTCCAAATCCATGCCCACCCAAAGAAGAGCTTACAGGTACACAGCCCTCAACACATCCTGGGAAAGTTTCTGCTCTTGCTTAGTGCAAAGTGCTGCAACTCTGCATTATCAGCTGAAGGCATTCAAATCGTTTTAGTGTTTTTCAAAGGAATATGAGAATGAACCAAAAATATCTTCTAAATCAGAAAGGAAAAACTAGTTCATATGTTTTTTTTCCCTATTTAGGGGATCTTATATACGTGACATCTGGAAAGATTTTTCATTATGTTTTGCAGAAAAAAATTGACACTACCATAACTGAAATAAAAAATACTGTTTTCCATAGTCATTTGACTGCCATGACAACTGGCACAACTTGGACTCTCAAGAATTCTTAACATTTGCCTTTAGACAACTTAATTAAGGCCTGTTCTAATTTATGTAGTAATTTCCTTAGTTTAAAACTACTAAAAACTTGGAACTTGCCAATGTCACATGAGGTGGCTTACACCTGATGTGGCAAAGAGAAAAGTCTAGGTCACCATTACTATTGTGACTGAAGTGCACCATACAAATATAAGTTAAATCCCCATCTTCAGCTGCAAATTCCTGATAGAGGACATGTAAACATTTTCCCAAAATAAATGACAGATTAAAAAGTTCATTGCAAATAGTTATGCACAGGAAGGGAAAGCACTGCAGAAATATGTTTTCAACATGTAAACCATAGACTATACACATAAAAGATGACACTTCTGCTCCAGAAATTGTAACAAGACTGAGTAGAAGATTTCCAACCCTACTAACCCTATTACATGTTGCTGGTATTAAGCAACATCCCCAGAAATTTGATACACTTTTCAAATTTAAAGAAAGCTTAAGAATCAACAGACAGAGGTCAGACAGACATCCATTTTTTAAAGAGATATTCTTCTATTCCATTCTATGTAAATATTCTTACTGATGAATTTTCGATAGAAAATCTAAACAAGTTTATCTGGTATTCTGCCTTTAAGACTCAATATTTCATGAGTAGAAATGTAGAAGTTGACAATGAATAGCTAAGCAGGAAGGGAGGAAATCTTTGAAAAAAACTCTATTCAATGGAATGCAAGCAAATCCAGTGGTGAACTTCCTATCTGGTGAGTAGGTATGTTGAGACCAGACTCTGAAGTAAGGTTACCCACTAGAGGAAATTAAGATAGCTGCTTGTGTGAGGAGTAGGGCGAGCACTGGTGAGACTGGCAACACACCCCCACACTTTCAAGTTAGTATATGAACATTACTGATTTGAACTATCAGTGTAAATCTCAATTTCAATTTCATGCATTCTGACAACTCTCACAAATGCACGAGATTTTAGCAAGCATATTTTCCCTTTTAATCCTTCTTGCTTTTCTTCTCTTTTTGAATCTGTATTTTTGTGATGGATAGAGTTTCTAGCTTTAGTTTGCTTTGGACGTGTTTCAAGAGATTCAACTGGAAATAGACAACAGTTTAACATTACTGAAAACTTGCTGAAGAAAAAATGTTAAGAGTAAAGCATCAGCACTGCATTCTGAGGACATGTTTGGGTTAGAGGTTTCACAACCCAATAGTATAAAGGAATCAGAGTAAAGCATTGCTAAAAATGTAGCCCAGTAAAAACAAGCCCTCCAACTTCCTCTTATGTACCTGAAAACCCGTAACTTATTTTAAAACATTAACCAAACAAGAACAAAACCAAGTTATCAATAAACTGGAAGCCTTACTGCTATTTTACAGCAATGCAGATATATTGCATATACTGTATGGTTCATTTGTGTCTTAGGCTCCTGTTGATCAAAAAATCTGTTACTATCCTCTGTATCACCAATTGTCAACTGAACGCAGAAATTTTATAAAAACACTTTTATACATAATACTGTCTTCTTTGTAGACTCACGCAAGCTTAAAAAATAGTATTTACAGTATTTTTATTTAATAAAAGGACTGCTTGAAAAATATTAATGCATAAAATATATCAAATTGTTTAGAAAGAAGCATCCATTCTATTACTTACTTATTAAAGTTACATGAAAAGAAGCTAGTTATCACCCAGCTTTCTAATTCTCTAAATCTCTATTTATTCTGTTTTGGTTTTCAGGAGTAATCTTGACTATTTTGCAATGTCCTTACACTGTGACCTTACAAAGGTCACTTACATGTACCTGATTTCCACTCAGTAGCTAGTGCTTGTACCTATTCCTAATTAATTTTCTGCAAATGTATTAAAAAAGTTTAGCACTTTTACGAGTCATAATAAATCTGCAAACATGTACAGCAAGTAGCTTTCATTACGTTTTTAGTTCTCTGCTCCATTCTACCCAAGCCTGAATCTGTTTACTAAGGTCATTTTACACAGTAATAAAGAGTAAAGACAGCTAAACAGGCAACAATCTGGTATTACTCTTCCTCCAAAAAAAAAAAAAAAAATTACCAACTTCCGTGACAATTTTATACTGGGAAGGAGCTGAATCAGGAACCATAATATGCTGGTTTTAAAGATGTGTTTCCTCAGCCAGCACCTCAGCAAAAAATGATACAAGTGATTTAATAATTGAATAACTGATACTATTCTATATGTAAAAACATGACCCATTTAAAAACTGAAACTTTGATCTGACCAAGACTAGTCAGAAGGTGTTTTAGAAGGCAGCCAATATTTGCATTTCTTTAATAACTGTTCTACATCAATTTAGCAAGAAGTTCCCTTCCTGGCAGAACTGAACCACTATTGTGCAAACAAGAGTAAAACAGCCTAAACAAAATTATTCACATGACACGCACAAAATGTTTGTTGATCCCCTGAACAAAAAATGTGTATCTAAGTTTTGCTACAACTACACCAATGGCCAATGGTATAACCAGGCCAGTGGTATCCTGGAATGCATTAGGAAGAGCATTCCCAGCAGGTCAAGGAAGATGATCCTGCCCCTCTACTCCACCCTAGTGAGGCTGGAGTGCCATGTCCAGTTCTGGGCTCCGCAGTACAAGAGAGGCATGTTCATATGGTAGCAGGTCCTGTAGCAGGTCCTGTAGCAGAGGATGACAAAGATCATTAAGGCTCTGGAGGAGTCCTTCTGTTAAGAGGAAAGTCTGACGGAGCTGGGCCTGTTCAGCCTCCAGAAGAAGTGACTGAGAGAGGGGACCTTATCAATGTCAATCTGAAAGGGTGCCAAGAGGACGGCGCCAGGCTCTGCTGGGTGCTGCCAAGCAACAGGACAAGAGGCAATGGGCAGAAACTGATGCACAGGAAGTTCCATGTGAATGTGAGGAAGAACCTCACTGTGCAGGTGACTGAGCACTGGAACAGGCTGCCCAGAGAGGCTGTGGAGTCTCCCTCATGGGACATATTCAGACACCACATGGAAACAATCATGTGCCATGTGCTGTAGGACGACCCTGCCTGAGCAGGAAGATGATAGTCCCCTCCAACCTTATCCATTCTGGGATACAGACAGAACAATAATCATAAAAAATGTATACACTTTTTAATGTATGCTGAAACATACTTTAACTATATCCTCTCTGCCAAAATTAGAGCAGAGTAATTGAACACATTCATTTAGAGAGTGTTCCCATTTATATTTGGAAGCATATAAACAAACTATAGATTACAGACCAGATACCTGTATTTGTACAGCTATTAATGAATAGTGCCTAGGAGAATACAATTGGAATTTTTTTTTTAAATCCTGCAAGATCTAGAGATGTCTTATTTAACAACAAATGTAATCCTTTTAGCTTTGACCTCCTTGATAAAAAGTGGGGAAAAAAGAAGAAAAAAACAAACCAAAACTCAGAACATATTTATAAGGATTCTTTTAAAAACTGATGCTACCCTCATTAAGAACCCTGGTAATTTAAATTAACACAAGCCCTATATTTACTGTAGTAATATCTAATTGATTGCTTTATATGCTTTTTCATTTTTTTTAAGGCAAAATTATGCCAGAAGTTACACCTTTGTATAAAATGTAAAACTATAAAACACTGCCCTCTTGTGATCTTCCCTAAAAATGTAGCTGATTATTACAAGCAAGTTTTGGCAGATGTTGGCAGTATTAGGGTTGAGTGGGTTTATATGTTCCTTTCACTTATGTATATATATTTCTATAAATAAACCCCAATTGTTAAGTTATTAATGCTATCTTAAAATAAGCAATTGCATACGTGCTATTAAAAGCACTAAGGACACATCCTCTGCCAGCTCAATCCAGATTCTTGGTAAGGCATTTGCAAGACTGCAATGGACCGTACAAAGCACACTGCCAGCTAGACACGACTGCAGCGCACGATGCCAAACCCTAGAAGGGTAGGAAATACTTCTATTAACGGACAGACATTTTGCCCAGATAAGAAAACAGGGGGCAGAGGGGTGCTTCACAGAGGTATTTTAGAAGTAAATTTTCAACAGTCTGTTGCTGAAAGAGACCAAATCTTGAGAACATTCATTCTTTTGAAAATTCGATGGGCCTAAGAAGTACCATACATACTAATAAAGTCAATGAAGTGCCAAACTGTGTAAGAAAATTCAAGTCCTTCCTCCAACTATTAGTTTTTCAGAATTTCTTCAGTACTGGAATGAAAGCTGTCATTAACCTTAATTTTATTTCATTTTATTTTTAAGGTATTTGAGAAAAAAGGCTTGTAGGAGCATCCAGAATACTTTTCCAGAAAAAAACCCCCAAACAACTAGCTATTTTAAGCATACAATTTTTTTCTTAAGTGGCAGAAACTAAAAATCAGGGAAAGAGCTATGGACACAATGAAATTCATGTGAACCTACAAGGCTTACTAATGAAGGAGCAGCCCTAAGCTACAATTAAGAGTCTGCTGCAGGCACAAGAGGGCAGACTGATGCACATTATGGATCTCGCCAACAACAGAGGTCTCAACCTGCTACTTAACTTTCTGCTCATTGTCTTGGTTCTAGTGCTCGCTTTTATCCTTGTGAAGCTGATGTGAACCTCTGCAAAGCCCTGCTCCCTTTTCAGATTTGGCCCTGTGGATTCCGCAATGATAATGCAGACACTTTAGATTACCTGAATATAAGTATGTGAAGACTGCAGAGGCTGAATTATCTGACAGTTACGGAGAATGCATTCACACCCAAATTTATCAGAAAGCAATCCTAAGAGCTGTGCACAAGATGTGCACCTGCCTCTGAGTGAAGAAAGCACCTACAGCCTCACTGAATACCTGAAGAAACCCAAGAATGCTTCAGCAGATAATGTAGTTTCTCATTGCTACAGCTAATTCTTATTTAAAGATCTTCAAATTTTTGGCAGCATTCAAGGAACAATTTCTGCAAAAAAGGGGACCACAGAAATCAGATTTTTAAAACGGGATCTCTGTAGAACATATATTTAATGGGAAATGACAGCACGAAGGCAAACCAAAATGCCAGCTTTGAGCTGACAGCACACATCAAATTACCTGTGGAGAGAAAAGCACAGATGCTGTGAATGGAAACAAAGATATCCCTGAAAAGCAACTTGCAGTAGCAGAGATGGGGATAAGTGAAGGTCAAATATGAAAACGTTATTATTTAGACCTTTTTTTGACCACCTGTGGTTCACTGCAACACCTTAAAAGCAAGAAGCCTTCTGTTATCCATCATATCAAAAGAAGCAGCTGTCAAAACAACTGAAAAACAAAGGGCCATTACCCAGGGTTATCGTAACTCTGGCCAGGAAACCCTTAGCACCAGCACATACACCAGCAGTAGGCACTGCTGCACCAACCCAAAATGCATTACAGCTTCAGTAAGAGGATTTACCACTTATGCACAGGTCAAGTGAGCAGTGTGGGAGCCCTCCAGCCGTATTTGACACACCACTTGTTACTTGCCAGCGCAATCATCAGCCCACAGCCTGTCCTCACCTCTAAGCATGCAGCAAAAACTTCTTACAGGACCTGCTTTTGTGGCTCTTTAAAGGGTGATGTACTTTTCCCACAGGGTCCTGGGAAGAAGACTGACCAACAAGAGCACACTTCTGTTGGAATGATTTTCCAGAAGGTAGAGCTAAAAACATGAGAAGTGCTGGGAAAGGAGGGGACCAGATGCAGATTTCCATACATCACATTGGAGACAAACAACTTTCTCTTAGCATCTCACTTTGCCAAGTGAAACACAGAAACCAACCACAGAAACCACCATGCATGCACCAAAAATATATATATTGTACAGTAAATTTATTGCCATAGATATGCATATTTACACACATGCAAAAAAGGCAGATGTTTCATGGATGGGGGAAGCTCCAGCTTCCAACTGCCAACAGCACATCCCTGATTCAGCACATACACTGCTGAGTGCATTATAGAGCTGACCTATTCATGTTCACACACAGAACTTCCACATGATCACTATTGTTATTCATTTATCTGCAGGAGACTCATCTAAACTGGATCTATGAACACACTTTTCACAGGGAAAGGCAATATGCCCAGCAAACCCGAAAACTTAAGGAAGTCCTGCCATTAATAAGTATCCACATTCCACTCTATGTTACTTGCTCCAAAGCTTACAGAGCATCAGTGTGCTGGTTTTATCTGGAATAAAGTTAATTGTCTTCATGGTATAGTAGTTAGCATGGGACTAGGGATTGGTACAAGTCCAAAGTGTAGCTAATACAAAGGAAATTGTCTCTGCCCCAGCCAAACCAGCACAATGGCGTAGAGCAGCACAGATAGTTAAAACAAAAGCTTTTTTCTCACTTGCTCTGAAATATGTGCATTAATAATTTGAAATGGCTTCTGCAAACTACATACCCGTACTTTTGAAGCTGTTAGACACAGTAGTATGAATTCCAAGCTGTTTGCATTTAAAGCAGAAAACATTGCACAGCTACATCACAATAAGCAATTCATCATTTATTTTTATAATCTTGAAATATTGTCCTTTTAAAAAAAAATCTATAAATTTATATACCAGAGATATATGTGGTAATGGTTACATAGTTTTGTATTACTTAGAGGAATTCCTGTTGATGCTTGACATAGATGGTTCAAAGCACACCAAAACCACTGAAACAAACAGGAAACCCACTCCAGCCCAAAGCAGAGTAAGAACAGTTTTCCCAACTAAATGGTTGTTCACTGATACTGCTCGGGACTACCCAAAGCTTATTGTCTATATGACCTTCTGTATATTCAGAAGTTTCTCTATCTTAGAAGAACCACTGTGATACCAGCTGGCCCTGACAAAACAAAAAAATCACATATTCCTTTTTAATAAATTGGGGAAGATGAGCCTGCTGCCACCAATGAGCATGTATTTCCAGATCAAAAATGACGTACCAAGGAAGTCCATGAGAAACTTTGCCGTCAGAGCATGGGGAAACAATCCCCAGACACAATCCCAGGAGCCTCCTCTCAGTCAGCAATGAACATGATAGAATCCTCAACAATTGCTGAAACACACTGCTGAAACTGAAATATGCATTTTCCAGAGATGACATATAAAGCTGGCAAAGTTATCAGCTAACTAATGCCAAGGTTCTTTTTGCAACCAAGCACAGTCCAAGTTTGGTTTCCGATCATGCTGTTTGCTAGCACTCCAGACTGAACCTACAAGCACCTTATAGAGAATGGAATCCCATGTGCTGGGCTACCAACTTCACAGCAAAAGGAACAGACCGTAGAAGCTTAGTTATGGCTCACAGTAAAGGAGTTCACTCTGCTAGCTGAAAGTGATAATGCCTCATGTTAAAAAGTTTTCTATTCCTGAAAAGCATGGTATCAGCAAAATGTGATATAGGAAAAATATTGTTATTAATAATTTTAATTTTCTGATCTGACACGATTGTAAAAAAACCCCTAGCTTTGAGCTGACATTTAAGAACAAAACTCTACATGGCAACAATGTTATCTGACGAATGTTACGACTTTTCTTTCAATTAAAGTTTTACAGCTTTGTTTACCAAGTTTTAGATATGCATGCAGTTTATTTTCTTCCTTTTCTGCATTGCAACGAAAATTGTTCTAATAACTCTAAACTTCTCACTGCATTAAAACTTAATTTCCAGCAATTTTTATATACATGGTATGATCAATCCAGTGTTTTCCTCATCAAAAAAACCCACTAAACCTGGTACATTAAAGAGAAAAGATGCACTTAAGTAATTTGCACCTATTATCTCTGCAATATTCTGACACAATTTAGCACACTATGCAGAAATGATACAGATGCTCTGTACACTGGAATAAAGAGATTCATACTGCAATACTTGCAACACCATACAAAGTTAATGTCAATATGCAATCTCCTGAAGCTTTCCTTCTTATTATATGATCTCCATGGCATGCTTTCATTTTAAATCTAATTTTTGGACTAGCACACAGCATGTACCTACATGCATTCAGATAATAGGATATATAATAGGATCAGACTTTAAGAAATGCCACTGCTTGAAAGCACAGAGCCTTTTAATTTAAATTTTATGGCCTCTGAGTTTAGTAAATGGGAAATATTTTTGTGTATTATAAGCTTTTTTTCTTTTAATACAGTCCTTATCACACATTTCCTTATCCAAAGATCACCTACATATAGAAAACAATTGAACAATTAAGTATATGGTGAAATATAAATTCTGCATGGAAACTGTTTTCATTAAAGCAATATTTCTTTGTTTCTGTGCGTAAACTGAATTCCATAAACTGAAGAACTCTTAAAATCTGTTCCTAGGAAATGCGTAGGATAATGTTTATTTTCAAAAAGCATACATTAAATAACTCACATTAGCTAAGGAAATGAATTTTCAGATGCAACTCCATGATGTTACACAATAACCAAAGACCAGATTCTCCTTGGAGGTTTATTTCCGAAATGCACAAACATCACACCCCCAGCTGAAGAATGCACCTTCTTCAAGAGGCATTCTTCAAGAGGTTGTTCCACAGCACATTTTCTCCAGTTGCAAACCTGACCACATCCTGAAGGACAACCACAATGCAGCTGTAGATCTTCTACCCAACACTTCAAGCTTCCCTTACAATGCACAGGAAATTTTATTTTACAGCCCATGGTTTACAATTGGAATGGAAAAGCCACGTGATAGGTGTTATAATTTGGGAAGAAAAGTATAAGAAAAACCACTGAGTTCAGTCAACTTCAGACTGCTAAGGAAGCAGAGACTCTTAAGTTTGAAAGTGATTCACCTTGGAACAGCTTTTGCTGGGTGTTACATTATACTTCCCATTAGTCTTTAGAGTAAACAAATAGAAAGATAAAAAAATCAACTCTAAATTTGTGTTTTCTATGGTCAACTGTCTATACTAGTCTGTGAGGACATAAAAACTCATTTGTAGTGTGTATTATTAAGTCCAACAGCTGTTCCTGAACCATCAGTCCTCAAAACCAACTCAGAAAATTGCTGCTGTCTATTCTTACTTCATTAGTGATAGGCTGGAAGAAGGGGAGGCTGCAGAGTTCAGCTATCTTAAAGATGCACAAAGCTGCTCTAGGTTAACAGTTAAAAGCAAAGTTTGTTGTATTCTCTGTTCATGGCAATAGTAGTTTTAAAGAAAAATAATAATAAACTGATTTTTTTCAGTCCTAGAAAAATCACTACATTTCCATCAGGATATATACATATTAAAAGCAAAAAAGCAAAAGTAATCCTCAAAGGAAAATAATAATTTAAAAAATTACATAGAGCTGCAGGTTTTGGTCTTTTTATAAATCATCAGCTTCCTCTTATGCCTCCTACTCTATCTCTTAGGTATATATTCCACTTGGGATTGTAGTTTTCTTGGTTTCTCAAAAATAATAAAATACCAGTTCCCAGGTACACATGATCTCTGACCAAAGGCCACAGCAGAATGATGCTGAGGTTTCTTTAAAAAACAGGTGTCAAGACAGGAAGAACCATTCTCTTCCCCTTCATTGCTTCTGGCATCTCTCCTCCTTACAGGTGTAACCTCTGTCAGAAAAACAGGAGGGCAGGGGATGCCTCTAAGAGCCCAAAGGCTCATTGTTCTTGCACACACTTTAACCTTCACTGGGTCCTACTTCACAACCACATCTCACTTGGGGACACAGAACAGATCCCATTTCAAGGCCCAGCAATATGACTCCTGATCATGCCAATGGAAGTGCTTGCTAAGGGCATAAGGAATTTCTTCTACAGAGATGAAGAAGTTACAGGTGGAAAAAAAAAAAAAAACCAAAAAAACCCAAACCAAACAAAAAAACCAACACAAAAACCTCCAAAACAAACAAAATTAAACAAACAAAACCACAAAATACCCCAAAAAACAAACAAAAACCACCCAAAAAACTCCCAAAAAACCCCAAAAATACACAAACAGAAAAACCCCCACAAAACAAAACAATCCAATTTTAGGCAAAATGTCAAATCTCAAAAGGCTGGAAAGGTCCAGCACTGCTTCTGAATCAAAGATAAATGATGCTTGTGTTCCCCCTGCTGGCTCTGTCCTCCAAACACAGCTCAGTAGCAATGCCTGCATGGATGAAAGTAATAACACATACAGGGTTTCATCTGTTTCAAACATTTAACTTTGCCTTCACACTGTATTTAGACATGATCAGAGGGAGAAAGCTCTTCTGAGACCTGAAGGACAAAAGCTGGGAGTTCCTTTGATCTAAACAAAAATAAATTTCTAAAACACCCATCCTAAACAAAGTGCCTTTAAAGGCACATATAAGATGATGAAGAGACCTATGCCTAAATGAAGTAAATAAGAAAATAAAACTTGTGAAACACCATCTGCATACAGGTCTGGTATCCCCAGCGCAAAGAAGAATGTAGAACTGCTGGAGCAAGTCCAAAGGAGGCCACAAAATTGGTAAAAGGACTGGAGCACTTCCCCTATGAAAACAGGCTGAGGAAGGTGAGGCTGTTCAGCCTGGAGAAGAGAAGGTTGAGTGGAAACCTCACAGCAACCATGCATTATCTGAAGGGGGCCTGCTGGAGCTCCTTCACAGGAACTGTAGTGATAGGATATGGAGTAATGGGTACAAACTGAAAAAAGGGAAATTTAAGGCTGAATATTAGGAAGAAATTCTTTACTGTGAGGGTGGTAAGACACAGAAACAGCTTGCTCAAGGAAGTTGTGGATGCCCCAGCAATGGCAGTGTCCAAGGCCAGGCAGGATAAGGCTTTGAGCCACCTGGTCTAGTGGGAGGCATCTCTGCCCATGGCAGAGGGGGTTTGGAGTAGATGATCTTAAGGTCCCTTCCAATCCTTAATATTCTGTCATTCAATATATTTAAATCCAGGAAGAGAACCACCAGGCACAGTAACCTGATCACAAATCTCACAGACAGCACCACTGCTGGCTGCAGCCAGATATCCATCTCAGGTGTTTGGGAAGACTTGGATGAATGGATAGAGCAAGCTCCCTCATGGTACCCTGCTGTTGCTTCCCAAGCCCCTCGTGTCCCTCACTCAGTAGGTGCCAGCTGCCTGGAGTCCAGCTGGCAGTGCCCTGGACCCAGCCTCAGCACTGAGCCCATCTCTGTCACTTGGGTTCTGTGAGGACCACATCCCTCCCCGGGGAATTTATCAGCACCAGAATCTTTGAAGTGCTTAGAGAAAGATGAGGGTTTCTGCAGCAATAAAGGGTGGCTAGCTGTAACAATGTCAGGTTTTTAGACAAACCCTTAGAGATTACTATTAGTTTGGCCATACTAATTGGCTTTAATTATCTTTAGTTAAAAAAGAAAAAAAAACCCAACAAAAACCAACCCCATAAAAACATAACAAAAACTCAATTCGCCACCAAAATCCAAAACCAGACCACCATTAAGAGCAAAACTGCATGTTAACAATCTCTAAACTTTTCATTCTTTCCATCAATATACAACAAAAGGAGCAACAACACTTGAGCATAACTCTTTCTAAATTACATTGTGTACTTCAGGCTGAAGAAAACAAGAAATCTGAACATACTGCTAGATTATCTCTGCTGAGGTAACATCCTAATCTAACCCTAAAATGCCTTTCAGAGAAATTTATATATTGTAAACTGGGATTTTTTTGTCAAGCCAAGTCAAACTTACTACACAGGTAAACATGAACACGTAGATTTTAAATAATGCCTTCCCTCACAAACTGTACTTCCCCATTAGGGGAAGAGCTGGAAACAACGACTGTGAATTGCAATGTTAGAAAGCGTTGCCTATATCTAAAAACTATGTGCTTGACATAAAAATATTTCAAGTATGATGCATCAACCACACACACTATTGATTCATTGACTATTGTTAGCTGATTTTTATTAGCTAAAAAATAAGCAGTAATATCAAACTGAATTCTGTTTTTAATCTCATAAGGAGACTGAATACTCATTCACCCTTGCACGACACAAAAGTCATTCTTATTTTGCTGAATGCATAAATGCAGCCTCTTTGTAATCCCTTTCAGATCAAAACACCTTCACATTTCCCCCACTATACAGTTTCTCTATAACTACTAGAAAGGCTACTTGGTGAACTGTGAACATGTGAACTGTGCCCAGCTTCACATGAAAACGCTAGTCCCATGCGGACATGCACAATGAATCAGAGTAAACTGTAAGCACACAGCAGAAATGAAAGAAAACCCAATAACTAATATTGAGAAACAAGCAGCAACAGCCTCCAGTTTCATTAAAAAACTGCCTGTTATTCCTCAGGTACAACACAGGATGCCACATGATGGCAGCAAACACCAAGCTCTGGCCTTACCTGCACAGGCTGGTCACCTGCTACTCTAAAGTCTTCAAGCTGCTGCATGTGCCACGCAGGCACACCATAGGGCTCCTCAGCAGGCCTGCAGTCCAGGGGATTTGCCCGTAGCTGCTCCTTGAGCCACATCTGAGTCCTCACTGCCGGCTGTATGGGAGCCCCGCTCACAGCCTGCTGTCCCAGTGTCGCGTATCTCTGGCCAAAAGCTTCGCAGCCGCCTGCCGCAGGTTTGCTTTCAGGTAAGGCACTGTAGGTCAAGTCTAAGGCATGTCTCCTACTTGGGGAATCTGAAACAAAGTCGTCTTTGCTGCACGTTTCAAATTTGTATTTGCAGTCCAGTAGAGAAGATCGTTTTTTCCCCATTTCTTTGTCCTCAATTTTTAGCAGCTCCATGCTGTCATGCAAACAACTTGGCCCATTTGTCCTTAATTGAGGAGGCACAGCTTTGTCTGTACCAGCCCTGTATTCCACCGAATGACTACTTCCATCTTGGCTGAAATTATTTGGTGAGCTGAGTTTAGACAAGGAGGACCATTTTCTCACAGGTCTTGCATCTTTCATGTCAAGAGAATTGTCCAGGGCTCCCTGATTTCTGCCTCCTCCTGACCGTACAAAGCTTGTACTCCATTTTGAGCCATCAGACTTGAAAGCTTCCCTGTGTTTGGAAAGTGAAGAGCTGGCACTAGACAGCATCACATGGGCAGTGGGAATAGAAACCAGTGATCGGCTGGGCTTAAATGATGATGTACCACTTGAAGTTGAATGATCTGTGAAAAGAAATTTATCACATAAGTAAGTGCAACACAGAGCTCATTAACATTAGCTCAGATAGGACAAAATATCAAATTCAAGATGAAATGCAAAAATAGAAGGTAAGACGTTTCTTGACAAAATACGGCCTTCTAGATCATTCTAAACCATGAGAATAGAAACTAATTAAAGTGGGAGATTTTCAAGTTTATTTTGCTCAGGTGTCAAGAAAAGCGCACTAAGCATTGGCAACAGAAGCATCAGATAGAATTCTCAGCCTGTGAGCCAAAGAAACAACTGCCAGCTTTAAGGTGGCAGGATAGATTTCTCCCCCACCCCACACATAGTAAGGAGCTTCTATACCACAAACAATAGAGGTGTTCAGGAGCCCCAAGATTGGTTCTTCTTCCATCACCTCTATTCTCATTTTTTGAAGGCAGAACAATTCAATAAATGCACTTGGTAAAATGGCAGTGCTGTAGACAAGGCAGTTTAACAATGGTCACTTGGACAGAGTTATTCAGCCATTCTGGATCTCACCAATTTCCAAGTATGCTTCCTGTGCTGTGTTTGGCTGGGAAACAGTTAATTTTTTCCACAGTACCTGGTATGGGGCTATGTTTTGGATTTGTTCTGGAGACTGTGTTTGTGATTTAGGGATATTTTAGTGCCTGCTAAGCAGTCCTTACACATAGTCAAGGCCCTTCCTGCTTCTCACCCCACCAGCAAGCAGGCTGGTGGCGCACAAGGAGCTGGGAGGGGATGCAGCTGGAAGAGCTGACCCAGACTGACCAAATGGATATTCTGTATCCTGTGGCAACAATAGGTGGGCAGCAATAAAACTGGAGGCAAGTCTGGTTTGGGGGGCTGCTGCTCAGGCAACAGACAGCTGGTGGTCACCAGTTGTTTTCATTTGCACATTTCTTGGTTCTTATTTCTCATTACTTTTCTTACAATATTTTTCTTCAGGAAAAGAGTCTCAGGGAAAGGAGGGATGGAAATGCACAGAAGAAAGAAATGCATCTCCTCTTGTATAGGTAACTCCTTAGCTTGAGGTTGCTGGCTTTGTAACATTCAAGAAGACTAACCTTTGTACTGAACCTTACCCAGAAGCTGAATCTGACACAGCACAAAGTCAGTCCAGCAAAGGCAGCAGTCCCAGGCCTTTTTATATTCAAAGAAAATAAGAATGTATTAGGATTCAAAAAAGAACTGACCTGTGTTTTAGGCTATGCAGATTTCTAGGAGTAGAAATGTTACATATGCAAGGGACAGGTAAAAGAAATCCTGTATACATGTATCTGTAAAACTTAAAATAGTAAAAAATACATAATAGTATTTAATATAGCATTTTCCATCTAAAATACTGACTTAGTGTTAGCAATACATGGTTTTAAAACTGAAATTAAAACCAATAATAATTAGAAATACATTATCTCCTTCAGTTATTAGATTACAGACTTCTTAATATGTGGTAGATTTTTATTTTTCCTTCTTCTAAATTTAATTAAATTTAAAAATAATTAATTTTGAGTTAAGATTTAAACTTCACTTCCAATTCTAAACTCTTCAAGCAGATTTGAACTTGGAATGCCACTTATAGCCAAGTACAGCTGATGGATGTCTCCAATAATTTGTCTCAAAAAGAAACACAGTAATTTCGGCTTCAAGTTGTCCTAATTAGTCTTCCCATTAACGCTCACTGAAACATATGAGAAAATTCACACTTTTTCTTAGAGCATATTGCTTAAGTCTGCCTTGCCTGCAGGCTCAGCTGGAAAGAGAACCAGTCTGCCTTTGGAAACATCTCACAACACAAAAAGCAGGAAATTCGTAGATTTCATTGAAAATAGGAGAGAATACAGAAAGCATCATGAAACTTAAGAGACATTATTTCATCTGTAGACACAGGAATAAGCTCCATCTGGCCAAATCCTGTCAGAGACAACTTTATCCAAGCAGCAGGTTTTCCCCTTCCATACAGGCGGGGGTATGCAAACGCCAGTTCAGAACTGAAAGCGCTCTCTCCTTGGGATTACTTGGGGTTTACTTCATTGATCTGGTATTTATTTCAAGATTACAAACACTCTCAAACATGGCTTGTGTGTCTCCAGAGCCTTTCAAAGCTTAAAACTGCTCTCTTTAATGAAAGCCAAAAGAGACATGGGGATAAAAAAGTAGCTAGATGCTACTGGTTTTCCTTTCAGCATAAATATGATTATATGACAATTTTTCTTTTCAATCATCCTAATAACTTTTTCTGGTGCCCACCACAAAACTCCCTGGAGTACTTTTCTAGTAAGCATGACATTTTAATACCTGATCCAGTACTTCCAAAGTCACATAAACAAGAGAATTGAAAGCACGCTATTTTAAAAACACATTGCAAGACTTCTACGATACAATAACAGCAGATGGAATAAAAAATGAAGAACATTTCCTATGGCTTTCTTACCATCTTGTGTTACACTTCTGAAATATTTAATTACTGCTTATCTGGCATAGAAAATTATGAAACAGAACCAATTTTGGTCTAAATAAAAAAGTAATCACAAAGAGAAAGCACAGCAGGCACTTTCTTCTGAAAAAGGGGTAGAAGAAAGAAACTCTTCAATATAAAGTTAATGAACACCTCCTACTCATTTGCATTTTCCTGTGCTATGCTTTTTAAATTACTGGAAGAAAAACCTCTGAAGTAATTTCTCAGGCCAGACACACCACTCTCATGCAGCTACTTAAAATCCTTATCTGTTGCCCAAAAGTCAGTCAAAACACACAAGTCAGAAAAGGTTCACTGTAACCCTCAACAACTTCTTATGCTCCAAAATTATACAGCACTATGCAAACTTCCATATAAGATACACTTCTGACAAATTCTTCACTATTCCAGGTAAGATATTATTAAACAATAGCAGAGTAATCAGCTAATACAGTTACCCAATTAATCAAAATCAAAATGTATCTGATACATGTGTTTATAGGATGCATGTGCATCTAATGCCATTGAAAAGCAGTGAACCTTCCTTGTGTGAAGGACTTTGAAATCTGATATTTTATCCAGGGTATAATTAGAATGCCCTGATCATGGAGAAAAACATCAGTATTAAAAGCAGCTGACCTTCTCTTCCTGTCCTTCCCACCCACCTCGCCAAAACACTGACACAGTTTACCCCAGTCCAGGAAAATAAATGGAACTATTCTTACTAACTGAGCAGAAGATAAACAGGGGAAGTCAAGCCTCCATTATACAAATTGAACGTCTTGAATCTGGCTGTGGTTCAGTGAACAAAAGCTCTGACATCCATTATAGGGCCTCAGTTCCTCTGAACTGCTCTGTAGCTCTTAACTGCATGGACCCCAGCAACAGGCCACAAACAATGCCAGCATCCAGTATAGGACTGTAGGAGCCATGGGACTTCCATCTACCATGCAAGCATGTGGGTGCTTCCCATAAATCTCCAAAACAGCTGTTTTCAACAACAGAAGTGTCTAACTCCCCTGGGACTTGGCTGAAAGACAAAGACATTGGGATGACGTGCCACTACAATAGTATTGATGCTTATTGATGTGTGCTCCTCCTTGCCTACCTACTCACAAACTGGACAGGCCTCAATGCAACAGAGATAATCTGATGAGCCAAATGAGACATTTCAAAGTGGCCAGGAAGGAGGTCCGTTCTTGTAAAAAGTCCTAAGCAGACTGACTCATCAGCCTCTGGAAGCAAAAGCATGCCTTTCCAGGGTGCAGCAGCACTCACAGGAACAGTTTGGCTTGGCTGGTTTGTTGGGTGTATTGTTTTGGGGTTATTTTGTACTGTCTAGAATTCTTCATCATTCTTTTTACAGGCCTTTTTCATATTACTTCATGTTTACTATGTCAAAATATGAGTTGAATGAAGGAAGGAATCTCTGCAAATAACTCTCTTCCAAAGAATAAATCAGAAGATGCACCACAGAAAGCTGTAGCAGAAAAGGAAGCACTGCAGACAAAGCAGGGAACTGTTCAGATATTTAACAAGTTTTGTATGAGAAAGAATTCCTAAACATTATTTGTTTATAGAGTTCTGTGTTTGAACAGCAAGGAACTAATATAAAAGAATAACTAACAAAAAACTTACTAGAGGAAAAATGTAACACTAACTAAAGTTAATGTTAAGTAATATTAAATGCTAAAATACTTACTGCCAGTAAAACATCTATGCCTTCAAAGCAGAAACAGTCATGTGGTGTTTAGAAGCAAGTCCAATTAATGTCAATTGGAAAAAAGAAGGAAGTTCACTGCCTTCCACCATCACCATCACTGTAGTGCCAGTATCAATCAGAATTCTTTTACATAAGATGTGGGTTGCAAACTCCAAGTCAGTTCTACTTTGTTTCACATTAATTGTAAAGGATTTTCTGTAATCTACTGTGTTGCATACCAAAGGAATGCAAGTTGTACCTAAAAAGTTGCTTGTTTTAAAAGGTGAAGGAATTTAAAAGCTATGTAATTCACAAATAATTTGAACAGTACAATGCTGAGTAATATGAATGTGAACTTAGAAGGCTGAAGTTGAGCTGGGATTTCAAAAACTGAAGCAATTTTGTTGCTTTTAGGACTTGGTTTCAGATGAAATACTGGTAAAGCTACTATTCCCCAGCAATGTTATTACAGAGATATGGAAGAAGGAATAAATGGTAGGACAGCCTCACAGGCCTCCTACAATGTACAGATATCCAAAAATACTACAAGGCAAGCTTAAAGGATCTTTAGTAAGTAGAGCAGAAAGCCATGCTGGAAAGAGTAAAAGCTGCACTCATAAGTACCAGGATGGCATCCACACTTATGGAAAGAACTGCAGGGGTAACACAGAGTTCCAGCAAATGGCAAACAACTTCTTAGACATCCTTACAAACAAAGGGAATGCTGTGTACATATGAACATACTTGAACAGAAACTTATCATATCCCACCTAATTTATTAAGACCTGGTCATTTGGTGTCCATCTTCCTTATCCTCCTCCTCTACAGTTAATGAATTTGCTTTTCCCCCCCTTGTGACTTCTTATTCTTTTCCACAGCCTTGAGGCAAACACACCTTCTCCCTTGTTTGAGAGAGAGGTAATAGGGTAGCAACAATCATAGTCTGAGTAAGTAATGAGGACAACACTCTCAATTTGCAAATAATAGAAAAAAAAGGTCGAGTGAGAAACATGTTCTAAAATTTATTAAAGCTTAACAAAGAAACTGTCACTGAACAAGAGAAAATTATACCTCCTCACTGAGCAAATGAAAAATACTTACTCAAAGAAAACAACTTGTATTTCCCTATTTTCACATTATTCCCATCCTGTTTTCATCTTACTATGTAAAAGGTTGCCTTGCTTCACTTAGATTTACCTGAAAACACAGTATTTTCCCTAGCACACAGTGCTGACAAGGAACGTGCCTTAGAGAAGCTACTACTTTGTATTAAGCTGTAGTATTTCTGGTACTGAAATACTCTTTCACAAATCCGCTCTTTGATCAAGTCTCATTAGGGCACAGCCAACACTCACCAGCTTTGATTTATTTAAAGAGTGTTGTCCCATGCTTGAGAGGTCATCCCTGTACCTTAACATCAGATTCCCACCACGCCTTCCGAGATAGCAGACCTGGCAAAAACCTCATTAGCAAAGTTCTTGAGATTCTAGCAGCAAGAGCACACAACTAAGTAACACAGTGGGCCACACCTTCATATGATCTCACCTTAGCACTACAAATCAACCTCTGCATTCCACATCCTATTTCAAGAGCCAAGGTTCTCAATTCCATCACTTAATTTAGATGACAAGAGGCAATCTGAGCATCTTCCCAAAGAACTGCACAGGGGTGATCAAAACAAAATCACTACCAAAATGAAGCACACAGAGATATAACATTTGCTTTTCTGATCCTACTTGATCATTTAAAATCACTACACAGGAGACAAGCTCTGTAGAAAATGTTCGTTTACTCCTGTGTGCCACTGCAGTCAGATTTGAGGTGAAAGTTCTCAGTACTAATTGACATTAAAATACATTTGGTAGAATGATCTGTCATCCAAAACATTCCTCATTAAAAGTTAATACACATTTCCCTGACTTATACAGCTGGTTTGGGTTTCAAATTTTTTTTGTGCAAGAAAATACTGGGTAAAATGATCCACATTCTGCTTTAAAATAAACTTCTTTAAATTAGCTGTTTGGCAGTACCAATTATAAAAATCAAATAATAAAATTTTACATGTGTTTCAACAAACAAAGCTTAACAAAAGCTTCCAACATCAGTTTGAGTTTTGCGAAGGTTGACTTCTGGGAGATTGTACCAAGGCAGTGCAACAGTTTCTGATAGGGGAAAACAAATACAAACTTCACAAACAAACAGAAAAAGGCAAGTGCATGTGAGGTCTTAACACTCATTAGGTATATATATGCAGAGAGTAAAAAGAAAACCCCTAAGCCCCCAACATACCAGACACACACCAAGTATATCTGTCCTGCCCAAGGGATCTAGCGTAACTGGTATTTCAGGACACACCAAAAAAAAAAAAAAAAAAAAGAGTACTTCCTATTAATATTTCTGTGAACTGCCAATTTACCCAGCAATATGTAGGCTAATAATACTCAGCTGGGGAATCCACAACTCCAAAAGACAAGCATCTTCAAAAAAATTTAGTAACACTTGAGCCAGATCTGGGTCAACTTAGCTCACTTAAATGAAACCCAGATTCAGAAGATGATATAACAGGGGACTGTAAAGGAAAGTAGCAGTGTATAGAGGTGAGATGCAGCCACTCCAAAATGAAGTGAGGCATCTGTCCTGTGCAATAAGGGAGCTCTGATGAACAGGCAGACATTTCAAAAAGCAGCAGGCAAAATTTGTTTTACAGGAAAAGATTATTCAGCTGAGAAAAATAAATTGCAGCAAAGTCAACTACTGCAAGATTCTATTCTTGTTTTCCCTACTCTACTCAATTATTCCAGATACCAATGTTAGAGAATTCAAATGAATATTAGATTCATTAAAAGAACAAGTGACAAATGCAATACCATGGGATATTTAATTGAAGCAGAAAATATTTCACAGATTTTATCTGACCAAATGGTCTAAAGCAAACAGCAGGTAAGCCCAAGAGCAAATTTTTACACCATATCAGTCACTGAAAGCAAGTTATTTATGACTGCTACTGGTCCAAGCTTGCAATGGCCATCTGCTAATCTGTAAAGAGAAAGGCTAACCTAACTTACATTAAAATCTCTTTAGATGAGAAAACTGAGCATGTTAAGATAGAAGTATGTCTTAAAAGAATGAACTTGTTTTACCAGAGTACAATAAACCTTTTGATTTATGCACTTTGCCTCTTCAACCAAGGATATCACAAACCCACTGTCAAATATAATAGCAATTTCTAGAAATACAACAGAATAAAGGATGCTCTGAACAACCACTTTCAAAAAGCTAAACTTTCCCAGCAGTAAGTGACACACACACACAAAGAAACATCCCATCCTCAATGTGTCCTCTTGATGTGCCTCTCTACACTCAGCTGCAGCTTTGGTGCTATTTTGCAGCCACACATGTATAGCACCTGAAAGAGAGCTGTGCTACAGGATGTTCACAGGCCCCTGTGTGAAGATGTGAGCTACATGCAGCTGGCCACCACAAAATAGTAAAAAATACTATGCATGTGATGTGGATGCTCTATGCAAAAGAGCACAAACCAAGCGAAATTTGAATCCCACAGCACCTATCTTCTCCAGCCATCTAAGAGCTATTTTTAAGAAAGTTATATAACTAAGTAGAACAATTTTTAGATTAACGGGTTCTATTTTCACCTCCCCCAGATAAGAGGATAAAGCAATATTCCAGAACAGCAGTCACGTCAACGGGCAACTTGATTTCGCTGAAAACAGAAGCATGAGTGAAAACCTATACTGCCACAGGGAGTTTCTTTTGTCGTTAGTTGTCTCATTTTTTAGAAATCTCGATCTTAACTTGCATTTGCCCTTTTAGGAAGGCCATCTACAGCTTCCAATTCCATTTTCCAACAACAAGCACTTAACAGTGAAGACATAAAGAAATCAAATATCCCCCTAGGACCTTCTTTAAAAGTAACGGCTGAAGGGGAAAAAAATACCGTGGATGCCACAATATATCTGTTCTCCTTCCTTTCTGTATCTGCAAGATAGCCATGTCACAAATACCTACTTCAACAGCCATCAGATACCCCCCTCTTGCTGGCATTACTTTCTCATCGACAGCTAGGGATGACTCAAAAAAACTAGAGTACTTTAGTTCTCCATGAGAACAGAAATCCATTGCTGGCATTACTTTCTCATCGACAGCTAGGGATGACTCAAAAAAACTAGAGTACCTTAGCCCATGAGAACAGAAATCCCCCCCTGCCCTCCAGAGGGGATAATTCTAGGTATTTTTGTTCTCTGTAGAAGAACATACCTACTCTTTCCTATACCAAGACAGATGCAAGCTGTGCATTCTCAATCTCCACAGGCAACTTATTTGTATTATCCCAACTCTCAAACTTGCCTCTGATACCATCTCCTACAACAATATTCCCAGGTTAGCTAGGCTGACACCTTTCAGCAGCAAAACTACTTCCACTAAGATGTGAAGGGCAAAGGATGCTTAAGGGAAGTCAAACTCACATTAAGAGACGCCCTCTAACACAAGAGACCAGAGCAAAACCTGAGGGCTCCCAGAGAGCACTATCATTCCAGAGAGTTAAAACTCTGTGGCTGACCAAGGTATGTATCAACAACCCACATTTTCTTCACAACTACAGGTAGAAACAGAGCCCTCAATTCAATGTCAAGTAACTTTAAACCGTTAAATCTCACTTTCAAGGACACTGGAGTTTCTGGCTATGTTTTTGAGATAACTACCCACTAATGACAGTTTAATCCCTCTTTCTACTCAGACTTCATATTGAAATAATTAAAAATTAATTAAATATTAAAATATTTAGATTCAACTGGTACCTGTTCTCCTCACCACAGAGCAGTGGATCTCTTGCTTCACAGCCCACCAGGAATAGCTCTAAACAGGAGCAGCACACTTCAATTTTATGCCCGGCCACAAAAGTAGGGAAGAGAGAACACGCCTTCATTTTTGCTCCCAATCTCACACTTCAGCTTCATTTCCTCCACTGATCTCCCTCCCATTCTGTGAGCCTTGCACAGCAGTCATCCTCCCAGCTTACGTCTGTATTCTCACTTCAGAAGCCCAGCCCAAACCCATAATCATAGAACAGAATCATTTAGGTTGGAAAAGACCTTCAAGATCATTAAGTCCAACCATTAATCCAGCACTACCAAGTTCCACACTAAAACCATGGCCTCAAGCACCATATCTACATGTTATCTTTTGAAAACCTCCAGGGATGGTGACTCAACCACTTCCCTGGGCAGCCTGTTCCAATATCCGACAGCCCTTTAATTGGTGACTCTTCCAAGTATCACAGAGACTTCTGTACATTTAGAACACATGCACACTACTCGGATGGAAAAAGAAATCCTCTAACAGGCAGAAGCAGGTGCTGTGAGCAGCCACAGCAGCGAGGCTGCCATGGGTCCAGTGAGGCAGGAGGATACTGCTTCTGGCCCTCACTGCTTCACAGCAGGACTGTCCCTGTCTGACTCCGTCCTCCTGCTGCAGACCAAGGTCAGCCCAGGTCGCCAAGCACAGCCAGCCTGCCTCGCTGCAGCACTGCTGCTGCTGTGCACCTCTTGGAAGCACTTCTTGGGCCACAAGCAATTTAGTTAATACACTTTGGGAATGCCTGCATCAAGCAGTAATCCCTTCCAAGGGGACAGAAACCATCCCCAGCAACCCCGAAAGTTCAACGGGTGCCTCGAGAGTAATTTAACTCACTGGGGAAGTCTCTCTCTTTGATGCTGATCCCCAAAAGGTAAAATATGTCAAGAGTAGCTAATATTCAACTGGAGTAGGTCTGTTGCAGACCTAGCAATCTACTTAATTACTTACTAAGATTTGGGGAAAACCTCAATAAGAAATGGGGGAAATTTAAATAATAATTGGAAAAAAAAAAGATATTAAAACCGTGTAAAGTAAATACAGAAAGAAGTAAAATACAATGTTGCAGAAGCAGCTTTAGCACTCTATTTTCTAACCTCTATATTCCTAGCTTTGCTACTCTACCCTTCATTTACCATACACTAATGCCACCTTCCCTTAAAGTTTCTTAGACACATCAGGGCTTTGATAACAAATTAACAGCCTACTCCACATGTAGGTCACCATCTGGAACTCAGCTCAGGTCACAGAGGATTAACTCTAAATTGGATTGTTGCACAGCTCTATATCCTACAGAAGGAAGTCACATTTTATACTTCAAAAATTAAGTATCATTATCTGCATTTTCCAAACAAAGAACAGGAGACAAACTCTTACAACAATTAGACCCGTGTCACTTATAAACTTTACCTGCTTTCTCCCACTGCTCTTTACACTGAATGGTACTGGCTACCCTGGCTACCTTTTTAAACTTCACAAATTCAAGCAAAACAAAGTAGTAATAAACTTAGGGGAAAGGAGAGCAAGACCCACCCGGAACTCCCACCATTTTCCTATAGCAAGATTCCTATTACTAACAGAAACATTCCTTAAAGCAACAGTGGCAACAAGAAGATATGGAAGAGTTTCTGCATTCCATCCCACAAAACTGATTACAATATAATAAACAGATGTGGAAAACCCTTTGCTTTTGTGCACCATTTGGCTTTCACTGTTTTGACTCCAGCTTTTAGCATTCTATTTTTCAGGCACACCTGTGGAGCCATGGTACTAAGACTACTAGTAACAGAGTTGTTCCAATTCCAATACAGAATTTACCCACAGCAGAAAACAAAGGAGAGGGATTCACAGTTCTGTACTGCCCATGAACAACTCTTCCTCCAGGACCTCTAACCTTCACACACCCTGAAGACTTAATTTTTGCTGTTTTTGGAGGACAGTTTGAGCAAAATTAATGTTACAAAGGTGAAATTAAGTGCATTAATTTTGAGGGTGTATTTAGAACCAAATCTCACACTCTTTGGAGCATTTCTGTACTGTAAAAAACAAACCTCCACTCCAGAAGGGAACTACTACCTCCTTATATGTCCATCCACAAAGAAGCCATGAAGGATAATTTTAAAGGCTGGAGGAAAAACAACCCAAACTTCATGCATGCATTAATTCTTAAGAGTATTTTCACTGCAAGTAGTCTGTCTGTAACATAAAGACAGTTCTATACTATTAAAATGAAAGTGTATGTCACATTTTTTAGAAGTATCTTGAAAATTAAAGGCTATTTGTACCTTTTGACAAGACTGGCTGAAAGATCTGATTTTAACTATAACCAATGCTTAAATAAACTGATAGTGAATCAGGAGAGAAACACGTAATGACCAGCAGAGTCTTTTATCACAGTTCTTCCTACTGAAGAGATTTAGCTTTGTAAATAATTTCTAAAATAAATTTTAAAAAATTAACAGCAGTTTAGAACTTCCCCATTCTTTCACTTGTAATCAATTTCTAAAGTTGTTTTTCCCCCTACTTCCTATGCCAAAAGAGTTTAGTGCCCTGACATTACAACGACTTGGAAAATTTTATGATTAGCACACTAATTAAATGAAAGCAATAAATTAAACTAAATCATAAAAGCAAGAATATATAAGTAATTAATTATGAAAAATGCTTTAACAGAACATTTTTCATCCTGAAAGACCAGACGTTCCATTGCCAAATCATATGTATGTCAGGCACCATTTGGTCCACTGAATTAATTCCCCCTGGAATAAAACCTACTTGCTACAAATTATATCACCAGTCCCAGATGAAAAGACTTGATCTACTGTAGATAACAGAACTCTAACCCAACTTCAGTTTGCATATTTGAGTTGATCTCAGCAGTCATTTAAGACAAAACATGCTAAAGCATTCCAAACAAAAAGAAGATGCTATACACACAAAAAAAAAAAAAGTCCTTTCTTGGTGCAGTTTGGGATTTGATCACCTTAATTTTAGAAACCAATCTGGCATCTCAATTCCCACAGCAAGGTTTACCTAGCACCTGAATGGGGATGCTGGTTCACTGCCAACACGCCTCCCTGAGTACCCACGGAATCTCTAGCCCACTGAACATAGCCCATCATGCTTACACACAGCATATCACATGACATAAAAACTGCAGCTATTTTAAGTGCTACTACCTGTACTGCCACCTAGTTTTAGACTTTATTTAAATAGAAGAGTGGTTCACTGTTTACTGACAACTAACAAGCTTGGACACAAACGATCTGAATTACATTCCTCCAATGGTTTTAGTGATCACTTCTCTCTGTTCCCCAGAAATACTTGAAGACAGAGTTTTTATGCCCTTTTTGTCTTCTGTGATGTGCACAATTAAATGTACAGAGCAAGAGGTGGGAGAGCAGAAAATGTTTCAATTGCTGCCTTTGATAATGGAAATACTTTAGTGTTTACAAATTTACTTCCAGTTGTTGGCTCATACATTTGGATATTTATAGTACTTATCATTATGGCATCCAAGCACATTAGCAGTGCTCTGATCCTCACAAAGAAAACAAAACAGAACAGTTTCTTCTCCGCTCTCCAGCCTATTAAGAAACACCTTAGTTAAGGTATTACCAGCACAGCACATTCCAGTAATTAGAAACAGAACTATTTTCAAAAGGTAGACTCAACTTCAGATCTTATTTTTTGATCGGAACAAGCAGGGACCAAAGTCTGTCATAAAAGTTAGTATGGTAGACTTGAGACCTGATCTCTGGCTCTGAAATAAAGTCAGTTCCATAACCACTAGCTAATAAAGTCAGAATTGTATACTTACAGAAAGCATTTAAATTAAAAAAAAAATTAAGTCTGTCTAATTATGTTAATAACTGAAGTCATCTTCCACCCCAGAGAAATGCAAGACAGTAATTTTGCGCAATGCAGTACCCACAGTGTTCATCAGTTACCCAATAGCACCAGTAAATCCCTAACATAGCAAACTGTAATGGCATTCAGCCCACATCCCAGCTACCAGGATGAAATCTGAAACTCTGCAAAGGGTAGCAATTTTAGAAGCTACACACAGATCTTCACATCCCTGCTCAAGTGGTGTAAGGTTATTGATGCACTTCAGCTTCAGAACAGAGGTCAACACAAATGATTTTTGATAATCATAAAACTGCCAGGCTTCACCTTGCACAGAATATTTTTATCATCACACACTGTTCCCTTTTTCACCTTGGGCTAACACTTATAGGCAAATCAGACACGATTACATTATTGAAATAATGAAGCGGCAGAAATAACTGCATCAATAACTATTATAAACACTGAATGCAAGAATGGCTTCTTAAGAGAACCTCCAAATATCTTTATTTACCCTGTGTTTTTGTAATGCACTTTATTTTAAGATTTTAGTTTATATCTTTAGTTATTATAGGTCAAAACCATTAATGATGTTGGAAAAACAAGCATGGTAAGTGTTGTGTGTGTACATATATATATATATATATATATATATATGCAACCAGAAACTCTCGTATAAAGTATATTAATAAATCTGTTTATATAAGCACATGTAATAAAATAAACTGATTTAATCAGCCTTACAAATCAGTATGCTTCAGAAAAAAAAAAAAAAAAAATCCATGCTTTTTCAAGTCTGGTATCAGACTTCTGAAACAGAGAACTCCACCAAGCATATCCTGCTTGATCAAGTCCCACACTTACTTCAACAGCTGAAATAACACTCACCCATGTAAGCATCAGTCTAATTAATGTTCTTTAACTTTTACAGTAAATTAAGGCTATACTACTCTTATAGGAGTACAGTACTCCCAGAACCACATAAACATGAACTTTTGGCCATAAGTCACATGTTTTATTAATTCTACTAGACTATGCTACCTGCCAGAACTAACTAAAGTAAATACTCGTATATAGTCATAACATTCCCACCTACTTTTGAACTCCCATTTCATTCCAAAACTTCAGAAGCATATAACTAAGAGATTCTGAATTTTTCCCATTCTTCACCTCCTTCCAAAAGAATCCATTACAATTTCCATTAAGAATAAAATAAATGTTGATTTCCATTACAAGATTAAATTCATCTCATGGGTAAACACAAAACCTACAATTTTTGCCACTCACTCATCATGTCTACATATAGACCACTTCTTCATATTCCACAAGAGTTTGGCTATATCACTTATTGATATCATTCTTAACATGTAGAAAACACAATGCAACTATCCCAGACCTTATTTCACAAAGGAAAAAGGAAAAATTCAGCAGGAACAGAAGGAAGAAAGTACTACTGCACCATCTCATAAAGATATTCAAAAAGCTGAAATGCTACCAGTATAAATCAAGGACTGTTCCTTGTTTTATTTACATAACATACTGTTCTTTTTAAGTGAAGACCCAAGTGTTACAAGAATGGAGCCATTTGGAACAGCAGAAATCACAGATTTTAAAACATATACTTGGCCAGAACAACCTTTTAGTACTTTTCTTTTTTTTTTTTTTTCTTTTTTTTGGGGGGGATTGACACTGAAAAAATAGAAAACCAACAAACTGGAGCAGTTGTGCACATAAAACTAAGCCATATGGGCCTCCTGTACTGAAGTCCTCTGTCATAGCCTCCTCAGTGTCAGCCAGCGAGATCATTTGAATAGCTGATCAAGGTGAGAAAGATTTCATGTAAAGGCCTGAACATGGAAAGCATATCTATTCTGTGGGCTGGCTGAAGTCACATTTGTTTTCCCCCTCTTCTTCCTGAACTCCACTGGGGAGAGGAGATAGGGGAATACCGAGACCTGAAAAGGAATACCAAACTGGGGGACACTGATATGAATTGAGGAGAGAAAGCAACCTAAGATTCCCTTCAGACATGTCCCAGGGAGAGCACGTTTCAGTTTTACAAAAGCCATGAATCATTTCACTCAGAACCTTTCAGAAGCTGTATTAGACAACAGATATCCAAGCAACCACCACAAAAAATCGCACTGTTTTCACAGAATCAGAGAACGTCTTGGTCTCAAAGATGATCTTGTTCCACCCTCTCTGAAGTGTGTTTTCTTCACATGGGGCTTTTTTTTTTTTTCTTTATCATGAGCATTTTTTTCTCCTAGTCTAAATAGGGCATTGTCTAAATTGGGTTGCAAGATGGATGGTGGAGGTGTGTATTCTATTTTCATCTCTTAGAGGTGGGGCAGTTATCTTCTGTTAACTGGACAATTTTTCTTTAGCTCCTCCACAACCAATCCTCCCTCCACAGAGATATCTGCTGTTCATGGGCCATTGAGTCTCACTGATAAAATAATATCATCCCATTGTGAGATGCTCCACCCAGAGGGAGGAGCCAAGCATTCCTACCTGGATATAATCTGAGATTTGGAACACCACAGGCAGCCTTTTCCACTGGATTCCCAGAGGAGCAGCCTTCTTCTCCACTGGATTCCCAAGGGAAAATCCAGCCCATCTACCCTCCTGCCTTCCTTAACAGACACCTGTCTTTTCAAACTAAGACAGGCATAATAGTAAAAAACAAAAATTCTGCACATCTTATTTGAATTCTCATTAGTCTCCAAAATTTTATCAACTAGACTTCTTTTATCAACTAGTCTATGAAGATTTCTCTAACACACAAGGAGAAGCACAACCCCATTATGGATGCCCTAGTGAATCCAATTCCCTTTCTATGCACTCTGAATATATTTTTAGTTCAGTTTTCTAGCTGAGCTAATTAGAATTAAAACCTTGCCACCACTCTCAACAGCAAGGTAAGACTGCATACAGATGGCTGATGCAATGAAAAAGAAAGAAGTACTTTTAACCATATCACCTCTCTAAAGAAAAGCTTACTGCAGAAACACCTCTCACCCAGTTAAAAAGTATGTGTTTCTTCAGAATTTTTATGTAAGATAGAACAATAAACTATAATCCTGTAGGATTCCCGTAGAATCTCTAGGTACTCCTACAAATTAAAACTTAAAAACAGAAAAAATTAAAACCCCCTGCCACTTCATACAATAAATGCCATTGTTTAAATCAACCAAGAAAGACAGTTCTATTTTTGAAAATACAAAATATTTTTAGCCTTCGACAGGGATAGACTAATCCCTGATGGAAAAGGATGTGCCACTAAGAGTTTATGATATACAACTTAAGAAAAATGCACATAATACAGTCTTCTGATTCATAGACCAACATCAAGACTAGAATCATCCTGTGCGCTTAAAAATAGCAGCCCAAACACAGGGACACATTCAATGCAAGATATATAAAAAATATATACATGTATTTAAACTGTGGTTTGTAGTCTCTAGATTTGCTAAAAACAACAGGAGATAATATAAACTGGTACACAGTTTTGGCCCAAAAAAAAAAAAAAAAAACAATAACAACCCACTCTCACATGTTTCCCTGCTCCTCAAAAAATACATAGATGTCAGATAGTTAAATTGGTTAAATTTATTTGACATACTATTCCTGGTAGTAGCAGACAAAAATAAGGGCCAACAACAGAAAAACTATGGCTTGGTAGGTTCTGGCTGGACATCAGGGAAAAATTCTTCACAAGGACATCTTACAGCCCTGGGACAAGGTTATTCAAAGATTTTGAGGTACGTGGGAAGGTTTTCAAGAATCAGAAAAACAAAGTCAGGGCTGCCCTGGTCTATTTTAGTGATGATCCTGCTCTGAGCATAGGGCTGGAAACAGAAGTCTCCTGCAGTCTTCTCCACATTTCTATGATTCAATAGCATGAAAATATACTAACCCTTTCTCAAGGAGGCTAAAATCCTTATTAATTTTGCATTAAAAATATCTGAACTAAACAATTTCCTTCCTATTTTCACATGAGTTAGGCAGTGGCATTTAAATCATCAAATACTAGTTGAGTTACAAGGAGCCAACCTACAACCAGGTAGAATATGACACTGGCATTCAGGACCAGGTGTATCATTTATTTAAGAGATGATAGCCATGACTGCTACTTGTACTATTATCTGGCAAGATGAAAGCAAATTTTTTTCCACTCCTATTCCTTTTTCAGGGCCATACTATCAAGGGCAAATTCAAAATGGGAATGCCATTTCTTCTGGAACACTAAGCTCATAGGAAAAAAGAAAAAAAAACAAACAGGAACCTCTGCAATCCATTCAAATTTTTAGCAACATCCTTATAAACTTTCTACTCAATGCAGTAAGAGTTTAAAAAAAAAATCCAGTCATATTAAGGAACAAGGCATAAATTGTAATGTAATAACAGTTAACATGGAGGGAGATGCTAATTTATGGTTATGTCATTCACAAATGTAACTAATTCCTCCCAAACATATTTGTTACTGCTTTTTCTGTTTCAAGGATTAAGCACCGAGAAGAAGAGCAGCACAGATAACAGGGAACAGAAGAGGGTGCAATTCCTGAACATCACAGGAATTCTGGAAACTAACCAGGAAGAAACTAACATAAAATTAGAAAGGTTACTTCAGTATGTTTTCCGGTTTTCATTGTTATTACAAAAAACTTAGAAAGAACTGCAAAGAGGACTGATGTCAGAGACATTTTTCTGCATTAGAGGGAACTGAACACTGCCTTTTTTCCTGCCAATTGTCCTTCTGCCTTCAAGGACAGACTTCATTTTATTCCTACACAAACACCTAAGCTGCCTTCTGTTTTTTTTTCTGATCTTGCTACTTAACAGACATTTTAAGTCTGTTTTAATAGACATTAAACAGACATTTTAATACACCCATACACAAAAAACACTGTTTAGACTTACAGAACCAACATTTCCTACTTGGGACGCCTCAGAAGTGTTTTTCTGCAGACAAAGCTTGAGTACTCACTACAAAGCTATGTGTTGTGTAAGTTGTATTTACTTATATAAGCCGAATAAGGCATAATCTTTTTAACCTATTGTACAGGACAACTATACTAGAACACGCTCCAGGGGCAAAGAAGCGACCTCTGTGTAGCTGACAACACTTCTACAATGCTGACTTTCATGACTGCCGCTGACACAAACAGAGGCATTGTCATAGCAAAATCTTATCTGTCAGCCCTCCAAGAGGAAGGAAAAAACCTCAAGAGATTTCTTTCACCATGTTTTGCATTGGGAAAAACCCACACCAGTTTTCTTTTTAAATCTGATGGGGTAAGAAGCATTTAAGATGGTAAAAAGGAAAAAAAAAAAAAAAGGCACCATAATACTAATACTAATAGCTTTTAAAACAAACCAATCACAGTTCTCAAAGGAATTTAACATATTAAAAGCAACAAACTTGCTCATATTCTGCCTGAAAAAGACCAGGCAGCTGTTAACAACTACCGCCCAAGTGAGGTTACTGCAAACAAATGCCCCATGAGCAGACAGGCAAGCATTCTTGAGGCTTTACCCCTGCCCCCTCCATTACCAGTCCCCACTATTCAAACTGTTTCATTCTACCCCAAACCTGGTCTAACTGATCAGACTTGTCATTTGTTGCGTTTTTCTCACTTCCTCTTACAGACCCCCCTCATTCCCCTAACGTGAAGAAAGTCAGAGATTAAGGAAGTGAGATGGAGTAACCACGCTTTGTGCCTCTGCACATTGTTCTTCCTCACTGCTGCTTTCATGCTGCCAAAACTGATGTCAAAACTCCATCTGACTTATCACAGAAACACAAGCAAGGCTCTGAAAAAGGTTTTCTGTAACAGTGAGCTTTTATGTGCTACTTCAAAGGGAACTTTTACAGAAATTACTTATTATCAGCACACTGAAATCATGGCTAAAACAAAGGATGACATTAAATATATTAACAGGACTTTGCACTAAGAAGAAAGTTTAATCTGTGCATACACTATAGCAGAAACAGGTCTGATGAATAAAAACTAAGAAAGAGCAGTATAAGCCCTCCAGAAATGGATAGTCTTGTAAAACTGTTAAAAACCAGAGATTTAAGAACTTTTCTGTGGGGGATATACAAATAATCTGCTTTGTCAAGCCCCAGGCTAGGACTCCAGGCAGTGGCAATGGGTTTTTTCTGGCTACAAGGAACTTGTGGCCTATATCCCAAATGCCTACAGTCCATCACCAAGTGCACTATTCTGTCTATAGTGGAAAGGATTAAAAATGAGTCCTGTGATTTCTTCAGATAAGGCTGCAAAGGCTGCTTGAATATGTACATTAAATACTGACTAGCTACAGAATGTTTCCTTCCAGTGTTCACAGAAAAACAGTCTAAGGCTGCAACTGTTCCTCTCTGTGGCTTTTCTGAAACTGATCTGACTCCTGCTCCCCTTCATGAGAACCTGAACTACAGAACTGCTGAACACAGGCCAGGGAGTCTTCTTTGACACTATAGTAGCAAGGAAAAGTGAAAAGTCCTCCCTGAAATCCCCCAGCAAAGACGCATAATAATTAGCATGCCCAGGTCTCATGATATTAACCTAAGTACAGGTGAGAGATCTGTACGATGCTCCTTGTTTTTCTCATCAGAATACCAGATACCCACCACACTCAAAAAATACAGATTACAGGACATGAAAAACATCTACCTGGTATTTCACCTGAGCATGATGCAAATGACCTGGAATAAGAGGCAGAAATTGCAGTGTTTAGCTGGGAGAGAGGTCATTTCCGTCACAGCAGCCCCTATGGTGCTTGTTTTGGGAACATAGCACTGTCTCTGCTTTTGCTGAGAAGCACTTACACAGCACCACGGCCTCTGCCACCCCAGTGAGGGGTGCACAAGGGGCTGGGAGAGGACACAGCTGGGACAGCTGACCTGAAATACCAAAGAGATTCCATACCATATAATGTCATGCTCAGCAATGTAACTAAGGGGCAGGTTTCTTCCAAAGTATTTGTCACTCAGAGACTGGCTGGGCATCACTCTCCTCGTGGTGCATTTACATCACAATGTTCACTCACTTTTTCTTTCATTATTAAACTGTCTTCATCTCAAACCTGAAGTTTGGGAGTTTTTTTCCTTGGTTTTTTGCCCTTCTGATCCTCTCCCCATCTCACCATTAAAACTTTCTGGTACAACTCAATGATATAGCTACAAAATACATCATATGACAGAAATAACTTTTTGCACAGTAACGAAGAGAATGCCACTAAATTCTAAGTAAGCAGAATTATTCTCACAGAGTTATTTCCAATTAAAACAACAGAAATCATTTTTCTGAGAAACAACTACCGATGTTAGCTGAAGGCAAAATGCACCAAGCTCACTCTGCAGAACACTCCCACTAGCAGCAGGAAAGTCCTGCTGGTATTTTTTATGTGAGGAAAACTGAGCATAACGTGAGAGCTTGTTCCTATGGGGAAACCGTCACAAAAGAAGGCAAAATATGAAGTTAAATCAGTGGCTATTTCTCTCTACAGAACATTCATGTATGAAACTAGTAGGTGCCTTTAGTTTAGTTCAAGCAAGTTTCAAAATCAGAGTACATAAGTTCACATGGAGTATGTCACTGTTACTTGAAGTAATTTCTCCATCTTATTTTAGTGGAAAATTACTAGCATAATTTTTTTTCCTATTTGTTAAATCCTGGGAATAGGCTACTAGAATCTGAAATAACCTTTTTTTTTTTTTTAATCCTAAACCCCCCCCAAGAAAATTAACAGCCAAACTCTGAGCATTAATCTTTATATTTTCCTCAGCTATACAGACACTTTATTCTAGCAAGCATGGCAATACCACTTACAAGGACTAGAGACCAATACAGCCTTAAGTGCAGTGCACATTTCTGATTGTCAGGGTAGATAATATCCAAGTAACACAGTAACTGTGACTCACAGAGGGCTGGACACCGCTTCATAACGTGAGATTTGGCAAGCAGAAAGGAAGGAAACAAGGAAAAATGCCTCAAACACGATTATTTTCTACCCTCCAAATAATCAAGCTACTTCACCAAACATATGCCAGTACTTGCCAGGATCCAAGGGCATAGAGATTAACCTCAACTCAGTTAAAATCAGGAACTTCTCTGAAAATCCATCATCTTCCAAAATCACAGAACACAGTAGAGAGTGAGCATTGCCAGCTATCAAGATCTAGGATCCTTGTGTTATTGCACTTTTGTGATACCAAACTGATAGCACAATCTACATATTTCACCTACGCATTGTCAAACCTGCTATCTTTAGCAGCTGAAGAAAACCCCCCTCAAGATACTTCATAATTAAATTTTGCCTCCTGAAATTCACTTCTGCGTTTCACTATATTGAATAGTTATATTTATTAACTTTTCTTTTTCTCCCTAATGAAAAAAAAAGCAAAAAAAAAAGCACTAGAACACCATGCATGGGACCTGGTAGAAGAAAGAGTGCTTGAAAGAGGAAAACCAAGTAACATTGATCCTTGTTTTCCATGATCCTTGGCATATGAAGAAATGCTACAATTCAACTGAAATAATTAGGATTTTTTAAATCCTTAAAAAGATAATATATTCCCTTAAAAATGACAGACAATGATAGACCTCTGGGTCTCATAACATCAAAAAAAGTTCCTATTCTATCAGCTAAGCATTCCAGAGAAGTTGCTGGAGGGTTATTAGAAAAGGGGGTTTATTAAAGTTAAACTGGCAGAACATCAACTCCTAAAAAAGTAGTAACTCTGATTATCTGCGTCCAATCTCTTTCTTCCAGGAAAGCAACGTTCTATGAATTTTCACACTATTAATTTGCAACCCGAAATATTAAATTAATTGCATGTAACAATAAGGGAGAAAGATGTAGGGACTTTCCACAGCACAACAAGCTTATCTGATGAAAAAAAAATGTTCTGCAAAAATCATGGGCCCTGTGTCTTACATTAACATCTAGTTCTTATCACTCCTGTTCTAAAAGGCTAAACTCAGAATGTGCACAAGAGAAAGAGCTCTGCTGGGGTTTACAAACCATTTAATCTCTGCCAAGTCCCTGACTTTCTAATTAGGTAAACCAAATTTAAAAAGTCTCAAAAACACTTAAAATATAAACTTCGTATTTCTTCTGTAAGTGCTACTGAAAGAATGGTTATACACAGGTATTTTAACAACAGTTGCTAAAAATGAAGCGCAAAAGCTCATGTGAATCCAGAACAGGACACAAACTGACAGGAAACATTAAAAACCCCAAACACATTAACTGTAGTTTTAACAGATATAACTGTAGTTTAAACAGATATAAAATGCCTTTTAGTCTTTAAATTTAGAGCACTCTCAATTAAAAGTGTCAGATCTACCCAAACCACAACACCCCCACATTTACGGTTTATAAATTTCTGTGCTCAGCTCCCACAGTGCACATGAACATCATGCAATTCCAACTCCATTGCCTATTCCATTTCCTAATTTTCCTACCTTTGCACAGCATAATATACAATCAACTGAATACATTTTAACATTAAAGGTTTCTTTCTCCTGTCTTTGTCAAAACCCATCTCCCCTCCAAATCACACAGGTTTGAGCCAAACACAAAAGGCACTTGTCTTTTTTTTTAAAGCCTGCATTTTCAAAGAGAATGAATGCTCCTGAAATAAATATGAATAAGAAGATTAATTTAAAAGAACATTTAAGATGTTATGAAAAAATCTCATTAAAAATATATTTTAAATGCACCTGCAGTCCATTCCCTGCATGAGCGTATTTATTAGCAACTATGTATTTGTACAAACTCACTCAGGTGCATTCTTCAGAATTAAAGGAGATGTTAATGCTAATTCTCAAATTAAGTTTCTTATTTTTAGTGGGCACAACAGAAAGGAAATAGCAAGGTCTCAATTCATTATCTGAGCATTGCTAAAAACTGTAATAATCTGCCAACTTGTGAAAAAAATTCCCCTCAGAAAAATCCCCAGGAGCTTCTTCCCAAGCACCACAACGAGAGCAGATGGCCAGCATCAAGACTGCAATTACCAGTCTGGCCTGACAGTTCCACAGATGACAATGATACTCTTTTCTTTTTGTGGATGTGTGCAGGGGGCAGCTTGAGAGCTGCAGACAACTAGGTATCATAGGCATCAACCCCTTCCACTAAAAATATACAATCAATTGCCAGGCCTGTCATATGATTCCTCCATTAACCTTCATTTCACCATTAAGTATCCCTTCTTTTTTCTTTAACACTTTCTTTTCTGCTACTTAAGTTTTTCAAACAAATTGGTGGGAAATGTGTAACATTAAGGATGCAGCAGAACTGACCATTGTAAAGCATTGCCAAAGACAAACATCACGAACTATCTGCTGCTGCAACCTTGCAACCTTTCCCCTCTTTATTTTAGTCTCCCCCCCACCCAGCCCTGAACAGATTATTCTCTTGCCTACAAAGGAGAACAGACTATCTGATGAGGAGCTGCTGTTTCGTTTCCTCTCCTTCATCCCACCCCTCAAATGGGGGGGAAGCCCTCCAAAGGGGGGAGGGGAGGGCATGGTTTTAATTCAAATGCTGCATCTTAAAATACTATTGTGCAGCATTTGGCTGGGAGTGATTAAAGCTATATATAAATACACACCATGAGAGTACTTCATCCCCCCTACATCTCTGGGGGAAAAAAAATACCAAAAAATTTCTGCATTAATAACCATTTACTATTTCAGTTTTACACCCAAGAATTTGAATATCTGAGCAAAACCTTTATTTTGCCAAAGCCAACAACTGCTTACTAATGAAAGGAAGCAGAAAACAAGTTATGAGCTGACAGATGCAACAGAAAGAGGGTGGAAAGGATTTTCTCATGTGCAAAAGAGGCCTGACAGACTTAACTGAGGCATCTGGACCTCTCCTCAGGAATGCCCACCCCTCCACAGAGTCTTCTGACTTACACCGATTCAGCATTCCTTACTTAATTTCTACTAATTCTTCCTGTTCTTCCTCATTCCAGCTACCCCTTTTGCAATATTTATCAGGCATAGAAAGCTGCTGGAGAAAAGTATATCACAGTCCTGCTGCCATTCATTATCTGTCTCGAAAATCTTACTGGGAAATAAGTCAATGCAAGAAGGAAACCTTAAGTCTCACTACATCTCTCTCATTCTGGCTTAATTCCAGTGACAGGCTGCATAGGGAGGGTGACAATGTTATGGAAACACTGCCACTGTAGAGGCTGTACCCCTCCCTGGTAAGATCACCTTTGACTAATCATGATTTAATCCAAACTAAGTTCTGACAATCTTTAGACACTGTTGATTCTTCTCAAAGATCCTTAACTATGTGTCAAATGCCATGCAATAAAATGTGAATTCCTTCCCACCAGAAGAGGAGATGAAAAGATTCAACACACTTTCCTCACGCAGTATGAGCAAACTTTCTTTGCTCTGACATACACTATGTGACACACACAATGAATACCAGAAAGCATTGTCCTCTTATCAACCCCCTCAAAAGTTTCTGCTTTTCCCCCACTTGTTTATCAAGTGCTGTAGTACAGGACATTACTCCTCTGTAGAAACCTGGCACTTCTTGCAACTGCAATTATCAAAACATGTAACACAAGCAACCCCTTTGTGGCAGAGATGCAAGTTAATGCATACAATTCATGCAGAACTAAATTAATCAACCCTTACCAAAACAATTACTTGGCTCCAGCAAGGAAAAAACTCCATGTGCTCAACAGCTTTGCAAAAGTACGGTTAGCTTGTGCAAAATATCTTTAAAACATTTTGGATTGTTTCTCTCTCAGAAACATACAAAACTTTAGCAGTGTCAACTCACCTTCCACACTGTCAGAACAGGAGGTACCAATCCCAGTGTCCCCGCTGTCAGAAGCTATGCTGTGTCTTCTCACAGGATTGTTTTGATTGCTTGACGAAATCGTTGAGGACTGCCACAGGGATTCAGTACCAGGTAACCATCCCACGGAGGAATAATCCGAGCCTATGAAAGAGAAAGCCAGAAGTCTGTCATTGGAGATACAATACAAAGATCAGCAACAAAATACCTGTCAAGATGAAAACTGAAACCTATGTTTCATAGATAAAACTTGAGCCAGAGTGTGCATGTGTCTTAGAGATTTTTTTTTTGTTAAGTAAAATCTTTTTGCTAGATGAAAGCTTCCCCAGAATTCCAACACATGTATTTTTACTACTTAAAATTTTTCTTGTACTCTTTAACAAGACACTTATCATACGATTCCTATCCTAGAACTGATTCTCAATTCACAGCAGAATTTTGCATTGCAAGCTTTCAAACACAAAGCAATGCATTAATTTTAGGACAGAAACCAGTTGAACATTCGGCCACTGAGATACAGTCCTTTTCTACTGTACATAAACCACATGACCTAGGTGATAAAGCCAGCAATGAAATAGCCAACACTGATATCTAAAGTCATTCCTTATGTAGCTGCACATAAACTGCCTTTGTGAGACATGTATCCATCTAGTGGTTTGTTTCATTTTGGTTATTTTTTTCATTTAAATAATCGCTAAAATATTACATTTTAAAACACAATTCAGAGCAGCAACTAGTTCCTCTGTTCAAGGAGTTTTTAAAGTAGGCCACATATTCTCACAGCCAACCTCAAGGGAAAATTTATCACAGAGTACAATCCCAGAAGACCATTACAATTTCCAATAGCCAGTATCTAAATGTGAGCATTGTTTAAAGACAGAATACTGATCACCACATTCATACTCTGAACCAGCACAGGCACTTAACAAACCATGGAAAAAAGCATGGCTGCTCTTCATTTATATATAATCACATACATACACCCCCTCTAGCACTTAGCTTTGTATAGCACTTTCAGCAGGAAATGATTCATGAAGAAGTATCAGCTCACATATAACGTCTCTTATGCTACATGACGTTATTTTTATATCATTTAAACACTTTCAGCAGTGTCCATCTGAAGTCGTAACAGCAATTTGCCTCTGCAAGGACATCTGCTATTTCCAGCTGTACTTGTTTTCCAGTAAATTAAATAGTTCAGAAAACAATGCAAAAATTAAATATGTAGGTACATATACAACCCCACTCCCACAAACATGAATATATACATGGTTCCCATGCAGCAGCCAAATCACTAGACCTAGAGACCTGGAGTGGTAACAGCTGCTTGCCAAGCCAGCTGAAAACTGAGGAACACAATAAATGCTTACACACTAAATTCCTTATGGCATGTGCTATTGAACTGTAACATGACATCTAATACAGTCTTTTTTGTAGGTAGGCTCTTGGAGACCTCAAATATGCCTGTCCATCTCATTTGCCTCAACTTCATTTTCTGTTGAGATTACTGCCTCTTCTTCCCTTCAGCACATTTGCCTACCTTTTCTCCCTCTAATTCAAAATCACCCAGTTCTCCTTCCCCTCCATTCTACTTCAGCCATACCTTGTCCAATGTATTTCCTTCTCTTCCTTAAGCTTAGTTTTGCCTCTCCAGAAGTCTCTTTAACTATTCCAGTGAGTATCTTTCAAGTCCACAGGTGAGGGGGAAGACCAGAGGAGCCAGACATGAACGCACGTGCCCATGGCTTACCAGTCACACCCTGTAAAGGGGTCCCAGCCAAGATTCCAATGGAATACCACTCCAGGTGTCATCCTTCCTGTCACACTCTCTTGTGTCATCATCTAATGTACTCAAGTGTGACAGTTTTGCATACAGCTAGTGGAAACTGGGACATTTCTTCTCTTCATCCAGCACATTTTTCACTAATACTCTGGCTACTTTGGGAACAGTAATTTTACCACACCTCCCTCTGAACAGGGCAACTTTCCAGAAGAATTCCACTTCATCCCTCTCAAGCTGCATCTAGCTATTCAAGCAAGAGTAAAACTGACTTATGGAATGCCAAGCTAATTAAATCAGGGACAGTTCTGATTTAGGAGACATTTAAAATACATTTATAGAACAGAAATTTAGATGGATTCACCCCTTCTTATACCATTTTCCACTATACAACTCTTTGGTGCCATTTCAGCTTTTATGGTATTACACAGGTGTTAAAAGAAATGCACCAGATAATTTAATATGGAGTAGTGGTAGCAATAAGACAGTATTAAGTGTGAAACCCTTCAGATCTCTTAGAGAAATGCTCAGCATGTGAACCTACAACCATCCATATACAAACGCCCAAAAGGCAGAGCTACTTTTCACTCTGGTGGAACTTTGAAGAATAAAAGCTAAAAATACCACAGAATGAGAGTAAATTAAGAAAGGACTTTAAGAAGTCACGTACTCTAACCTTAAGCTGAAAGCAAGATAATTAGATCAGACTGCTCAGGGCCCCATCCAGCCGAGTCTTGAACACCTCCAAGGACAGATTTCATAGCCTCTCTGGTTCCTCCAGCATTTCACCACCCTCCATTCCAAGAAAGTTTTCCAAACATCTCAAGAGTCTCTCATGTTCCAAACATATTGCTGCGATATACCCCAACAGATGCAACAAGCCAGTGCAACTAGACTCAGTTAACAAACAGGGTTAACATGCTAGAGGGGGCAGACAGTCATTCCCATCGGGATCTCTGCAGGTACTGTAAGGAGAGAAAGTAACAGGCACCACAAAACACCCTGCTGTAATCTATTCTCAGTTTTACACCTACACACAGACAGCCTGGGGACACACCAAGCCCCAGGTGTGTCCTTCAAGAAATGCTTTCTCTTTGTCCCCTGACATGAAGCATAATCCTTTTTTGTTCTTCTAAAAACGATAGCTAATGACATAATCCAGGAGTCTGCAGTTTTTAATGTTTCATGGCACATCCACACAATTGTGTTACCTTGCAGACCTAATGGAGATTATATGTCAGAGAAGGCCATTACAAATATGCAAGTGTCTGCATGAGAAAGTGAGTTCAATCACCTTTGAAAAGCTGTATCATAAACAACCAAATACAAGCACCAAGACAGTAAAAAGAAACCCAAATATACTATTTTATGGGTTACTTCCCTCAACAGTAAGTAACCCATAAAATAGGATGTTACAGACCTCATTAGTCCAAGACATTATTTAAAAATTAATATATTATTTTCTTTATTTGAAACTCACCTTCTGAGCCAAGTCCTGAGGAATCCCCAATTGCTATGCACCCCATTCTATGCTCCCCATCTCCTTTTTGGACAGCTCTCAGCAAATGCAGGATCTTTCATACAGCAAACAGCCTACACTAAAAGAACCAAGTCTGACACAGGAGTCCCCCCCACACTGCTCAGCCAGCACACCTGCCTCACCCTGCTGCTCTGATCTCAAACCTGCCAATCAACAGCCAGCATCCATCTGCCCAAAATACCGAGTGGAGTAAGAAAATCAAGCAAAAATTTCTAATCAATATTTGTGGTGCTGAATTGCATATTAGCATCTGTCTATGATCATTCTTTACTGGGTTAGAAAAATCTACCTTTCATAGGATTCATTAGGAGAGAAAAAAGTAGTGTCATCCTACCGGGCTGCAATTTCCGCCAAAAAACATGACAAAATACATATAAGATCACCAAAAAAATCTCAAAATAAGCCTTGTTTATACAAACGGTTGAATGCCTCCTTAAATTTGGTCAGTTAAATATACCAACATAGTCCTCTGTTTTCAGCCTAGGCATTTAAAACAGATCCCTTTACAACTAAGTATATAAAGGGCAGGAAGTAGATTATTTTTTAAAAGGGAACAGTTGTTGAAATTTCACTCCACAAAAACATGTAGCTTTTTTCTGTGTGTTACAGAATGCTGTCATCTATTGCTGTCAGAAAGACTCACAGTTAATTCTGGATCATTACCATGCCTAATTTCAGTGGCACGCACAGACCCCCTGTGATGTACCTATGCAAAATAATAACATTAGCGTCTTTACATTTGGTTCCTAAAATACCTCTAACATGCCTGAATGTAAAGATTGTTATTTTAAGTGACAGCTATGATACTGTTACTTTACCTAGACACTGAATGGAAAGAAACAGCAAAAGACTTAACTGGGTTTCACAGAAGATACATCCTGAACTAAGAATACTGGTTTTTCTATTCCACACTATGACTGACATGGATTGTGACCAGAAGTGAAACACCCATGACAGCCAGGGCAAATTTATACAGTCAAAGGATTCTGAAGAAGATCTCTCTACAGTACTATCAAAACTAACTACGCAAAGCTCATTCTGGTCATCATGGATGTGACCAGGCTGTACAATCGTATTTCACGCCAGGATGGCATTGAAGTCTGCCTGAAGCCCTTGCAAGGAAAGAGAGTCAGCATTCAGCCCAAAGACATTGCCATAGTTAATTAGTTTACCCTCACCATCTGTACCTTTACCCAAAACATTGCTAATTATGCACAAAGATCACGTGACAGTATCTTGAAAGAAGTCACCCCACCTTCAAGCCAGTTCTCCCACATCCACTCATATAATCCACTGAAATTGCTGAATTTATTCCGATTGCATCTTCTACACACTCCCTTCTCAACAAGTTCTTTAAGGTGTAATAGCCTCTCTTTCACTTTCTCTCCTGTACCATAGGGCTGCATAACCACACATCCAGAAAAAGTCTACAAACAAACCCACAAATGGTCTCTCAATGATACAGTTGATGCATCATAAGAAAAAATTTACTTTGGTTGGGAAATGTTTGTTTACTCATCATACCTGCAAGATGATTACTGCCACGAGATTAAAGAAAATCTCACTCTGGGGTGTGTTTCATGCACAAGCCTTCATGGATAATATTCTTTAACTGCTGGAAAGACAACACAGTGAGAAAAGGCGACGGAGGCAGGGGAACCCAAAATGCTAAAAAGCTTTTCCAAAAGCAGACAAGAGCAGATGTCACACTTTAACACATTTATACAGGGCTTTTAAAAAAGCTGGGAGCTAGCAATAAAATGGTGCGACGGCAGTTTCCTTCAGTCTAAGGTGAAGTGAATGAATGATAAGGTGCAGTTATTCAACCTGGTACTCTGACACAATAAAAAGATCCTGGCATGTCAGTGTTCCTTCCAGACACAGGCAAAAAAACCCTTACTTTGATAAGTAACTACTTTATAAATTCTTCCAAAAATAGTGTTTAAAAAATGGCATCCCAACTCTAACTTCCTAGACACATACTTCATAGGTGCACTTCATCTCCATGGTCCTTTTGCAAAACAAACTGCAAGTTTTATTAATAGAAATGTCCAAAACAAGTTCTAGGTCTACAATGCAGGCTTTTCTCTTCCAGGGTGAGCAGAACATTAGGAATAGAGGTTTCTAATGATTCCAGGGAAGGTGGCCAGATGACAGTTTCAGGATCCTTTTTTTTACAAATACTCTGGAGGTGGTGGAAACTCACAGCTCTACCAGCTGGCCATGAACTAAGATACCAGAAGGTCCCAGTCCCTCCTCTCACGCAAATGCAGCTGAGAGTAGGTGGATGATGCCGTTTAATCAAAGTGCAATAAGAAGCAGGGTAAAGTGGGATGAAATGACAGCCTGAACTATTTAATTTTTACATTTCAGTTTCTCAAAAGTACAGTGTCAGATAGCTGAAGTATGATTCATCCTAAGGATTCATATCCTTTATTAATGTGCTTTCTTGACAGAGCCTGCAAGCTATTTAACTAAGTTCTCATAGCTTTCCAGTTACAAACAGATTAGAACAATTCTAAGCATGAAGAAAGATAAAAATGCACAGATATAGAGGGAAACAGGAGAAGAAAAATAGAAATGTGAGAGCTTAAACAGAAGAATATTGAGAGAGACTTTTTTATCGACATTTTTACTTACAGAGGCTGATAACACACAGTGTGGTATACAAAGGCTTACGCCTGTCCTCTGTATTACTAATGTGCAAAAGAATTCATCTACTAGAGAGAGAGAAAAACATAAAATGGTAGAGGAAAAAAATTAAAGAAAGAAACCTTAAAAAGAAAATATTCAAAATACAATCCTCAAAGTACACATACACCTGACTGGCTGTATCAAATTGCCTATACAAAAAAAGGCTATGGTCATATTTTAATGAACATAAACTTGTGCTTCAGTTTCCTGTGAGCTAAATTTTAAGCAGATTGTTACCAAACCTCCAGCTTCTTTTGCCTCTCAAATTCCTTAAAAAAGGTTAAATAGTTTTGATTTTTTTCCCCAAAGAAGTGGCTACAAGTACAATCTCTCATCATAGATAATTACAACTACAAAACATTTGTCTACTACACAAAACAGTATTACAAAGTGAACCTTTACAAGGTTTGATTTTTATGACTACACAAATGTGCACAGGACTGTACAACAACAAGTTACAAGGTATCCCATGCAGGAAAGTATGCAATTTAAAAGAACAATGGTAACTAAAAATAATAATTCAATTGGACGGATGAGCTTCTGAGAATCTTGCCATGGCAGTTTAAAGATTCAGGTAGCTCAATCTCTATAACCCACCCCCCACCAGAGTCTACAGAAAGTAAGAGGAGAACAGCTCTGTCTTTCCATCAGAGAGTCCAGCTGGCCAGCTTATGCTGCTGGCTAAAATGGGTCTGAGCTGGGAATGCTGTTTGACATCAGAGCTAACTGGACCTACTGGTCAGCTGCTACGCAAAGGCTGCTCACGCTGCCCAGACACACTCATCCTGCTTCCCCAGCATAAGCCCTGCCACTCCAGAGCCACAGCAAGTGGGTCAGGAACAAACTGTCCTCGCTCATGGAAAAGGTTATCTGCTAATTTGACTTTATAAGCTTGCACAGCCAGAAGTCAGACAAGAAGCAATGCCAGGGAGGGAGAGGGAACATACAGGTCTGATGCCCAGCAGCAACCGCTTATCCTACTGCCAAACTGCACATTGAGGCAGATTCTAAACTGGAGCTAGATATGCATAAATCTCTTTATGCCTTCACTGAGGAGGACAAAATCTGTTCAGCCAGCAGAGAGCTGTGTTCAACTGTTAACTAAAAAGATGGCAAAATCCTTAAACTGACAAAGGTATGTAATATTGCGCCTTGCCTTCCTTGACTTCTACTCTAGCAAGTATGTAAACCAAACACAAATTCATAACACACTTTATAATTCATACATGGACAGCATTTAGCTGTAGTTATTTAGCATCAAACCAATGATTAAATTCCAGCCTTGACAGGAAAGAAAGAGGTTTGCCCTCATTTCATCACTGACAGGAGCAAGACCAAAAACTCAACCCAATTGCTGATGGCACTCCTGTGAGTTTTCTGCTTCCAGACAGAACATTTGCATAAAACAGAACTTCAAAATACAAACTGCAGATGTTTCTTATTTCATGTTTGGCACACAGACTACAACTATTACCTCATGCCTGCTATGCTGGCTTGCCTCTTTGTTTTTGGACTCAATGCACTATTCACCCCATGGAAATACAAAATGATGTTTCTAGTTTCCATCCACTTCCATATAGCAACTACAGAGGAGAAGGCTACCTTTCAAACTCGGAAAGTTTATCAACTGCAGTATGAAGAGGGGAACACCTAGGAAAATAAACACATTAAGTTATACTTAAAGTTAATATAAACTTTAAACTGCAAGCCCTCAGGATATGCAGTCAGTTTCTAGGGTCTGTTAAAAAAGCTGTGCACTTGTAGTTAATCAGCTCAATCCTCCTATCAAAAAAAGTAACGATCATAAGTTATCATCTGTTTCACCCCTTCTTACAGCTTAGCTTTATTGGTATTCAAAACCAGGTAAGCTGTTCTCCAAGCTGTTTGTCATGCTAACACTCTTCTTACAGAATTACTTTGTCCTCTCTCTCTCTGTTTAAAGGCTTAATTCAATCTCCTCTGTGCGTGGGGAAAAGTGAAGTAATCCTAACTGCTAAAATGAGTCAAAAAATACTAAATGGTTTTAAGCAGCTCTCACACTTTGCAAAGTGGAACAAATAAGAGTCTAACAGTCTTACTTTAGAAAAGTGCATAATTTCTCTTCTCCTTGTAGTCAAATATCAGTTCTAAATATATCCTTGACATTAAAATAAATGGAGAAGACAGAGACTCCCTCAAAATAAAATTTCACTGAAATATTTTGCTCAAGTATTAAAAATGAAGGAAAAAATCTTAGCACTGTTAAAGAGGTCTAAATGTGCATTATAAACACAACAGGACCTACTTTAATGTGCAAGTATCAGAAAACTGAGCCTTCAGGCTATAGGTTTCTGTGCATTCTAACAGAAGTATGCACAGAATAACAGAACTACGTAAGGGAGTTCCCACATTGTTACATTTCAGCGGAAAGGATGAAATTCTCTCTTCGTGTAAAACATGAGGAGATTTTCCTTACAAACTTCCAGTGCCCATGTCACAGAGCACAACCTTTCCCCACAATTAGCTTTACAGCTTCCTCTCACACCTATTCAACGTAAAGAAGGACAATACCCTGGAAACTGAGAAGTAGTAGTTATAAAAAAATAATCCTTCGCACAATACACCAAAAACCCTATTCAGGATACTTTCAGTCAAAACCAGCACTTGTGTTTCTGTTTTCACAACTACAATCACTTTCTATGTAAAGCTTTACATTACAATAATTCTACCAACCACACAAAAGCCTTTGCTCAATCCTTTTGGTAATTTCAGATGATGAGGAGAACAGAAAGGATTTAAGACTGTAACTATTAGGTTTGGTTTTGCTAAGTAGCAAAAACGATAATTTTTTTGAGCAATAGTATTTCCAATGTCTTTTTGTGCTTTTAGTTAGGTCAGTGCACTTCATACTTTGTTTTCTTATTACCCACAGAACCACCAGGTCTTTGATCAGTGTTAGCCACTGAACTTTTATACAAAGCACTAATTCTTAACTATAAGAATGCCTCCAGAGGCATTGAGAATTGCCAAAAGGTCGAAATGCTGAAGGTAGGCACTCGGTAGAGAAGACACCATCTTACAATAAAGACAGGCTTGAAAAAAAAAAAAAAGGCTAATTTGTTTTGAAACATTCAAAAAAGTTGCAGCTTTCCACACCATCTGGAAACTATGCTAGGAAAGGAGTAAAACAAACATTAAAAACATAAGGATACCTTATAAGGAATCTCAGATCTGACTCCAGGATCATTCAAGAATGTTTCTCGTCTGAATACCACACCACTGGTCTCTAACGTATCAGAAAGCTGAAAGCACCTTTTCTTTTTTAAATGCATTTGTTAGGACTACTTCAGGTATTTTAAGAAATAAAGAGGCAGTTAAGACCTCTGTTTATCACCACTTGCACTGCCCTTCCTCAGCAAGACTGAGAGCCTCCTACCACCTCTTCAGTCATTATCCATTATTCTGGACTTGCTTAAACCTGTGAGTCCACTAATTGGTGGAAGTTACACTGTCCAATGGAATTAATGTCACTTTTTCCTGATCCTCATTTAACCTTCCTTGACCTTCCTGGTAAGTCTGGGGATTAACTATATACTTCCTGATGTCATCTGCAGCAGCAAACCAAGACTGGGTTGGGAGATTTTTCCACTGTCCACCAGGGGATTGAAGAGCTAGTCTATTTGACTGTAAATATCCCACACCTGCCAGACAACACTATAGATGTTTCCTGCAGATTCTTGTCAACTGTAAATCCCTCATTCAGCATTTAACTTCAGTATTTTCCTGGTCCCGCTTCCCCAGTTAGTTGAGCAAGTGCTAGAGTAGGTACCTGGGAGGCATACACACAGAGATACCCAGGAAGCTGGGAGCAACTACTCACTAGATTATTTCAGCTGCAAAATGAAATCACACCCTGAAATCCACCTGCATACACTCCTTCAGGCAAAAAGAGGAGTTCACCTGCCATATTTTCCCATATTTCATAGACTATTACACTTTTGAGGAAAAATAATAAAAAATTCTCAAAACTCAGCCTCTTTTCTTTTGTTACTGGCTTTTTTTACAGATGGGTCTTTCAAATCTCAAAATACAGCAGAGATCCCTGGGGAATGAGGAACAGAAAGATGCAGTGTCGTTTACAGCACGGCTGGCTGCAGAGAAATAGGTCACTTGAGCGTGGCTGTGCAATCAATAGGATGTTCGCACCCAGGCAATCCAGCCACATGCTGTGGAGCTGAGTGCCCAGGGAAAGCTAGCATCCTCAGGGGCAATTCCACAGGGCTCAGCAGTTTCTGGGAATATGAGGCATGATGTGTCAGGACTAACCCACTTGTGAGCATATTTACATGAGTTATTCCCTGCTGCAAGTTCTCCTCCTCTTCTCCAGCCTAGGCCTCTGCAGCTGATCTGCAGTGTCCCACAGGCCACATTTAGTGCCCCCCGAACTTGCCCAAGACAGCAAGAAACTTCATGTAGGAGCCTAAGGCAAGAGCCAGAACTTATTATACTTCAGTACACCTTCCCTCAGTGCTGGCAGGAATAAATTTCAGGACACTATATTTAGATTATTCCAGAAAAGAAATATCAAAATATAATGGCTTCCTCCTGAAGAAGTTTTATGGAGTGCAGCTGCCCAGCTGCTGGCGGGGGCTGCAGGGAGGCCTGTGCGAGGAGTGTCTGGGGCTGCCAGGCAATGGACACAGCCAGTTCCAGACCGCTCCAAGGCAGCCACAGCAGGGTTCAGCTGAGCCCCGCTGCCATGATGGCAGTGCCTCAGGGAAAGCATTTGTTCAGAAAGAGCAAAACACCCCCCATGAGCAATGAGTGAGGGAGAACAAGAGTGTGAGAAACAGCCCTGAGAACCCAGAGGCAAGAGCAGGAGCAGAGGAGGAGGAGCAGGAGCTCTGATCAGAGATCCCCTGTAAGGCTCTAGAGAGACCAGGATGGAGCAGGGCAAGGGATGGAGCAGCACAAGGAAGGAGTGAAGAGAAGCTGACATGGACTGACAGCACGGCCAAGTCTGCTCTGCCTGTGACAGCAGCTGGCAAGCAATCTCTCTTCTTCATCTCAACACGAGCTTTTCCATCCTATTTTCTCTCCTGTCTCACTGAGGATTGGGTGCAGCAAGCCGCTGAGTGTTGAGCCAAGGCTAACCCATGGCAAAAGCCAGTACGAAAGCCACTTTTTGAATCACAGTGAATACGCCTGAATGTGTTTTAAGGCTAATCACAACCACAATGAGACTGTTTCATTGTCAGTGTACAAAATTCTAAGACACATTTGGCCACCCAAGAGACTACTGACAACTACAAGCAAGTCAGCACTTTTTCAGCCAAAGAACCACCAGCACAGGAAATGACAATTAGTTTAACTCTCTAACTTCTAAACCACAGGCAAGCTGTATGTTAAAAACAAGCATCCAAAGAGTACAGAAGACAGAGCGGTTGATATTGAACAAGAATAGTACTATCTCTCTTCTCCTTAACTAACTTGTCTACAGCAAACAAGCTTTGCTTTTAACAATGGTAGATGATCACCTCTGGCTACAACCTCAAGTCATGCAATTTAGGAGGCTTTCAGCTGTTCTTACCACCATGCATCATATTTTGAAATACATGGGTTCTTTAAGATTTTAGCCGGGCACTTATTTTATTAAGTGCCCGGCTAAAATCTTAGCATAAATAATTTTGCACTGTAAGAATCAATTATCTGATTGACATACATTCTAGACATTATTTGGAGAATCTACGGGTGCTGTTTTCCTACTAGCGCTTCCTTCACCACCTCCCACTAGGGCAGACAGAAAGGCTCAGGCTGCTTTCTACTACATATTTATTCTGTAAAACTCCTTAAAACAAATGCATTCTTCTCAAAATTACTCAAGTAATAACAACTTCCTTTAATTAAAATTTTAAAAGCAAAGAATTACTGCAATCACAAGTCTATATTCAGTCAGTTAAAGTGTAACATACAGGAGATGAGAATAACTGCTAACCTCCAAATCCAACACTATAATAAACCCTTACATCCATCATTCTTCTCTTGCCAAGCAGTTAAGACATAAGTGTTCCGCATATATTAAAAGAGTGGATGCTATATCCATAAAAGTGAGTTGCCTGGAGGGAGGAAAATATAAAAGTGTCTTGCCAAGCAGTTAAGACATAAGTGTTCCGCATATATTAAAAGAGTGCTATATCCATAAAAGTGAGTTGCCCGGAGGGAGGAAAATATGAAAGCATTGTTTTTGAAGGGAACTAAGTAGATCCTGTTCACCATCACTCAAACACAGAATGTCATTTGACCCCACAGCAATCTGTGAAAGCAGAGGCCATTCTAGCAGCCAGTCTTGCAGCTGGAACATTACATCTTTCAGTCTGGGTGAACAACCTTTGCAATACACCACATACAAACATTTATGCACTTATTACTGGTAACCAATTTGAAATCTACTCTTGAACTAACTCACCATTTATTGCCTTGCCTAGCCTGTAAAGATAAATCTGCCTTTTCAAGATACTTCCAAAGCTGCACCATCCCTGGCTGCACATCTCCAATAGCAGAGCAAGAAAACTTGTTACAGAAACAAAACCACTGGACTTCTGTACCTTCCTCCACCTCAAAGGATGAAAACGAGTGTCATCAGCCCTATCCTCCGCATCCTGGCTGAGTTAGGAAGCTGTCTTTGAAGCCCACATGTACCCCAAGAAAGCAGTGTCACACGGGCTTTCCAATGTGTGGGACCTTATTGCTGCTGCCACTTTGCTTGTGACATCATTAAATTATCTTTCAGACCCACATGTCACACTGCCAGTGAGGCTCAAGTAAGGAACACAGGGCAAATCACACTGCCAGGGCTCCAGGAGCAGAGAGGTGCAGGCTACTATTTTTAGAGAGTGTCAATAAAATCCTTTTGATGTCCAACATTACCAACAGGCAATAATGGACAGTGGAAAGAAGCTTGACTAGAGGTGGCACAGTTTACTAAAGTAATAAATATGTGTTACTTCATTTCAGAGTGCTTCTTTCACTTTCCACAGGCATCTGTTGGACACACATGGCCCAACCACATCTATGACGAGCACTTTCATAGTCTTAAAAGAGTTATTAACCAAATGTGCCTTTCAAAGGCTGGTCTAGATAAATAAGCAAAGGGATTAAAATGCTGTATGCCCTTCACTGCAGCTAAATTTCTACAGCACATGAGTAACTGCTGTCTTTACAGAGGTACAAACTATGCTGCAAGGGTTTCATAAACAGTCACATGTATAAGAAGACTGAAAGACTTGAGTCAATCATACACATTTCAAATTTAATTTTTCAGCAATTTAATTTTTTAGGACAGGCACTGAGACTGTAAGGAGCTGAAATTATTTTGCATGAGCAGCAAACTGTGTCATTAAATTCACTGATTATACAAGAAACACCTATCTAAAAAAAAAATTCTCAGCAGGATACAAACAAGACGGCAATTTTTTTTTTCAGAGAAGGCACTCCTATTGAACCAAAAAGCAAGTACCATGTGGAAATGAGAAGAAAGAGTAAAACTGAAGGTCACAAATTAAATATGCTCCAAAAGTGTCCTTGCTTGTTACATTTTAAGATAACCAGAATTAATTTGCATCTATTACTAAAAAACTGGTAATTCCCCTGTGTAAATACTATAACTCAGTAAGCATCTAGCTTTGTAAGGGAATTATATGGTTTTCAACTGTATGATTTTCAGTGATTTTCAAAAAGTAAGATTTTAAATACCTATATCCATAGATAACTGAGTCCAACTAGCAAAACCAAAGACTTTTCACTATAAAAATATGTTTACCAAGAATTATCGAGTCATTAACTGTTATACTCCCACACCAACTGGAATCTACATCAAGTAATTGCCATTGAAGAATTAAACATATCTTGGCAGAAGAAAGGTTCCTTCAGCTTAAGAAATAAGTGCCTGAACTCCTGCTTCCTAGTAGGACACTGCTGTTCTGCTACAAAACACTTTTCCCATGAACAGCTTCCTTACAAAGAAATAAAAACACCTAACATGGCAGTAACAATAGCATAGGAGCTTAGTAGCTGTCATTCCTTCAATAAAAATACCTGCATGGAGCTCAATAACTTCCACATCTTCAGACACATTATAAACCACACAAAACAACTTCTCAACTGTTTCCCAGTAGGAGAGACGAAGGAGGGCACTCCTCAGTTGGAAATTATAATGCAGACATCATCCCTCAAGGTTAAACCTACCTTCTTGCCTTCTAATTAACCAGCACTTTCTGTCAGTTATCTCAAATTAGATCTTTTTTCTACCAGTTTTGCTACTTTACACCTCTACTGCTTAGAGAGACACATACATTTAAACACTCAGGGTTAACACAAGTTCAAAAGAAAAGAAGGGATGGAGGAGGAAGTAGAAGCAATACACATAATTTGTTCTCCAGTCTTACACACAATTCTGACAAACATGCAAAGCAAAACATTAATCCAATAATTCACTGGAATTGCTGATTAATTCAACGCAATATTAAAACACTTTATTTGACCCCAAACAAAAGGGAAAACAATGTATCAAATGTCACAATCTAAAGTTTTCTGAAACAAGTGAAAAATGAACACCAACAACCTTTGTAACGGTTAGTGTCAGAGTATATGGTGATGACATAACCTTTTAATATTCCTGTCCCAAAGACAATAATCAAGAACTGGAACACCCTAAATTCCTGCAGCTTCCATTAAATTAACTGAAATCTCCACACCTATTGTTCAGAATACCCACTATCTTTGCAAGCTGTAGTACAAAGATAATGTAACTCCATTCTTCTGCAGGAAGCACTAAATAATTTCTTAAAATGCTTCAACAAGGCAAACGTATTATACACAGAAATTCATAACTTAATCACAGTACAGAAAAAAAGAACAATGCCTTCTTTCATCTTATAGGGATGAACATTAGCCTACTTGTAGAGATTCAGGCAGCTGCTGAGAATATCTTAGCAGCTCTTGTATTTGCAAAAAAAACCCCTGTCCGTCATAAGCAAAACAATCTCACCATTTAAATACATCAGCTAACTGTATAGACATTATACAGTCATCTTTTGCGAACCCAACATTAAAATATAAATCCAAATTTCTAGAGGAGAGAAATTACTCCAACATCACTACTCACTCTGCACTTGCAATGGCAGAGCCAAACCACAGACCTCCACTTGTGATCAATTGCTTCAATAAATCAAAACATGACAAAATATTTGCAGAAGCCCTGCCAGAGCAAGACAGGTGATACAGACGGTAGTATTTTCAAATCCTAAAAAAGGCATCCTAAAGGGCCGGTACCTTGCCTTACCTGCCCAAAAGCAATGCTCACACGGCTCTGCAGCCAATTCACCGCTTTTGCTCTGCCAGTTTGACAGCCGTGACGGGGGAAGTCAGCCCATCGCTTGCACAGAGGTGTTTCCCCTGGAACAACCTAACTCCAAGCATTACCATTTCAACGCATCCCTGCCAGCCTGCATGAACTAGATTCTAATTAATCCAGAGACAGAAAAGTGGTGGAGAAACAAAGGGAAAAGGGAAAAAAAAAAAAAACCAAGAAACAAACAAAACAAAACAAAACAGGACTCGACCCGTTTTTTCCGGTCTAAATTTACAACGAAATTTACAAGAGAAGCACACTTCCAGACTCTGCTTAAGGGTATACCGACATAAATCGGGGATGGAAGAGAAAGCTCAAACATGGAAACGGATTATGTAGGTTAAGCTCAGCTTTTGTCATCCGCTTCAAGGTCCAGCTAAGGAAACGCTGAGCCCCCGGCTGGGGCCGATTCGGCGCCAGCGGCACCGGGCCGGCCCCCGCGCCCCCTCGGGGCGCCACGTCCCCCTCCGGCCGCGGGGCGCGGGGCAGGGGCCGCGCCGCCTCCCGCGCGCGGCGGGGACAGAGCCGCTTCCTCCGGCGGTCCCGCGGGGAGCCGGGAGGGAGCCGGGCCGGCCGGGGGAGGGGACGGGAAGCGGCGCGGGCCCCTGTGCCTCCCCCCCGCCCTAGCCCCTTTCCTCCTTAGCGCTCTTACCCGCCTTATAGCCGCGCAAGCCGGGCTGGGGGTGCAGCCCGCCCCACATGGTGCCGCGCCGGGCCGGGCCGGGGGACCGCCGCTCTCCGGCGAGCGGGCTGGCGGCCCGGATGGGCGGCGGAGGCGGCCGCTCCCGCTGCCGCTGCCCGGGGAGCTCAGCGGGGCGCTGCCGCCGCTACGGGGGCTGCTGCCCGCCCCAGGGGCGCCGCGGCCATGCTGCCGGCGCTGCCGAGCGCGGTGGGACCCGGCCGCCCCTCGCCGGAGACAAAACTTGCTCTATTGCGCTGCCGCCGCCGCCTCCTGCCTCTCCGGCGCTGGCAGCGGGGCGGGGACAGGGGCGGGAGCGCCGCAGATGCGGCGGCTGCTGCTCGGGGACGAGCCGCTTACATAACCCGGCCCACGGGGCGAGCTGCAGCGAGGGCTGCGGCGGGGGGCGAGTCTGCCCGGGCCACCCCGGCCCGGCCCAACCCAGCCCAGCCGGGCTAGCGGGACTCAAAAAAACCCCAAAAATTGGGAAAAGCCAAACGCCAGGAGGCCGGGATTAACAGCCCGGCCCGGCCCGGCCCGGCCCGGCCCAACCCAACCGGGCTCGGCCCGGCCCGGCCCGGCCCGTGGAGGTGGGTTTTGGGCTGGCGTTTGCACATGTATTTGCCGCCCGTTCACCCTGGGCTCTGGGAACGGGCTTGTGTGCAGCGGCGTGTGCCCGTCCCCGGGGAAAACACTGAACTGACAGCACTTGGCGTGATGTATAGGTAATCGGAAAAGGAAAGTGAAATGCCTGACTCCAGAATTGCGGCATTGGAAATGCGCAGACCTTAGTAAGTAGAGGTCATAATAAAATCACTGTTTTCCTCTGCTTATGTTTGTTTTAGTAAGAAAACGATGTGGAAATAAAGAAGAATCGTGACATCCGTTTGAACGATCAGTTCCACCAAAAGATCCACAGTAACACCAAAAAGTTTAAGCCACAGGACTGGGAACAAAATGCCCTTGTCAGCAATAACTAAAACCCAGTAAGAGGCGCATCCCCTCTCCACGCTGCTTTGAGTCTGTTCCAAATACTTCAAAAGATAATTCTGCAATAGCAGCTTTTCTATTGCTGTTGCTTGCAACTGCAGCCCAGTGGTCCCCGTGTAAACTACTTTCTGAACAAGACCCTGACTCAACCAGCAATCCATTTTATCAGACAAAGAGAAGGAGAAAGCACTTGGTCAGCTTCTAACTTCAGCTTAGCCATACCAAGATTACAAAATGCACACACACCAAAAGAAGAAAAGCGATGATTCAGACAGCATTGTAGATTATGATGGACATCATAGTTTAGGGAGGTGAGGCGAAACAGGATACGTTCTGTGTTTGTGTGGAGACATTCACAATCAATAAATAAAATTTTATTCAAACATTTCCTGCTGACCCAATGCATTTTTAATTAGTAGCTAATGATCACAGAACAGCTTTTATCTCTTCAGAAAGTTATGTTTTGTTTCAGCACAAGACATGTTTTATTTATGCCTAGCTTGGTATTCATAACGTACTCAGTAAAACAGGCCTCAGAAGTACTGGCATGAGCATGTAGAAATGCTGAATGTTATTTTTTCATCCTCTTTCTTATCTGTATAAAGCCCTTGCACACTCACCGAAGACCTGACATGATGTGCATTCCTCACCAGCTTGTTTTAACTTCAGAGTGTCAGTGGGTGTTCTGTAGGCAGAGTTGTAGAAACACAGACTTTAAATGTTACCAAATACTGAATAAAAAACCCAAATAGTAAAACTGCAGGAGATCCTGTCAAAACCTTCAGACTGTTGCTAGAAGTCCTTGAATGGTAAAAGGTCAGAAGCATTTTCAAGAAGCCACAAATACTGGTTTACAGCAGAACACCAAAGCAGGAACTAAATTTTCATTGACACCACCTCAGTGAAAGTGTCCAGCCTTCAACCCTGAAGCTAACATTAATATTGAAGAATATTTGCAAGAGGGATGCATGGTAGGTAAACATGAATATCAGAAGACAAAATAAAAGCTAAAGTATATTGCAAAACTTTGAAGACAAAGAAACACATAAACAGCTTAGTTCAAGGCCTCTTTAAAGGACTTGACAATGTGTAAACATTTGTAGCATACTACTTTGTTGGATTAGCTGGAGTACTTACCATATTTACAGGAGGATACAGTGAGCTGTAAGGAAACTGAATTTTAAGACTGGGGAGAAGAAAAACTGCCTCATGACTGCTAAGCTCTGGAGTTTGTGGTGCTGTCCTGAAACGCACCTGCAAGAATCCAGAGGCATATCATGACTGCAAGAAAGCTGCATGCCTGGAAAAGGTGTGGTAACTGTTCTTCTATCGTCTAATAAATGTCACTGCAGTGGTTTTATGTAATTTGTATTGCCGTTCATGGAAGCTGTACAGTTCCTTATGTATCTCCTGTCTAACCATGACCAATACTACAGATGAAAAAAAAGATAAAATGGCCAAGATGAAGGTGGCAGAACACAGCCAGATAGCTTGGCTGAATCCCCTCTAACCATGGGGATGTTTCTTCCAAGGTGTCCCCACTGGGACATCAGTGCTTAGACAGTGCTACTGCTCAGAGCAGAAAGAAAAAACCAGCTGTATAAAACCAAGTATAAGCAATCAGATAAAGAAAACCTGAGACACTTTCATTGTTATGATTGGATTTTAAGTTATTTTTATAGAAACTGAGTGTAATTCTTAAAGCTTTTGCACTTCAATTGACCACAGTGTATCTGTCTGGAAACCAGGCCAAACTGAAGCCAGTAATTTTACTCTATAAATAAATTTTATCTTGTTAGTGCTTTATTCTTTATCCAGCAATGTTTTACAGCTGCAGTCTGCTTCTGTATACAGTTCTAGACCCAGAGCAGTATTTCTTTTAGATTTTCAAAAATCTCTTGGAAAATTATGATGACTGGTCATGTCTGTTGTCCTGCCTGTGAGGCCCAGCCATGCAGAGGGTGGGATGTAGTGGCTCTGGTCCACTTGCCGTGCCTTTGTCCCTCTGTCCAAAGGGAGTGTACCTACACTTCCAAAGGTGACTTGCATGAGAGTAGAAACATGGAGTCATTAAGGTTGGGAAAGACCTCTAAGATCATCCAGTTCAACTGCTAAGCTTGTCACCTCTTACATCTCTTGGGTTGATAAGAATTAGGAGTGTGACAATCTGTGTTTCAGTGCTGCCTCAGTCAAGAGGGGTATCAAGGTCCTGATACTCATGGAAAGCAGCAGCAGAGTGTGAGGGGAAACTCATGTAACCTTACACGTAAATAAAACTGTAAGTGGAAACAGCCTGCATCCCCAGGTAATTATTGTGAAATGTGATTCTCCAGACAGTGAAGGGACTCAATTTCTTAGTGTCTGAAAAGCCTTCTCTCCCCACCTCCTTTTTTTCTGACACAAACTCCACCTTCTTGGCAGAATGAAGAGAGGAAAACAACAAGAGAAAGTAACAGTTTAAGCACTGGTGCTAGGCAGATGCTGTCTCACTAAGGTCAGCTGGAGCATGTTTTATCCAATGGTCTGTGATCTAGGTTCAGAAATCACATCTCTTTTTTTCCCCCTCAGTAAAAATGTAATGCTTGAAGTGGAAATAAGCTGAAGCATAATCTGTGAAAGCAGCATTTTCCTTTGATTAAAGCCAAAAATAAATTAAATGTTTGTTCTACACACTTGCTTTGACATTTAATAAATATTATTAAAAAAACCCAAATGCAAATACCTAAACATTGTTCTAAGAGAATGCAGACCATTTCCCCTATCTAATTAAGACTTTAGGCATGTGTGCATTCTATCAAAAAACAACAGCGGTATTTCTGCAAGCATATCTACATTGTAAATTACTTTGAAATTAAAATCACAAATTTTCAGTTATTGAGTTGCTTCACTAAGTACAGCAATTCTTTCCCTCCACCCACAACTCTTACAGTTGAACACTGTGTCCTAGCAAAGTCTTAGCAGCCTTTAAGAAGCCTTAGAACAATTTCTCCTGTTTTCCAAAAAAATAACTATGTATTGGCAGTCACTATAATTAAGAACAGATTAGCTTACCTATGGAATTGCACACCTGTGGTAGGGGCATGCTGGCCTATAAAAGACTGAAATGTTTTATTCAAAGTACACAGAGTGCACTGCACAGCATTAACAATAAATTGTTAACATCTGCGAAGTACGCATCATGAAGTAACACTGTGTATGCAATGTTCTTATTTTTGCCTTCTACAAACAAATAATGCACATGTCTGACAGAGGAGCACAAGTTGATACTGGTTTGAATTGGCTTTGCACTGTGCTTTTATGAACAGCTTACACTGTGGGAGAGAGTCAAACCAAGCAGCTCACTGTTGCCATACCTATAAACATAGCTATGGTTTATTACCAACATCCTGAAATTGCAGATTCTTCTTAATGTTCCAGCTTTCAGAGTCAGATTTTCACCTGAGAAATTATTTACATCATTGCTAAAAGACCCTTTTGTGTCAGGAATTTTTTACTTCCTTTTTTTTTTTTTTTTTTTGTGTGTATGTGTGTGTATCATATTAATTTAAAATAAATCACAGAGAATGAAATCAACTTTGTGTTATCAACTCAGATAGTGCAGGAAGAACAAATGCAGGAGTGGCATCCAGTGGCGTCTTAACCAGTAACTTATGAAGATAAACAGGATTTTCCCAAGTATATTTTTCTCAAGGGGAAATTTTTTGAGTTCTGCTATTCCATCTTCCCTCCATCCTTCCTCCTTCCCAAAGGCAGTAGAAAAAAAGAGGTAATATAAATGGTTTGGGAGCAGATGGAGAGAATATGTAAAAACCAACAGGCTGGAGGCAGGTTTTCTCCAGGCTTCCAGTTTGGTTCTATAAAGTTTAAGGGCTTTTACCAGAGCAGCCAGGGAGCCTCTTCCCCTGGACTCACTGACATATCCAGCTTTCTTGCAAGACATTATGCTTTCACAAAAAAAAAAAAAAAAAAAAAAAAAAAAAAAAAAAAAAAAAAAAAAAAAAAAAAAAATTAAAAATTGTTTCTTTTACTCTACTGCATTACTTTTTCACAGAATCTCAAGTTCTTTTGTTATTGAGCCCCCTTAAGTTACTCTAACTTTCTGTGAACACACTATCTGAGTTTAGGAGCACCAATACTTTTTGTATTTGTTTCTCTGTGCTAAAACTTATGCTAAAGCCCAGGAAGCCCAGCAGTGCTGCAGTTCAGGGTTTTGATCCCACTGACAATGCTCAGATTTTTATAGCTGGCATTTTTCTTCAAGGCAGACTTGTTTGACTCCATGTTACACACAAACAAAAGAGTGCAGAAGGATGATGCATCTAAAACTGGATGATACCACTACACAATAATTTGCAGGGTTTCTTAAGCTTCTTTATGTATGTTAAACTCCACCTCAAATATGAAGTAACTTCTGTATTAGAAGCACAAAAACAGCATTTAGCCTGACTTGTTTAAACCTACCTGCTTTAAAGGTTAATCAAAAAGCAACCCCTTGTATGCAGTCACTGAAACAATAGATCATACCATGTAGTTCAGGTTCCTGGCCTTTTTCTGCCTCAGTGTTCAAAGGAGTAAGTCCTGTTTTCCTTTTGCAACAAACATCCCTGGTGAATTATATAACTTTGCAGTAAATCAGAATTTTAAATGATAAGTAACTGTTACAGGAAGGCCGAACAATCTGCAGCACAACCAGCCAGCGATGCAATGTTGTATGAATACTTGAAAATGGAAATTTCTTCCAAGTGGCCGTCATTATCTGCTTATAGCCTGAAATATGTTGTTTGTTTATTCCAAGTCAGGAATACAAGCTATGAGCATTACCAGTCAGAATATTATCTGGTCTCTTGTGTTTGAGCCAAACCCAATATTGCTGCAAAGGGATGAAATTTCAGTAAAGTCAATGGAGTTATGCCAGTGCTTAGTTTAGTCAGCTCAGTACTGTCATATGCCCATATGTAAAAGTCGGATGGAAAAATTTATTTCATGCTGTTACTATAAATACTACAACTTAATGAGGCTCCCTACCCCATTTTTTTCTCCATTGACTTTTATTCTACAAAAATCACTGACATTGATTCTAGAACAATTAATTACGTACTATATGCTACAATAATGTATCACTATTATAATAATTTTTTTTTTCTCTCTCAGCAGTGAGAATTCCATAGCTAAAATGACAAGATGTTGTATGCCGGTGGAATAAAATCCAGTTTAATTGGGCACTTCTATACCCACCCATCACCCAACCAGATGTCTCAGATGTCTCAGAAGATGTCACAGATGTCTCAGAACCAGCCTGTTTCCTGTACAGTGCTCAAGGACCAGCAGCCATCAGCCATGGCACTGCTGGGAACTGCCTGGTGTGCAGGACAGGCAGCCTTAGAAAACACTCTGGTTTTGATATGCCTACCTCTGTAAAGCATAATTTGCTTATGTCTTGTGCCTTGTATCTTTCCCACAGTAAACTAATAAACATATAGAAAACACATTTTTAGATAAACCCTTTTTACCCAAGAAGGTAGAAAACTAGTGAAATGCACAAATTGTGCTGTACTGGTTTGTACTGACCAACAGTGCCTATCAGATTTGGTTTATGGCACCTCAGGATTAGTATATGACATGTATGAATCCACTACAGTGTCCTCAGACTGTTTTGCTTTTGACTTAAAATTAACACAGACAAGAGTGCTTATTAAAAGTAACTTTGCAGCTCTGGCTTGGCTGTAAGATCATTCTACTTTTAACACATTACTTGAGTGACCAAATTGATCTGGGAGGAGTAAACATGTAACCTGATCTTTGGTCACTTAGAAAACAACAAGAAATCAAGCTCCTAAGTGAGCATGTAACTTTCAATATATGTGAGTAAAAGAAGCATAGAAGTTTAAGAATTGCTGCTTGGATTCTTGGGGACAGTCCCACTCATTTAGGAATCCCATGGTTTAAGAATTGCACATCATGTAGTGCATTGCTGTACCATTCTAATATTGTGAGTAAGAATATCTGGTTAAATCAATTAAAATGAAACTGAAGAATCACAGTTGCAGTTTTCTGGTTAGTGCAGGACAGTATGATACAAATATCTATACTCTGACCATTTAGTTCTTGGTCTTGCTATCTTCTGAGCCAAGCATCAGAAGATCAACGCAAAACATGAGAATGTCTCCAGGGCTTCTGAGTGAAAAGTAATTGCCATCTGTTCACAAGGTAAGAAGCTTGAAAGACCCAAACAAAATGCATTAATAGGAAAAGATAAATAGCTTAACTGAAAATCTGGATCTGGCTGCATCCTTCCAAAACAATGTTATGCACAAGCTTCCAATGTGAAAATAACAAAAACAAAAACAACAACAAAAAAAAAACAAAAAAAAAACAAAAAAAAACTGAAATAAGAGATGGTAAGCAGTCAGGAAGCCAAAATGGAGAGCAACAAATATTCATTAAGGAAGTGCAAGAGGCAGTCATACACACAACTCCCATCTGCACACTGCCCCAGCAAATTCTCCATGAAGTCAGTTCGTTCATGGAAGTCCTTGCTCAATGGCACCACTGACAGTATGTTAACTGAGCCTTTCATGGTGTTGGCCCTGCTGGAACACAGCCCCAGCACTCACCATGATAAGATCTTCACTTAGCACAGCCACTGCAGTTAACAGATAGAACAGGAAAAATAAGAAAGAAATAAGAAGAAGGCAGCTATAATGAAGTATCTTGAAATACACAAAAATACTCCTTGTCTTTCACCAAGATGTTTGCAGCAAAGATAAACTCTCAAAATTTGGATTAAAAATGCAAAAAAAAAAAAAACCCCATGCATGTTGCATCATGTTAAGGTAGAAATCAGGAGCTAATTTTAAAAATGATAAATTGAGTCAGTATTTCCAAAACACATTTGCTGCATTTTTATGTCAGATGTTACTGGTAGGCAGGAACACATAACCTCTGAAAGCTGACTCTAACAGACCTCTAGAGTAAACTGAAATATCTAAAGCCCTAGAAGTACGTTACAAACTCTAAAGGCTCTACAACATAACTATATGTACTCAATGCTATATATCTTTGAGCTTATACATTCCAATTTAAGTAAACCAGTCTCCTTTGCACAGAGATAAGGAAACTGAGCTGTGTAAAACAAAAAGTACCAGCCATTCCACTCAAATCTATATTTAGTATTTGCTGTGTTGTGCTTTAATTGCTGAAACTGCCTCCACAAAAGCATTGAAAAATCACCAGAAAAAATGCCATCATAAGGCACATTGAATGTTCAGAATAACACTTCACCTTGAAAAATATTTGCATCAGTTCTCAAGCACAAAGAACTTCTAAAGTACAGATGAATTATCAGTATTTTGTTTCCATCAGGTATATGCTCCCTATGTAAAAAATACAAAGAACAAAAATATATTGAAACTGTCTTGGAGCTCACCATCATGAATGAAACAGAACCTGTTGGGAGTTCAAATTTGTATGAGCAGAGAGGAAAAGAAAATGTTGCAAGATTAGTTCCCTCTTTAAAAAGAGAAGATAATTTAGTAAATACAGTAACTTCCATGGAGCTGGCAAGTGAGCCAAGTTGGATAAGCAGATCCAGATATCTAATTTGAGATGTTGTGAATTGTGTTTCCTTATCTAATGAGTCCCTTATTTTCCCTGGGTTTTTTTAGCATAATTTTTCATATGACTTTCAAATATAATTTTACATGAAGTATATATAGGTACTCAGACTGGACCATATGGTAAAAGACTCTCTGCTAAAGACTCATTTATTTAAAATACAAGTGAACAGTCACTGAAATGGATGGTTTTTGTAGAGTCCTGATCAACCATATCTCCAGCCTCAAGCATTTCTCACAGAAATCTTTTTTGCTCTCCAAGTAGTGACTGCAATATAGGGTTTTACAGCCCCTGAAACTCAGCCACATCAAACATTTCCATAACACAGGCCTCAGGCTGCATACTGCAGGTCCTCCCTGCCTGGTGGTGATTCCATGCAGAGCAGCACAATATGGACTTACAAGTCCTGTGGTTGGATTTACCAGAGAAAAAGGGGCGGATAGAAGAGTTACTGGTTCCGTGTTGAAGAGGGCAAGGGTTCAAGGTCCTTGTGGCACTGAATTCACAGAATTCACAGAATGACGAGATTGGAAGAGACTTTCAAGATCATCGAGTCCAACCCATTCCGTAAGACCTCAACTAAACCATGGCACCAAGTGCCACATCCAGTCTCTTTTTAAACACATTCAGGCATGGTGACTCCGCAACATCCGCAGGCAGACCATTCCAAAACTTTATCACTCTTTCTGTGAAAAACTTTTCCTAATATCCAGCCTATATTTCCCCACTGGTCTGTGGGGAAATCACATATATCACAAATATCTCTGCTTGATACATATGCAGGGTTTGCATACCTACTTGTAAAGACTTGAAAAGGAATTTCATAGAACCATAGAATCACACAGTGGTTTGGATTGGAAGGGACCTTAAAGATCACCTAGTCCCAGCCCTCCTGCCACCTTGTACTAGACTGGGTTGCTCAAAGCCCTGTCCAACCCGGCCTCAAACACTGCCAGGGATGGAGCATCCACCACTTCCTAATATCGAATCTAAACCTGCCCTCTGTCCGTTTAAAGCCATCACCCTTTGTGCTGCCAATTTGACTGACTGGACCTTGGTAATGACTCCAATGATTGTATGAAGGATGAATAAGCACATTAGGGCCACAGAACATATAATCCACTTAGTTGTGCAACTTAAATCATACAGTTTACCACCCCAGCAGAGGACAGTATTGAAGGAATTCAGGGTAAGGTTTTCTCAAGCCCTCATCCCCCATATGGTGAGCTCTTTGCAAAATCTGTCAGAGAGAGAGAGCGAGAGAGAGAGTTCTCACGAAGAACAAAAAGCCAGATTTCTGAATGTGCTCTTCCCTCACCCACACTCTTATCAGCTCTATTTTTAAATACAATGCTAGCTCCATAGAATCTCCTGAGATTTGACAGTTGGTCACACTGTTACAGATTAAACAGAAGAGCAGCAGACTTGGCTGGACTTGCTGCTCGGCACAGCAAAGAGGGAGACCTGCCCCTGCAAGCATGTCACGGTGTCAGGAAATAGCGTTTGCTGGACAGCAAATGAGCGTGATGCAGGCTACCCCTGTTCAGGACACGTGACACAAATCCTTTCACCATATTTCAGCTTTGATGTAGGCACTGCCAACAGCTTCAGTCCTGCTCAACCACTGCAAGTGAGTAGGCAACTCATTTACTGGCTTGCTTGTATCTGCAGAATAGCTGGCAAGTGCATCATCAGAGTTATTCATGAAAATCCGTGTGTGGGTGTGTGTTGAGGCTTTCAAAGAGATGGTGTAAAATATCTGTTCCTTCAGGCCTTCATGGTATAGAGCCTCTCCTCAAAATCTTTCACTCTTATTCTGCCTTACAGTTTCAGACATCACATCCAAACTTGTGGGAGTGAATCCTGCTGTGGCCATTTCAAAGATGATGAAAACAGCACACAGCAGCCCACATGGAGTTAGGGAGGGAGTCCAGGGCTCTCCAGTTTTAATGTTTTCCTGTTAGACTGTGCTAAATGTGTTTACTACCCATAGATCTGTTTATTCATAGCTCAGCGAACTGACATTTTGATTAAAATTGATTTTGTTGTAACAGTGCTGTCACTATTATTAACCAGTTTCAACTCCTTTAAAAATGAACAGGGAGGATCCAAGCAGTTCAGATACCTCTATGCTGTGCACAGCTGTTAGAAAAAGTATCAAACAACAGATACAATTTAAAAATAATGCACTTTTTAGAAAATTACTGTTTTCTTAGTACAATTAAATACTGTTGTCTGAACCCTTTAATACTACCCAGATGGCTAATAGAGAAAGGATGGTTATATTAGACAGAAGATTTTTATTAAAGACAGCTTTAGTTTTTCAAACAGCAAAGGTTTTCCGGCTGGCAGAGTGTCAGCCTTGCCTAGTGAAAACTGTTTTCCCTTGGAAAGAAGAGACGGGTATAGGATGTACCCAAGAAAAGACAATTCACTTGGCTGACCTAAGCAGAAGTATTGGCTTGGGTCTCTGAAAGGAGTTCTTTCTTTGTAAGTGCTGGTAAGTTGTTCAGCAGCTATACAGATGGACTGTTTTTTTGTTTGGGTTGTTTTTTGGGGGTTGTTTCTTTGGGTTTTGAGGGGGGAAACTTGGTCTTTGGTTTTGGTTTTCTTCTCAAAAGAAAAAAGTCTCTGAAAGGAGTTCTTTCTTTGTAAGTGCTGGTAAGTTGTTCAGCAGCTATACAGATGGACTGTTTTTTTGTTTGGGTTGTTTTTTGGGGGTTGTTTCTTTGGGTTTTGAGGGGGGAAACTTGGTCTTTGGTTTTCTTCTCAAAAGAAAAAAAAAAAGGGAGTTTGAAATTAGCAGCAAGCTCATAACAGATTTTGGAACCTTAGCAGATGGTAATGAAGAGAATCATGAGAGATATAGTAAAAAAGGTAATTTTCCACATCTGCAGAAGAGGAATAATGCAAATTAAGAAGGCAATTCTGAACTCCCAGACTAAAATTAAGGCATAGTTAGTTTTTCAGAAATAAGGAACAGGCTCCTGGTAGGAGGTCTGAATTTTCATTTGCCTCTTGAACAGCATGAAGTGTGCTGTCAGTTCTCAGTAAATAGCAACAGTCAAATGTAATGCTCTGGATGCTACGCAGAAACATATATATGTACCATGAAGTAGTAGGAATGTGACAGTATCAGGTTTTGGACTTTTCATGTTCTCTTCAAAAACTCTTCAGTTCAGAAACTATTCCAACTTTCGTTGATGCAAAAGTTTTAGGCAGAATAATAAGTAGCTCGATAAGTCTTTTCTTGCTTGCTTTCACAAAGTCTGGGCAGTCAGTAGAAAGAAAGAAAGGAGAAAAGGAGAAACAGAAGAAGGGTGACAAGAAAGCTCGGAAAACCTTCAGATTTACTTCAGCTTGGAGAGGGTAGGAGGGAAGTTTAGAGTAACATTATACTAATTCCTCTTTGGAATAATTTATAAAATTGGATATGCAGATAATTCGCATACTGTAAGCAAAATTGGCCTGGAGACCACACAACCCAGCAGAGCTTCCAGAAGGCCCAGCTGTTCCTGTCCTTCAGGACACATCCTTGCTCAGTGCTTTGCTTACAGGCCGAGGTCTTTCTTGTCACTGTAAACAAAGAGAAATTCAAACCAAGCAGCCAGCCCTGCTCACTGTCTATACACAGGGATTTCTGAGAAAGATGAAGAACAATCCCAGCTAGTCTGAAAGCAAAAGGACATTGCTTAATGACAGTTAATTCCTTCCTTTAACTTGCATTGTCCTTACTCTTACTTGTATATGGATCATTGTTAAATGAGAGAAAGATAATAGAGAAAGCCATGGAAAAAAAACCCTAATAGACATATTCCCTTCTGGGCATTCATATGAAGAATCAAGCAGTTACTTTGGTTACCTTGTTTGTGATCTGTCCTTGCTCCTGTTAGGAAGGCTTGCAATTCCATTTACAGAGTCCCCCTCCATAGTGAAACAGTGTTCAAGCACAACTATTCATTTCCAAGTGGCAAGATAGCAACCACATGTTAACAATTTCCTTCTCAAGACCTAGATGCTGCAAGTGAAAAATCATGCCTTGGCTTTCTGCCTGCTTCTGTCTGGCTTAATTAGCTGATCACACCAACAGTCTCAGCTAAAATGATTCTCAGTAAAAGGGCAGGGGGGAGCTGCTTGAGCAGAACTCTGTGAGGCTTTACACTGAGCTACTACCCTAGCAAGATCTGAGAAGAAAGGATCGAGGGCTTTGGCTCAGCACCTTCCTTATCCAGACAGAATTTGAATTTTTGGAGACTGAAAGCAGGATTCTGAATAAAGCCTGATGCCTTCTAAAACTCCAATAACTACTGCAGCTACACAAGTTCAGACATTGGTTTTGGGGATTGTGCAGATCACTGTAGAGAAAGAGAACCACTCTAAAACAGAGAGCAAATCTTTATCACAATCTCCCAAAGTGCTTTGTGTTTAGAATCACTTTGTAGCAGTGAAAATTATGTTGAAGAGAAGAATCATAAACATTTGCTCCATTGCCTTAGCTTTATTTTTTTCCCAGTGACTGAGTGTCGTCAGCTCAATCACAAAAGATTATATTTTCCCTACCTCTTTACTGCTTGGTGGTGGCACTACGCAGCAAGGTAGCCCCACTTCTTCAGCACAGAACTCATGTTTCAGTGCTCTGCCTGGAGGACTGTACAAAATAAAGTCTTCCGTGGTAATCAAGTCAAAATGACATGTCCCCATTTTCTAATGCAACCCTGAAAGTGCTGAACAGCAGTAAAACAAACACTTAATAGCATTTGTGGTTTAAACACACTTAAAACAAAGATCCTAAAGCCTTTACAAAAACAAACTGCACTTCTCAACCATCTTGCTGGAATTCTAGTGTCCATCATAAAGATTTTCCAGCTACAGATTATTTTTAGTTCAAGTTTCAACTCAGTAAGTTAAAACATACAGACTGAAAGTGCATCCAAATAGCATAGTCAGTTTAAGTTGTTTGATTTTTTTCACAATTTAAGATATGATGCATAGATCTCCAGTGAAGACATGATGGTTTATTCACATCATCCCACAGATGAAGAGAGTCCCATGTGTTTATTCGGTGCAGGGCTGGTTTGCTTCAGCAGACGAGTGCATATTAGCAAACTGAAAAGGAATGCAGCAGCCCATCTCCTATAAACACCATTTGGCTATTTAAGCCTACACTGCACTAGAAATAGAATTATATCTCACAAACACCACCAAATGCCGGAGCATATAATTTATTCACTGCACGCTATATTATTTTCAAATCAGATTTTATCTGTCTCTGACTATATAAAGCTGGGGAAATAGTCTCATACACATGGAGCACTTCTGCACTGAGGAATTATACCACTTTGGAATCAATTTACAGGCTATGCATTGAAGATCAATCTACAAGGCAGATTCAGATTTTGATTTGAGTCTTGCTTCTGGTTCAGTGACTGACCTCAGACGTGTTCCCCAGCATTTGCTTTTCACTGAGACTTTGCTGGTTCTGCTTTCCTCTGTCCTATATTATCTTCTGTTGCCATCCCTGGTATCTCCTCCTTGCTTAAACACAGTCTCTGGGATGTCTTCTCCAAGCTAAGAACAACAATCCTAACATTGCCACAAACACTGTTCATCCAGGTGAAGACCATGCAGTCAGGTCTGTAGTCTGCAAACCTTCCTACAAATGCTCCCTTCTTTTGGCCAAATAAGGACCATAATCCATTTTAATGCCTCAACATGTAAAGATGATTCAAATTAAAAAAATAGAAAGGTTACATTTGATGAAGGCAGATAATGAAACCTTAGGACACAACCGTGTCTAATCCATCTATTTCAAATTGGGAATTTGAAACGTACTTTGGACTGTACAGTTTTGCACACAGAGGATATGCTCTGATCTTTTATGCCTCCTCCTTTAGTTAAGCTAGGTTTTCACACCGACAGCAGAGCTATTGTGTGCATGACATTTACTGCTGGAAATGGATGCTGTGTCTTGGCAATGAATGGAAAATCTGAGCATTAGCAATGAAAAGATATCTTCAGAGTGTTCCTTGCTCTCTTGTTAGTCATTCAACGTAGAGGAATTCAGCACAGAGGAAACACGCTGGGTGAATGTCAGTGTTCCCAGCTCTGCCTGAAGAAAGAAAACCCTGCTATAAAACAGAGTATGGGCACTGAGCATGACAGGATCCAGATTTTCAGTGCACACCAATGAAAACCTTCCTGACAGCAGAGTTCCAGAAACCCAGCTGGGGTTTATTTGGAAAACATGCAGTTTTCCACGTAATAAAGTAAATTGTGATGCTTGTTTTCAGATTGTATGGAAAAATCTAATTGCTCTGACTAATTTGTATTTAGATGCAGCTTTATAGCCCGCAGCAAGAAGACATAGTCAATAGGCTGGAAAGTATAGTGTCATCTGAACCAGAAGTTCCCTTTTTTTTTAAACCTCCCTTGAGAATGGTGTCCATGGTCTGTGTCTGACTGCATTCCCAGGAGACAACACAAGCTCTTTGTACAGGTATGGCTTTAAGACTTTGCATTCACTTACCCTTTCACCAGGTTTATATCACTTACCAACTTCACCTGACTATGCTTTTCTGTCTATCTGGCTCAGTGTCCTCTGCTGAGACAGCAAACCCTTTCCCAGCTGAAGACAATTGCCACCATGCAACCTTTTAAAAAGGAATTCACAGCCTGGGTCACATCCCAAAGGCTGTGTGTGTGCCTGGCTGCTGTGTGCACAGACTGGCACCACAAGGGGAGAGGGGCCAGCTCCAGGCTCTGCCTGCCACAGACCTGCTCTGGATCTGACATGTGCACAGGGGCCCACAGCTTTATTCCTTTATATCCTTGTAGGTGATAATCTGAGGATGCACAGAACAAGCCACAGAACCTATGCAATTTAAAACTAACCTGGGTTACTCACAAAAGCATGTAATACACTGGGTTTATAATCTAGAATTTTTACATCTTTCAAGCCAGAGCCAAATAAAAATAAAGAGCTTAGACAAGGCACAAGACGTTTGCTGTAATCTCCCTGCCCTTAGCAATGCCATGAGGATGACGTTCTTCTGACTGATGTGTTGTGTAATGATCTTTTGCATGTAATTCTTCATGCAATTAGACTGAAAGTTGCTGTCTAAAAGATCTGTTGAGCATTTATGCCCTGCATTCTCATTTGATTCATATTGAAAAATAGGGAATATATCCAGCCAGTCAAGGTGACACTCAAAATTGCTCTTTTTGCAGTACCATCCGTTATAAATGTTACTTACAGCAGCCGTATTTAATTTCATGCTGACAACACAGATTAAAAAAGAACCCAGTTTCGTTTGATTACAGATTCTAAACAAAAGATAATTATTTGGCTACAGAAAAATGATCTAACAGCTTATCTAAAAACCTGCTTCCTTCAGAGTTTTGACAACTCAGGGAAGGAGAGGGAGGAATTTAGTGAAAATTTTTTGCTGTTCTTAAAGATGAAACTTAAGCAGAAACAATCGAGGATTTGACTTTCAGAAGTTACTTTCATTTATGTTAAGAAATTTCTGTTCGTGTCTTTCCTTTATGTCATTATTACAGTATACCATTACATATGGGCTTTTTGTTAGACAAAATTTTTCTGGTGAATCATGATGAGGTATAGCTTTGGCTCTTAAATGACATATAATTGTTTAATATTTACATTTTTTCACACTTTTTTTTTTTTTTGCTAAATAAATTCTAGAAGTCGCTGAACAGTGAGTTTACTGCATGATCAGTTTTAAAACATGCACAAAACCAATTCTGCACACAAATGTTTCTGTGGGAGAGTTAAAGCTGAAGTAATTTGGCACCAAAGCAACAGCATGTGAGGCAAGTTTTTATATTGGACAGGCAAGAAAATGTAGTTATTTGGAAGAAGTAATTTAGGATAAAATATTTACACAAGCCAAAATCTAATCAAGGTGCTTGCTTCACTAAGTGTATTTACATGGGTCCTGGTATACTAGAAGAACCCACAATGGACACCCATGAACATAAAATGAGACAAATGCATTTACAAATCACGTTACAGGTCAGTGAACAAAAGATGCTGCCCTTGACACATAGTCACTGGTCTATAAAGAGAGATGTGTGTTTAATCTTAGCCTCATTTCCAGTGGACAGATGGCTTTATTTTGCAAAGCCTGTAGTATCACAAGGCCTTACATCAACATTGCCACATCTGTAAAGTAACAATTTCCAGGCCTAGTAGGTAACAAGTTCCAGACTTGGTGATTTTTACCCCTAGAGGTCCCCAGAAGGATACATGGGAATATTAATGGGAAGGCAGCACTGCTGCCTTTTTGGATGGTGCACTCCTGTTCACTTTGCTATCCATCAAGTGCAGCGTGAATGGGCAATGCCGTGCAGCTCCCCAGGACACTGCAGAGAGGAGAGAGAACCATCAGAGAAAATTACATCAGCTGAGCTGCAGAGCATGAATGATAGAGCCAGCAGGGCCCAGTGCACCTCCCTTTATGCCATCATGATGCTATTTGACGGAAACCAGCTGCTCTGGTCATGTTCCTCACACTGTACCCAGCCCTGCCACCAGAACATGCAGACAAGACCCAAGTGTCTGATGCTCTTATGCTTTGTTTTGTTTTCAGCAATTTCATATACTTATGTAGATTGATGTTCTTGTAATTAAAACAAAGAATCACTATCAACAAAACTCTCAGACCTTTAATGAAATTCAATCTGATTTCCATGTCAGCATTGAAAATACAGTATTAAGCCTAGTTAAAAAAGACTTTTTAAAATATATCTGCCTATTTCACAAGGAAATAAGCTGAATACATGTCTAGTGGCACTCCATCTCTAGTTATTCAGAAACTTCCTGTCAGAAATGAATTCTCTTGGCTTGCTTTACCAGAGGAATCACTGCATACACGCCAAATCAACAAATCACTGGGTAATTCATAATGATGGCTTATCAAGTAACTGATAGAAAGTGTTGCATGCGTAGGAGGACTAGACTAATCTTAGAAAAGAGAGGGATAAATGTTCAACACCCATTCCTAGATTTGCATTATTAGTGCCCTTATTGATGCCTAGCATCAGTGGGATAACACTTAATTATATTGGGGTTTTTTTTTGCTGAAGAAAATAAATCAGGATCAGTTTGGATGTGGCCTTGTTCTCAGGTGAGATAGGGGGATCCCTGGGTATCCTAACAGATAACCTGTTCCCTGAGCTGCACAGGGTCCTGGGGAGTTTGGCTCCTGGCAAAGTCCCTGGCCCCAAAGCTTCCCCACAGCTGCCTTCCAGACCTATCTTCCAGGGGAAGAGTTGCCCCCTGGGCTGCCTGGATGCCCACTGGAGCATGGGTGGCCTGGCAGCAGGCTGAGCCAGCAGGCAGAGAGCCACATCACGAGTAAAGCCAGGCTGCCTCCTCACTTGCTTCTTTGCTGAACTTGAAAGCAAAATGGACATCTTGCTGTGGAAAACCTCGATGCCAGTGCATCAAGCATTCTCCTACTGGAAAGGCACCCCAGCACTGCTCCTGCTGCCTGGCAGAGCCACTGTGGTGTAGAAAGATGTCCAGCCAAAAGAGGGACAAGCTTTGCAGTTGGAGCAGTGGGCTGTTTAATGGGAGTCATACTGCTCCTGGGCCAGGAAATGCCTGGGAACTGTTCTTTGCTCCTTAGAGTGCACAGCTGCACCTTGTCTTCCAGACTGGTCTGTCTCAAAAAGTGATTGTCACACTAAATTCTCCCAGGAGGAAGAGATTTTTTTTTAAATTTTTAAATTTTTTTTATTTTTAATTTGTAGTGGAGTTAGCAAAACATACAAACAAAAGAGATTTCACAAAAATACTTCTATGATTATTTTTCTGGAGCACTCACAAAAGCTGTTGTGTTTGGCAATGAATTTAACAGTCACTCGTGTTGTTCAACTCTTTAGCTTTAAATAACACTCCTAAATACTCCTGTACTGTTTTATCTGCCTGTTCCATGATGCTTCTGCAGGAAAAATTACCTCATATATTTGCACCTCCCATATTTGCACACTGTAACATTCATCATTAGAAAATAAACAGGAAAAACCACCTCTTTGAATTTTGCACAGCCTAAAGCATCTCTTAAAACAAGCGCACTGAACAAAACCTTCCTGTCATTTTATTTTTTACTTCCAGGGCCAGGTTTGGAGCATTTTTTGTAATAAAACAGTGTACAGTACAGGAAGTGCAGACAGGCAGGAGCTGCAGTTTGCTCAGCAGTGGTAAGACTCCGTAGGTCCAATCTAGAGAAAGCCATGCAGGAATCCCAAGATGAGATGTTGTTTTACATGGACTACATGTCTATTGCACTTTCTGGTTGCTTTCCCCTCTTCTATATTTTACTTCATTCCTCTTAGTACTGAAAAAAACCAGGCTTAGGATCTAAATTCCGAGACTCCTGTGAAAGTTTTGGTGCAGACCTACATTTAAGACTTTTGAAACCAAACGTGATTTCTATGCTTCTATGATTTTTGTTCTTTGTTCAATTTGCACCTTTTACTGTGTTATTCATAAGCAGTTATACAGAAGTGCAGGATTTGTTTTACACCTCAAATCAAATTTCATTTTCAGCTGCCCCAGAAAAGGAACAGACCCCTTATGCTGAAAGTCATCTCCTCCTGCTGCCTTTGGTTGCCCAGCATGATCGATGGCACATTTGTATCCTGAAGCAAAGGGCCCTGCCATTTCTTCTGTGTGATTGGAGGTGGTGAGGTGGTGAAAGTGCTTTGTCATCTGATTACCAAAAATTCCAAGCCAGCAAACCCAGGGATCCAAACTAGCTCAAAAGGAACATAAACCAGGGTCCTGTGGAGAGCTGCTCCTCCTCCAAAGGATTTATGTCTTTCTCTACAGATCATAAAATATTTTATATATACATATATATATAAAATGGATCAAGAAGATAACCACAACTATAAAGAGAACAGGTATCTACTCTTACATCCTATTTGAAAATGCCCTACATACAAAACTATGTACTGTAATCCCTACATGAAATGTTCAGTAGTTTCACTGCTGTAGGAACACTAGAAAAGATTTTTGTATATTAAACAATGTGAAGGTTTTCACTTTTTTGTCCTATAGCTAGTATTTTATGGGTTTGCATGCTCGGTCTCTTCTTTAAAATTGTTCAGTGGAAGTTGCTGAGAAGTGTATAACATCTGCACAGTGGAAATAAAACATTTAAAATCATGGAGCCATATTCTGCACACACTTACTCTGCTGTAAATCCCAAGTAACTCTGCTGACTTCACTGCATTTAAACTAGATTTATAATGAAATTCAGAAATTGTTACATACTTCCACTGATTAAGCTTCAAAGTCATGTACTTATGACCTTTTCTGAGTACAAAGACATTTTAGATAGTGTTACATAAGTGTCTTGCTAGCTACAGTATGACTTCAGTTAAAAAACAATGATGGCAACAATTACAATTTATCCTTCAATCTTCTTTAGTACTGCTGGAACTAAAAAAAATACTACCTTTTTTTAAAAGCTCTATAATATTATTTTCACTTAGGGTCCTGTTCTCTGGCTCAAAGAAACACAAAAGGTATATCTAGAAGCAACTTACTTGGTGACATAGTCAATCCCTTAAAAAAAAAAAAAAAAAAAAAAAAAAAAAAAAAAAAAAGAAAGAAAGAAAAAGAGTGATTTTTTAAAATTGAACATTGTTGGCTTCAGCATAGTCTCAAATGTCCTGAAGAATACAGCTTCTAGCACTTCTCAAGGAACTCCAGAATCTCAATATGCTGACCTGGGGTCTGTAAAATAACAGCCCAGTCCAGGGCAGTATCTTTCTCCTAGTAGTAAAAAAAGTAGGAATGAAGTAAGACAAACCCCAAATCCTAAACCAAGATCAGGCCCCTGAGATCTATCTGAGACAATACTCAATACTAACTCTGGAATTTTACTGCTTTGCACTGCCCCCAATGTTTTCCCTCTGGAAAGCACTCTCCATAGCCTCTGTCACGGAGCATGGATCCATCTCATAGCTTCACTAGGTGATGTTAGACCCACCAAACATTTCTAACAGGACAGACAGGCCCTAAAACCTGGCTTGTTTTTGGCACAAACTCATTCACCACAACTCATTCTGCACAACTCATTCACAGCTGGAGCAGTTCTGATGTGGAGTTCTGCAGTATATCAGTGGAATTGTGTTGGGGTGGTGCATTCAAGCAGAGGTTGCACAGCACAAGGTTTGCAACACAAATATAGGGAGTGGAGACCAGAAAAATCATTAGTTCATACATGTAAATACATACTGCATTCTCTGACTCTCTTATTTTTCTTCTGGTCAGTTATTGGTAGCAATTTTTCAATCTGCATGGAACATATTTTGAACTTGGGAAGTCCTTTTGGCTACATGGAAAAGGAATTACCCACTGTGTTACACTTCCATTCATGCTACTGATCAAGTTGGACTCATCAGAATCACAGAATAAGCTGTGTTGGAAGGGATGATTAAAGATCATTAAGTCCCACTCCAGCCCTGCACAGCACCATCCTAAGCCTTTTCAGTCATTTTCCATGGCAAAATAAATTCCTGCAACCACAAGCCCATGTGCATTACATACTGCGTGTTTTTACCCCTTCACTTCAGGATTTACTTTTACCATGCTATTTAATTTGGTCCCAGCATTTATGCACTGCAGGAAACTATTAACACATGAAACCTCCCTTTTCACAGAAATGATCTCCTAATTAAACACAGAGTTAATTATCTCAGCCTTTATAACTGTGATTAATTCCAACAAGCTAACCTTTATTTTCCTTCTATGGTCAATAAAGAGAACTGCTTTGGGTGCTTGCTTATCCCACTAAAATCCTCTCCCTGAACACTGCCTCCAAGCAATGGCTCTTCATTAAGTTTGAGGAAGGAGGGACTGGTTGTCTCCAGAGAAGCTTTCTTGCTCTCTAGCTCTGCAAGTCCTCCAGATCCAGGAGCTTGGGCCAGACTGAGAATAGGCTGAAGAAAAATGCTTCCTATCTGAGCTTCACAGTTACTTCTTCAAGTCAATGTGAGCCAAAAGTTCCCTGACGCACAAGAAGTGCTCAGGAAACATAAATAGCAGATTGCTCCAGCCAAAACACAAAATACTGCTTGAACATTGATGGAACATTGTATCTCAGGTGTGACAGGCGTCCTGAACGTGCGTTAAGAAAGACTTGGAACTTGGCCTTTGTGTGTCTCCATTTATGAGCTGCCAAAGCTCATCTTGACAGGACACCTACAATGACACAACCAATTCAAAACCACAGAACCATTTAGGTCACAAAAGACCTTTAAGATCATCAGCTACAACCATACACCTAACATTGCCAAGACCATCAATGGAAATGGATTCCGTTTCAACTAGTTATTGTTATTTTTCTGTTTCTATTTTGAAACCACTTAGGGCTACCCACTGCAGCTGATGCCTGATCATAGCAGAACTACAAGCTCAAGCAAATTAATTCAATCTATGCAAAGGAGTGCTGCTGCTTTAAGTTGGGGTCTGTCTGCAGTGAGTAACTTAGTGTGCAGTAGCCAGAGTGTGAATTTGCAACCCACAAATTCACCTGCACAAGGCTTTTGCATAGCCATTGGGAAAGGAGAGTTAGTTACTGTAATATATATTGTATACTAAGAACACCCATAAAAATATAGTTCAAAGTAGCTAATGGACTATACATTCACCTCCTGGCTAAGTATCCACTTATTTGTTGCATGTATTAATGTACCACCTAAATTAGAAACCATATGAGTTGGTGAACCCCATGTTTCCTTTTGTGCCACGGCAAAAACAAAACCAGAAGCACTAACAGGTTAAGGTAGCAACAGGAGAGGAGGGACGTGTACTCCAGTAATCCACACAAGCACCAGCACTCAGTTCCTCTCCCACCCAGCTTCTCCCTCTGCTCTCCCCTGCACCAAAGCTCGGCATCCTGCCCCATGGCTCAGCTTGTCCCCATTCCCTGGTTTGGCCACTCACTTCCCTGCTTCCTCAGGGCTTGCTGCAGCCCAGTGATGGTCCCAGCCTGGCCCAGCCGAGCAGCCTGTTTCCTGCACGCCTCCTGACTTTCCACTGAACTGCCCTATCATCATCACAGCTAAACAAATAAAAGAATTTCCAGTTAAGAGGGTTTAATTATCTTTGATTTAATGCTTGTCAAAAGTTTTTTCCTCCTGATATAACTGATGTAAAATTCCAGGAAATTATCAGTTAAACCCAAGGAGAGTCTGAGTGGACATTTGTGCTGGCTGGACACACAGATAGAGAATCCAGCCAGGACAATCCCAGAATATATTGCCACGCTAGAGCATGCTGCTTCAAGTTTTCGGAATACTATTTTCTGCCATATTCTAACTCGTAACATGCAGTTTTTCCCTGTGTTCCCAAGCCACAGCCATGGGATCTCAGTGGTTCCTGGCCCTGTGGGAAAAGGGTGAGGTGGGTGCCCCACACTGAGTCACAGAACCCCCTGGAGGTGTTACACATGCCCTGGCCTCCAGCCTGGGATGTGTGCCTCTCCAGATGCCAGTGCCAGGCCATGAGTCCTGATGCAGGAAGTGTGGCTCTTATGGCATCTGCTCTGCTTCCCAGGCTTAAAAGCAGGGAATGAAAGGAGAATAAAAACCCCTCTCCAAAGCAGACTCTTTCTGACACCCTGTGTCTGTATAATCTCAGTCCCTTGGCTGGGGCCTGTGGAGTAGTGCCAGCAGGAATACCAGCACAGGGCTACTCTTCCTCACCATCTCCAGCAACACTGTTCACCAGAGATGTGTTTCTTCCACATGTGTAAGATAACTTCCAAAACAAAGGATTTAAATACACATGACTAATGTTATTTGGATTTTGTCCAGAAGAACTAAACAAAAGCCTTTTAAATAATAAGATAATAATAGCAAAATCATACTATTGGATTTTAGAAATATTTATTCAAAGCTCTAAGAAATAACTGCTCAAAATATTCAGGCATGTACCAGAAGTTCTATCATTTGGGCATGTATTTTATGGGTGTTTTTTGAGACTAACCCTTTCATTATATTTCTTTGTGCTCCATTTCTTATGAGCCTGGCTGTTTTTTCCCCATCCCTTGCCCCTCTGGGTAATCACATGCTCTGTGCAGCTTCCTCCGCACTCTGCTTGGATGTCCCCTTCTGCAGTCATGCCTTCACCTTCTCCCCACCTGCCTTGCTTGGGTGTTTGCTCAGACAAGCTTTTCTTGCTATGGGACCTCTGAACTGATGGCCCTCTCTGCTTCCCTCCAGCTCTGCCCCTAGGAGCTTTGGAAAACTGAATTAACGAGTGTGGACAGCATCACTTTGAAAGGTGCCAGGCAGTTTACATAAGATGGAAAGACACGCTTTTACAGCATCAAAGCCTCTGCAGGAGTAAAGACACATCTTGGCCTGAAAACAGAGCTCTTTTACAAGAGTTTTTGTGCTTAAGCTTTTATAACATTCTGTTATTTAAATTACAATAAAACTGAATTCTGTTATTTGAAACACTGAGTGAGGAGGCTGCTATGTAAAAAGGGATCAGAAAAGGTGAACCAGTTTCCCTGAATATCCAGCAGGAGGACAGGATTGTGTTCCACAAAAATCGGGCCAGTCCTGTGTCCAGGAGGCTTTTGTTTCCTGCCTTTATTCTTGCACATGACCTGCATCTTATGTGCAGGGTACCTGCCCAAACACCATTTTTACTGATTTGTGCTGCTATTCCATAGGAAATGGTGACTGTTGTGCAGTGTTTCCAGCAGATTAATAACTGGATGGGAGCAAATGGAGGTCCATAAGTAAGGTGAAGGATATTAACTCCAAACAGTCCCTAAATCTTTAGGAAATGCCCTGACCTCTGTTGGTTATTGCTACAAAAACTGGGGAAAAAAAATCCCAGGCATTTTTTCTCTATGACATAACCACCACTGGTATGCATAGAATATATGTTAGTAAATCCTTTGGCTCTCTCTCTGAACTCTAGTCCTCATAATTTGCTATTTTGAGGGAAATACGTGCTAATGTGCTGAGAAGAGTGAGGGAAGGAAACCATTATCGCTTTGAAAACCACAGTCAGAAATGAAGGCTCAGTTTCTCATTTTCTAAAGTGTCTTTACTTCCCTTAGCATCACTTTTTAAATTCTTATTGTTGTTTGGAACTTTAGGCTCCAATCCTTGGAGCCATTTTATTTCACTCTTTCCCCAGCGTAGCCCCTATTATTTTTATCTTGGAGGATTCACCAGAATACAACCATAGGGTGTTTGTGTGTGACAGATGTGTGTGCAGAGGAGGAAATGAGAGCAGAAATGCATTATCAGCATTTGAAAGGGACGCTATGGCTCAGACCACCAGCAAGCAGCTCTGGATGTAAATGGTGATGGACAAAGTGTGCAAAACTACACCTCTGCTTGAAGGGAGTTATAAAAGTGAGAAGCTTAAAAGGAAGGTAGCTACTTCCACTTAATTCTTAGCACTTCACTGAGGTTTTTGTTGTGCAATCTCTTCTCCCCTGTGCATTTCATCCAGCATGTGCTCCTCCTACCAATCTGCTGTATGGACATTTTATTGCTTTTAAGAAGCTCTCAGAAGACACTTCAGCTTATGTGAGGACTAACAAGATTTCAGTGCCCTGTGTCCTTGTTCCTCACAAGACATCACTGCACAAACTATTCCAAGGAATTCTTTCAGAAGGGACACCATACTGTTGCCCATAAATCTAAAGGCAGCAGATGGCAAAAATTAAAACTATGATAACACTAAGTAATACAAGTTAATTAAATAAGGCAGAAGAGTACTTTAACAAATGCTATCCTGCCTCACAAGTCAGCAGTATTTTACATATATTTCTATTGTATTTCCATCAGAGTCAGCAGTAGATGCAACAGTCTTTGGATAAGATCCTCTACCTCCTGGCAGGCTATTGAGAAGGAGACAGAGGAAAGATCAGTGCCTGGAATGACGTGAAGGATGATGAAAGCATTGTTTAGTGCAGCCCCAATTTAGGTACTGATGATACACATTGAAAAATTAAAAAAGGTCCTTAAAAGCTTTGGTAGCAACATTTTTGATTGAAAGCAAACACTAGGTCTGTATTATTAGAGCAACTTTTGTTACAGGGTCCAGAGAGAGTTGCAAGATCTAACAGATCTGCCCCAGTCATTTATAGGTGGAACTAGATTGCAACACATGCCACTCTTTCTATCCTTTTTTTGTTAATCCTCTTCTCTGGTTTCTCAAGACCATTCACAAATGTTAAGTTCACTGACAGTGAAACTTGCTTTTTTACAGGTGCTGCATGGACTTAGAATCACAGAACCACAGAATAAACTGAGCTGGAAATGACCCATCAGGATAATCAAATCCAGCTCCTGGCCCTGCACAAGACACCCCAAGAGTCACACCATGTGCCTGAAAGTGTTGTCCAAATGTTTCTTTGGTGTTGTGACCATTTCCCTGTTCCAGTGCCCATTAGTCCACGAATTCCCAGGGACTTGTAAACCACAGGTTGAAAGTTGGTAATCTCTCCCTCTGTGGAGAGAAGTCAAGAAACCTCCCCTGTACAATCCCTCATGGTCTCCTTAAACAATTTCCACCCTCTGTGATCAAGCAGCCTTTGCACAAAAGATGATCCACCTCAGCCACAGCACTGCCTTGTTACTCTCCATGTAATTCTCATTTCTCCATTGCTGCTGCTTTTACCAGGTTTCTACATACTGATCAGTACTTCAACTCACCAGTCTGCAGAAGCTGTTGCCTTTACTCTTCAAACCTCCATTCTCTGTGTTCATAAAACAAATCTTCCTACTGTGACCCTTTCTGCCACTTTAACTCCATTAATGAGTTCCCCCAAGAAGGCTGGGAAGGTGCTGAGAGATAACAAATATCCTATCTAGTGCTACTCATCACCTTGAACCAATTGCTTGTGGGTTTTTTTTGTCAAGATCACTGATCTTACCACACCTGAGAAGGTTTTGGGAGCCAAGCTTACCTGCCTCTACTGATTCCAGCAGTGCTTTGTGAAGCACAAAGTGCTTCACTAACAGCTGAGTGTGACCTAACAGCTCACAGCTGCTTGAAAAGGACCCAATTTCCCTGATTAGCCATCTCTGGTGGCTTGTGCAACTTAGCAGTTCACTTTTCTTAGGCACTAACAGCAGAATTGACTTTTCTCATTCTTTATTTAAGATTCCTTTTTTTTCTATCTTTCTGTGTATTACATAGCCCATGTACCTTCCTGAACAGACCAGCTTCTCTTCCCCTGGGTCATTTTGCTCAGATCCACCCACTCTTTGGACCTTCTGTTTTCACTGATTTCTGGATGGCACTCTTAACTTTCTCTGCTACATCCTCAATCTCCTCATCATCATTCTGCTTGCAGACTTCTATATTTTGAATATTATCTTGTCTTTAGAGTGTTGTTTCCTGAGATATCAGATGTTCAGCATTGGTGTTCTGGGGTCTGCCTTGTAGTGCTTCCTTATTAGTCCCTACTACTTTGAATACCTCTCTCACCTTGAAAAATCTGAAGATGCAATTTCAGATTTTTTCTGCAATTTCAAAGTTCCTCAAAATCCAGTTTATTTCCAGTTTATCTGCTTGCTTGCATTTTCTGCAAAGTTTGGGGAGTTTTCCCACTCATAGTGTGAATGCCCCTTCACCGTGTTCCCGCCTCTGCCTTTTCACAGGCTAGGATATTTTCTATTATTGGGGGTACCTTAATCACTTTCATGGCATATTCAAGACAGAACTTTTTAAGGACCTCTAGATATTCCTCTGCATTTTGTTCTGGCCTTGTGCCAAAAGCTTGTGGCTCACCATCCTCTCACAGTCCAGTTTTGTCATAGGTATCTCTGGCATGTTCTGCTAATGCTTTGATTTCCCCTCGCTGCTTGTGCTGCTATGAAGCCCCAGGAGATCTGCTGGAACCTCTGTCATTGGCATAAACAAGAGTAGAGTGAGTTTCAGGAAAGAATCACTCATGACACTGTCAATAGCAGATGGATTTTTTCAGGTCAATTTTCTATTTAGTTTGAGCATAATAATGCAAATGTAGATGATGTAGTAGAAGCTTTTGAAGAGAAACAATCATTCACATACTGGGTTTTGGTTTCGGCTGCAGTTACCCCTGCAAGCTCTCAGCACCTGGATAGTTCAAACAGCAAACAAACATTTCTCTCAAACTGCTTTCTAGACCCCTTGCAGCTGAGCCATTTGGTCTCCTGTAGCCCACAGATAATATGGATGGATTTCATATAGATGAGGCCCACAACAGACACAGAACAGCTAAACTCTGGGCTCCTCTAGCACCTTCACAAGTTCTTCCAAAACAGAATCTGTATGTGGCAGAGTCAGAGGGCTTACCAACTCCAAACTTCATTATCTCATAAGAAAAAAAACCCAAAAAACAACTACATCACATAACTAAAACTTCAGAGAGACTCTGTAAAATAAATAAAGATTTTTTTGCTCTGTATGATACTGCTCTGTATGAATGCTTAGCAGAAGCATCTAGTTCACAGCAGACATGAGTTTTATGAAAGGTACAACAAAGAATCTAAACTTACATGCACTATGATACAAAACCCATTTTGTGAATTAGAGGAGCACTGGGCAAAGAGACAAGCACAGAATCATGTGGCAGACCAAATGCATTATTTATTATTTAGTAGGGCTTTTGTAATACAATTCCATACATTGACTTATTTATGAAGTGAGAAAGAAATTGAAATCTTGTGTGAAAAAAATAAGGTTTTATATTCAGCTACTATGCCAGCAAAAATTGAAACTAACAAACATGAGCTGAAAAGATGGCGTAATGTTCTTAGCCACTGCTCAGGAAATATTGACTGCAGCACATCAAAGCAAATGAAGGAAGTTGCATATAGTAATGGTGAAAGGTGACACCCAGCTTCTGGTTTCTCAGGCTGCCAGAGAGCTTGTGCATTAAAGGCAGCAGGAATGAGAGCTCCCTTTTGCATGAAACTCATCCTCCTCCTGAGCATTCATGGCAAACCTTTCTCATCACTGCCAGGCTTTGCACTGACCGAGATTTGGGCTGGCACCACCAATGCTAGGCTACAATAATCCTTTAAAATAAAATTTGCCACCAGGCAGCAGGAAGGTGACTCAGAGTGCAAGATCCTGTTCTCCACACTTGTCTGACCATGAGACCCTGCTGGCACAGTCAGCAGTGATGCCCACGAGCACCAAACCTAAGGGTAGTTTCTCTTACACAGAGCCTTTTAGACACTCACAGGAGACAGGGGAGACAAGATGAGTTGTGGCATTGAAAAACTCTCTTCTTCACATCAGAGAGTCCAGTCTATGACTCTCCTGAAGAGCTCCTGGCTTCCCATTGTCTGGCATTGTATTCCTAATTCTGCAGCTGAAGTAGCTAATTCTTACAGTTCACTGAAATGGACTGTGGTGCCCAAGGGCTGTGCATTTCTCTCTACTTGGTCTCAGAAATGGAAATTAGTGCCCATTACTAAGACTATCGTTGTAAGTCTCTGCATTTTGCAATTCTTCACATAAACTACAGGGATTTTCTTGGGCCTTCACATGCCACTTCATGGCTCAGATTAGTGTGAGGGGAGTATTTTACTTTACTTAACCTTAAGCAGAATGAATCCTTAAAGTGATGATGCTGCAACAAAACCTGAAGTATCACTGATGAGCATACAGCTAAATTTATTTTCTCTATTATTCATTTCATACACGAGATCATAATAATTTTTACTCTCTTTTTTTTTTTTTGCATTTGCCATTTTGCAAGTTAATGGCTTTCTTTCCTTTTCTAAGTCTCACTTTTTCTAGAAGTAGCAACAGATTTGCTTGAGCAAACTGAAACTTAAAAGTGATCAGACACATGTTAAAGAAATTAAAACTTTCTTGGTGAGTGGAAAGAAGAGTGCCACAATTGATTTATCAGTTTTCAAAGCGGTGATACATGGCATCCAGGGCTTCCAGGCATTCAGACCCAGAGGAAAGCTGGGAGTGCAAAGAACACGCTGAGGCTCTGCTCTTCTGCGGCCGGAGAAGAACGGCCCCTCTGTGGCTTGCTCTGTGTTGGCTTAGTTCCCACATTACCAGCAAAACAACTGCCTAGCAACTCAGCTTTTCCCACAACATTTCCTGTGTGCCCAGAAAAAAAAAAAAAGGATTGCACCTAATATTCTCTCTGGATAATCCCCTTGCTCGAGAGCTGTGTCCAACCCTCTGTACACGTGGGCGCTGTAACCAGCAAAGCAACTGCTGTCGTGACAGAGAGGGCAGGCACAGCCAAACCAGTCCCCTGATCCCCGCTGCAAGTTGTGCAGGTTATCTGCCCCTCAGGCAGACAGCAAACTTGTGCTTCCCTCCACTGCATCATCTCCCCAAACAAAGGCAGGAAGCCATGGCTGTCAGCAAAAAGGTACAGACATCCTTCCTAGTGAGAACCCTGTTTTGTGAACTGCGAGGGAGCTCTCTACTTCACAACTCTTGGGAGAGGCCATCTGAAGGTGTAAATAATTAAGCACTTAAAAAAACCAGTGCTGGTTTAAACGTGAAATTGCTTTTTCCAGTTACTGCCTTTAAGAAACATTTATAGTCATACAGCAGATTTACCAATAGTTACATTTTCTTATCTGACATCACAGCTGCAGCAGTGTCTTGCAACTCAATATTTAAGTCACTTCCCTCACAGTTTCAGCACCAGTGAAAAAAGAGCTGCCTTGAATCTTCTGCAGCTGTTTCTGAGCGACATGCTGAGGGGACTGCAGAATACACAGTTTTGCCCATATGTTCTCTGGAAGCACATGCTTCTCATCCCTCCAAATGTTTGAGAAGCACCATAAATAAGCTCTAACCAGCATAAATAAGAAAGCACTCTTAACTAAACACACAGAAATTAGGGCAGCAACTTACTTGCCGTCTTCATAACTTCCTCAGGAACATTGTCTTTTCAAATGAGTGCAACAGGAAATGGTGGTGGTTACGGGAGAGCTGCACGGCTGCAGCTCACACCACGCTCTGCAAAGTGCAGAGGCACTCAGCACGGGCTTGGTAACAACAACAGGCAGCCGCCTCCCCTCCTTCTTGTGCTTTGCATGTAAATCTTAAACTGACGCCGTGTGGAGAGAAGTGACTTTAACAAAGATCTATTAGAAATATGTCTGTGGAAAGGCTTTATTACTCAGAGCTCTGTGCTCAGGATAGCAGTGCTTACCTCTGTGAAGTGCTCCGAGACCTACAGATGAAAAGCACCCTAGGACTGCTACCGTTTAACACCGATTTTATCTGGACAGGTGTTCACAGTCTTTATTAAAGGTAATACTGACCTTAAGTTCCTCTTTGTCACATAGGGATGAACTCTTGCCCTGCCTTTTGCTGCAGTGTGGCAGAGATGTGCACGCTCAGAGGTTGAATAGGTCCCCAGACATCTCCACATGCCCTTGCATTCTCTGCTGAGGCAGAACATTGTCCATAAGTTAATCAGGACCCCGCTTCGCTTCTACCTTCTTAAACAGGGTTTCACAGTAGGGCAGACAGCTCCCTGAATCCTTGCCAGTGTCCCACAGCCTTTTAGACAGGAGCTACAATCTCTTTTTTGTTTCTGAATTAGCATCTGACAGATGCAGAAAGCTGCCACTAACATCCAGCTCACAGAAATATGCAAGTAAGACTGGGAACTCTTGGAAAAGCTCTGATAGCATCACATACTGCAGGCATGTGGCATGTCTTTGATAACTGGATTGCCTCACCAGGGTTTATACTTTCAGCTCTGCATTTTTGTCCCTCAGTTTAGTACCCACTGAATAGTTAGATAAGGTAGAGATTAGCAGCAGAGCAACAAACTATTCTGGCAAGTGGATGAAATGTTGACTGCAAGAACAGTTGAAAAACCTTGCAGAGATGTTGTGGTTGCAGAAGACGTCAGAATTACAGAAAAGAGCAGTTGTAATACAGGACTGCTGAAGGGCAAATCTAGCCTACAGAACCCGTGTTTCTGGGCACGGGTCAAGAAACTTGCAGAATTCCTCCAGGAACTCCATCTGACTCTGCAGGGTTGGTGAATAGGGAAAAGTGTTTGCTTGCAAGCTGAGTCAGCTCTGTGACACAGACTCCACTCCAGGAGGTCCTGCTTACACAGCTACATGTCAGACTAAAAACCACTGGAGATACACATGTAAAAGGAAACATCTGTGCCGGCAAGTTAGCAATGCTGTCTTGTACAACACAAGTCAAAAGGCATGGGAGGAGAAGTTTTACCTAGCTTCGGTGAAATCCATCTGGTTTATTTGCATTTTTCCCATTAAATATAGACAGTCTTTCCTTGCTGCATCTGCAGATAGTCTGAGCAGCAGTGTCCGGAAAAACGTGGTTTGAGCCTCCACAGAACCCCTGCCTGCACCAAGCACTCCTGCTGTGTGGCTAATTTGACACCCTTGGTAATTTTGCCAGTTTTTGAAGAACCTGCAAACGCAAACAAAAAGTAGTAATTTCCTCCCACCTCTACTACAGGTAATCTTATCAGCAGATAATGGTAGCAGATGATTTGACAAGAATGGTGGATATTACTCACTGACTGAAGTGAAGAGGCTGGCCCCTGACAAGTCAGACACCTCTGTAACTGATCCAGAATTAAAGGTCCTTTTGTTCTTGAGTTTCATCTTTCTTTTCCTGTCTGGGTTCTTCTTATTGCCTAACCCTCTCTTTCTTTTTCAAGTGACTCTTCATTTTCCAGCTTCCTCCCTTCTCTCTTATTCCTAGAATCACACAATAGTTTCAGTTGGAATGCACCTTTAAATGTCATGTAGTCCAAACGCCCTGAAGTGAGCAGGTTGCTCAGAGCTCTGGCCAACCCGACCCTGACTATTTCCAGGGATGGTGCATCCACCACCTTCTGAGCAATCTGTGCCAATGTTTCACCATAAAAAATTTGTTCCTTATAAGCAATCTAAATGTGTCCTCTTTCAGTTTAAAACCATTGCCCCTTGTCCTATTGCTACAGGCCCTACTAAAAAGTAAAATTAAAAGCCTTTATATATTTTGATTGTTTCTTCCCATATTCTTCCCTTCAGAATGGACAGTATAATGCAATCTTCGTGATTGCTCTCTCCCCTCTCTCCTTGTCCCCCCAGCTTTTTCAGGTATAACCATCATTTCTCTTTCTTCAGTTTAACACTGCTGACCCTCTGTGGAAGTTCACCCAGCTGTCCTGTCCTCTCTCTCGGCCCATCACTCTGGCCAAGCATTACCAGTTATTTTAAGCTGTACTGCAGGAATGTAGCTGACCTGCAGCATGACAGGGGAAAGAGGATCCAGCTGCAACATACTAGGGACCAGCTTCCCAAAATAACCCTGGATGTTAAATGACTGGCTTTCTATGGCTTTCTATTTAACTTCAGAGATCTAATCCTTGCATGAAAACCCCAACAGTTAAAGGAAAAGGCACCTGAACTGTTACAAGCAGCTCAGTTCACAGGGAAGAGATGCCAAGACAGCTGCAGAGGAGGTACCAACTTTGGCCTCAGCATGGGATGAGGTTCTCTTAATTCCTTGTGTTGGAATTGTTGCTGTTTGCATTGAATATTTAGACATTTACACTGTATCTCTTCTTACTCTTGGTGTTTAAGCATTCACTTGGGTTTGGGTAAACCCATTATTGTTTGGATATTTAATGATTCACAAGAGTAGATGGAAGAACCTAAGTCTTCTTTTCCTCTCCCGATCTAGACAACTGGTCTAGTCCTAAAGTTATTGCCATTCTGTAATTACTGCATAAAGCCATCCCATTTTGCAATGAAAAGGTTAAAACTACATCCTATAGCATTATGTAGCTAATTTAAGCATTCATAATAGATGTGAGTTCAAAAACTCATGACCAGAAAATGAACTTGAACACAGGTGTTTGAACTATTGTTTAAAGGGCAAATTATCTTGTACATTGAACCAGATTCATGGAATACCAAATGTACCTGGTCTTACCACTGAGTTCAGTAGATATTTGCTTAAAATAGAGATCTCAGTGTAGCTTAGCTACATGCACTAGGTAGCAACAGACTGTACACAAAACATACACTTAACTCCTGAGGGAATTTCTCTGCTGGAAAATTGGCACGGAGGAACTCCCTTTTGTGCTGTATAGAAGTACTGCAGGGGTTTTGAAGATATAAATTTTTAACTCTGATACCCAAGTCTTTGTTTTTCTGATGCAATACTCTTGAGGCTAAGTGAAACTCTCAAACATGTTTCCTTGCTAGTAGATATGTCTCCTCATGGGATTAATGGGGTTTACACACTGCCACTTTCTCTTGGGATCCAGACAATTGTTCAGATAATTATTGTTAAGATAAATATTGAAATAGCTACCACTGATTGCATTTGGGTAATGTTAAGACATTACTTGCCTGTGGATCCCTCCACTGCATTTATACAATTCCTTTCACTTGGTGAAACACCTTGTTGTCCTCACCCAAATAGAGATTACTGCAAATACAACCAGAACAAATGGAATGAATTCTTTGGAGCAAATTTTTCTTTGGAACAAATTCTAACCGTTCTCTGTTAAAACACCTAAAGCAGATCTGGAGCTCAGGTCTATAATTTACCTCTGGAAGTGGAGACTCTAGAAGTTCACTGGATGCAGACACAGATATCTGTGGACTAAATAATTACTCTAAACAGTCTGATTTGATAAACACTGCCTGAAACAAAAGCAAACCACAGGAATTCATATTAAAATCTTGATTCTCTGGAGCTGATAGTACTATTTATAGAAAATAGGTGTTTATACAAGTTTACTTTTTGAATGGATAAGGAATTCTTTTGGAGTTCAGCCTTTTTGTTATGTGAAGCTTTTTCTTTACATTAGCTATTCTCATTAATGGATGCATTCCTGAGGAACATTTTAAAAATACAGTTATTGCTTTGTACTTTGTTTCTTTAATTCAAACCATGTGGCTTCACTGTGGGGGAAGAGACAAGGGTAAGTTTAAAACCAAACATGGCATGAAGTCCTGCACTTTTTTAAAAAGGGAAGGATTTTCATTTGAAGTGCCCTTCTTAAGGAAAGACTTCTGAAGAAGATATGAATCACAGAAATGTTTCACTGCTGCTCCTTCTCCATTCCTCATAAAGATTTGTTTCCCACAGTATAATTGCTATTTCTTTGGAACCAATAGAGACACCTCCTTGAAAAATTCAAAATTGATTTTTGGGCAGTTAAAACACAACATCTAAGCAATTCATTGTCATCTTTTCAGAAAATTTATTAACACAGCTGGAAATAATCACTCATTCAGCAGGAATCCCCACAGTTCATCTTACAGGGAAAAAAAAAGAAAGAAAGGAAGAAAAGCAGAAAGGCTTGTCTCACTAGAATAATTCAGAGCATTGTAAAGGAATGGTTAAAAAATTACAGTGACTTTTAGAAATGTGGCCACACTAACATTGTGATGCAAAAATATGTACGATACAAAGAAAATAAATCCCACTTCTTTTGTTGACCTCAGCAAGAACACAAAATGTGGAATGTCAGATCGTTATATTTCTGTTATTTCACTTTGCTCGTTATGTATCTGTTTATTTTGACCTTTTTCAGTCTAAGCACAAGTTCAAATTCCATTGATTTAAGACATGTCTTTATACAGAAAGTTTTCAGGAAGGGCCACACTTCTGTGGTTTTGCTCTTTGCACTGTTAATCACACTGTTTTCTCTGATAACTTAAGTTTTTGTGCTTTTCTAAATTTCTTGAGACCTGTGGAGACCACACGAGAAAGAAGGAACCATTGATCCTACTCCACTTTGTCTATGATGAAAAAATTGTTAATTTGGTCCTTTTCATTTGCAATTTACAGAAACCAGTGCAACTCACAGTATTCCCCAGGCTTCTTTTGAGTGTGACTTCACTTGAAAGACATATTTGATTGTTATGGGCAATTTGTTAAAACTCATTGAAAATTCAGGCACCAAAGTGTTTTGGCAGCCCATTCTTGTGTTTCTTCCTATAATATTTGATTCAGTAGAATAAACTCCCTTTTAGTGGGAGGCAAGCATAGAACCTAAAATTGTAGGGTAATGATTCAGAGAAGACATGTATATTAATTAGCACTCTTTTATTCATATCTGTGATGGGGGTTTTGTGTATGGATCTCCATAAGGACTTAAGAAATGGTGTTGAATTGATGGGGTAATATCAGACATGGAGATCAAATTTGTTTAAACATGCATATCCACTTCACCTGATGACAAAATGCTACCTATAGGACATATTTAGGTGCTGGTATTCTTTTATGGTGTAGCAAAATTACAGGTAGGATCTATTACCATATATATAAAAGCTTATTTCTAGGAAATGCAGAACTTAATGTGAAATGTGAACTTAATGTGAAAAGCTTATGCTCCAATTAAACCCACTCTTTCTCTCAACCCACTACTTTTGTCAGAACTTAGGTCTCTGAAGAGACATAGGAAAAATATTTACAGACATAGAGAATCTCAAATTCCATCTTATTTCAAACATTAAAAAATACATTTTGTGTTTCTAAATCCAGGCATATTCTATGTTTTTCTTCATTGTTGAAGGACTACATGGCTTTTGCTGAATCAGGGCTTCAAATACCTTTTTATCAGTTAAAAATATCAGATAAAATTTGGTCCCCAAAGTCATATGCTAATAAAATATTATGATGTTTCTCTTGTTATATTTAATCCAATTTTTCAGTCACATTCTGTTTATCATTGTTCCCTGAGATTCTTAGCATTGGACAATATTGCTTCAAAGTGAAGCAATAAATATTAACAAGTGATCATACCAAGGATTTAAAGCATAGATCATTGGAATTTTGGCATCAATAGCTTGCTTCCCTCTTCCACTAACTCCCAGTGACAGTAATTTCTGGTTTTTAGATACACCTTGCATTTCAAACTCATAGCGTATGCTTCAAATTAAGTGAAAGTTATTCAAGTGACAAAAGCCACATTTTAGTACTAATAACCAACACAAAATAATGGCATAAATTGCTGTGCATGATCCTGCAGTGGCAAAGATGAAGCAATTAACTCAAAAAGCAGTCTTGCTGCAGCCTGAAGCAGCTTCTCTCTGCCAACACCCCAGTACGTGGTATGCCAGCATTGTCTGCTGAGGTAGTTTTGCCTAAGTAAGAGGCTGACTTTTGAGATCATGATTTCTCTGGCATCAATATAAATGAATGCAGGAACACCTATCCAGGCCAATTCACTCTGGGCCTGCCAGTTGATATTTCAAGGCAGAGGTAATTCAGAAATAAAGAAAGACAGGGTGCTGTGGCAATCACTAGTAATTCCCACTGCTCACCCTTGGCTGCAGGGTCTTTTTGCAACTGCTGGGAAATAATTCAGGTTGGGAGTGCAGGAACTTCCTGACAATGATTTTTTTTTTTTACCAGCTGTAAGTTATTGATTGAGTGAATAAACAGAGGATCACAAGAACTGACCATTTATGTTAAAGTGTTATTGCCCACCTTTTATTTATGGAGAATTCACAGTGGGAAGTAAAATCAATTGCTAAGCAATGGGCCATGAAAAGAAACTAGGAAGTGCAGGATGTGGGAACAGTAAGAAATGTGCATGTTGGAGACAGTCAGGCTCAGTTAATGGCTGGACTTGGTGCTCTTAAAGGTCCTCTGCCATCCAAATGGTTCTGTGATTCTTTGTGCAACTGCTAGAGACAGGCACTGTGCCTGAGGGCAATAAAGTCCTCAGAGCCCAATTATAGATACAAAGAAAGACAGGAAAATTAACTACTTTTAACTACTGGACATTTACTTTTGTGGTTTACTGGTGAGTGTTCACTGCAATGTTAAGCCCTGTAACGTGGTCCAAGGGGACCGGGAACGGAGCTTGTAATGGACATTCCTTTAAATTGCTATTATAGGAATTACTGTACCAAATCCACCTGAACAATGGAGGAGAAGCCTTACAAGAAGTGCAAGTGCAGCAGTGGCACCAGCCCAAGCTGAGTTTGGTGCTTAGTGACTCCACACAACAAACCCACAGCACTTCCCCCACCCTGAGTGATCACCATAACCAAGGGAGCACAAAACCATGGACTAAATTAACTCAGTGGACATTTGTGGACATTTTATGGACATTTTACAGGGGTCATTCAGAAACTAAAGAAATTATACCTGTGCATTACACCAAAGGATGGGAAGGGGCATGTTGGTTAATGACAATGTATTAGATAATGTGGGATCTGACCGGATGTAAATGGTATGGAATAAGGGGTGGAGAATGTAATGGTTTTGGCCAGGGTAGAGTTGGTTTTCTTCATGGTATATAGTGTGAGGCTGTGTTTTGGATTTGTGCTGGAATCACTACTGATGATAGGAGGAATGTTTTTTTTTTATTTGCTGAGCTGGGCTTACACAGAATAAAGACCTTTCTGCCTTTCTCTCCCCCAGTGAGTAGGCTGGGGGTGGACAAGCAGTGGGGAGGGGACACAGCTGGGACAGCTGACCCCAAATGACAGAAGGGTTATTCCATCCAACATGGCATCATGGCCAGCATGTAAATAAAAGGGAAAGAAGAAAGAAAGGGCAGGGGACACATTCAGAGTGATGGCATATGTCTTCCTAGGTAACCATTACACATTATGGGGCTCTGCTTTCCTGGGGGTGTCTGAACACCTTCCTGCCTGTGGGAAGTGGTGAATGAATTCCCTGTTTTGCTTTCCTTGTGTGTACACGGCTTTTGTTTTATCTATTAAACTCTATCTCAACCCACAAGTTCTCATTTTTACTCCTCTGATTCTCTTTCGTCTCCCCCTGGAGATTTGTGGGGCTTAGTTGGTAGTGGGGGGATTAAACCACATCAAATATATTCACTTGACATTTCCAAACATACCCATTTGCATGTAAGGAATGGCCATTATTTCCATAGTGTATGGCCAAGGAAGACCATCAAACTGAAATGCAAGTTACTTCTAAAGAGAGTCCCACATAGGTGAACTCCTTTCATCATCTGGTTTAATGGCCAGATGACAAAAAGCCCGTACCCAACAGCTGTAAAAGTCACATTTATTGCTTAACGAATCCCCTGAGTCTGAGGACCTTCTCTGTAAACAATTTTACTAGCAGAATTATAAGTAGAATGGTGCCGTTTGGGAATTCTTATTCTACACTGGCAAAAATCTGATCAGAAAAGGGCTGTGAAACAACTTACCAGAGATAATTTTGCAGGACAGTGATAAAAGCAACTGTGACAGGAATCAGTCTGCTGGTCCTTTTCCTTCTCTGTTTCCTAAGCACATGGATGGAAATATTTATTAGCAAAGGTATTTGCTTGCAGAGCAATTATTAGTGCTGACTCCTTTAGAAAATGTATCAGCTGCTTAAAATGTATTTTAACATTTAAAAACTCTGTGCTACCAAAAAGAGCTACATCTGTATGGCACAAAATGAAAAAGATAATTCTCTCTAGAGGCTCTGGCAGCAAAGGCCCAGTTCTGCTCTCAAGGTCCCTGTTGTTACTCTGTGGTGTGAAAGGGCTCTGCAGGACACTTTTGTCCCAGGGATTTCAGAGTGGGAGGCTGCTGGGATAGCCATGGGTCTCTCCTCTCGTACAGATGAGCGTCACATTAAACTTGCTGGAATCAAAGACATGTTTCAAATTGGAATTTGGCAGTAAATTGGGCTGAACAGAACCAGAATTGGAGCTTTGGCAGTAAATTGGGCTGATGTGTGGGGCAGTGGTATGGTTTAACTTAATCACTGTAAGCAAAATTGGTTGCAATCACACAAAGCCTGAACAGAAAAACCAAAACAAAGAGAGAGAGGAAGAAAGAGAAAAGAAGGAAGGAGATATACATCAAAGAAAAGTGGTCATCATATAACACACATATCTGTAAGTAGGAAACAATGGAGACAGACAAGAAAGGAACAAAAAAGATAAACCAGAAGTCAAATCCTCTGCTTGTAAAAAATGGTAAATATAGCAGTATTGAACTTTATGTCCATGTCTTCCAGCTGCTGGGCTCTGCCCAGGAGGAGCTCACAACCCCCCTGCAGAGAATGGGATGGCAGTGGTGCTTAAATATGGAGTGAGGGATTTTGCTGAAACTATTGCAACTAATAACAAACATGAAGATAGTGGGACTTTCCGTGAACAGCCTGGAAAGACCAAAGCAACATTTGTTTTATTTAATTTAAAAAGCTGTTATTTTTCTCAGTTCCAAGAAAACTAAAGTGATGGCAAGAAATGTGATGTGCAGATTGCCTGAACTGGTGTTAATTATTTTTTAATCACTGAAAATTAAATTAGGTTTTAAATAGACGTTATTAATTCTTGTCTGAGTTGTCCAAAGACAGTGTAACAAGCTAACAGATATTGAATTATAATTACAAGAATATATAATTATATCAATTTTAGAGACTATAAGAAGGATAGACTGGCTGTTCAATACAGAATTTGTTCAATTTGCAGCACAGATTATTTAACCAAAACAATAAAAAAAAAAGTTAAATATTATCTTTCATCCTAAATTGTTTTGTTTATTGCTTTTCATTTTTTACTACCTTGGAGGGCCTGTTTCCATGCACTGCTGTCATGGTTTTACCCCAGCCATCAACTAAAGATTTATTTTTCTACCAGTTTTACAATTCTGATGGTCTTTGGCCATGACCATCAGGAAAAAGGCATTGTTAGGTCTCTGGATGCTGATAACTGCAGCCTAGGAAGGTTTAGGCAGCACAGCTGGTGTGGATCCACTCTGTTCCATAGCACTTCCATGGTCATAGAACTTTGTGGAGTACATGGATGTCTGGTTTAGAAAATTGATCCCATTTTAATTAAAATAATCTCTCTCTTTTAAATGGCATGGTATTATTGTATTTTGAGGGAGATCAACCGCAGTCTGCATCTGGTTCTACAAAAGTCAGTGTCAGTTTTAATACCAGGTGTAGGAGACAGTCTGGTCAGACTCAAGTAATTCTTAAATCTCTGATTATAGTACAGTTGAACAAAGATCAGAACAAATGAAATATTCAGGAGATTCAGTTTTCAGTGTTTTATCTTCTTCAGATACTGAGAAAATGGAAAGGGAATAAGGCACTGTGACTGCTTCCAAGAACAGCACCCTCTGTCAGTGCCTTTCATCAGTTGTATGCGAAAAAGATAAATCAGAGAATTTGAAAGCTTGTCTCCTTGGTGAGCCTGGTATCAGCTGGCAGCCAACAAGGACCATGCTAGAGACCCTATTTCATACCTGAATCTGAGGTTAAAGTAGCAGTAAACACTTGATGGTCTTCCGTGGCATGTATGGGATTGTTTTTTGCCTATGAAGTTCTATTGTGATATGCCTGCTAATTCCCTTCTGAGTTCTTGGAGAATGCCTCCACAAACTTCATTCTCTGTAGAGGACTGGCTGCGGTTAAACCATCTAGATTTCTCTAGATTCCTACCTGTATCCCACTATATCAGTAATGTCACACAAGCCATGATTCAAAGTGATTTGGCAGCTGCTAACAAATCCAGGTCAATACTCTGAAGATTTCTGTAGCATCTGGGCAATATAAGCAAGAAGAAAAAAAAAAAAAAAGAGGGAAGGAGAAAGCAACCCTCTTCCCTCCCACCACCAATCATATGTCACTGCTGATCACCCTTAAGATCTGGAGAAAAATCTGCAATGAACTGGGCATTTTGTGGAAAGACACTCGATCTACAATAGGGAAGAAATGCCCTTTGTCTTCTGGAGTTCCAAGATGCCAGAGGCATTCTGTGTGACAGACTGAAGTGCTAATTTTCTCTGACAAAACCCTCTGCAACTACTGCAAAGCCCAACAGAGGCCAGATTAATATCTAGGAATTCTGCAAATTTTCTGGTCATTATTGGTCTATCACGTATTTAACAAAATACAAAGCCCTCTGAATTCCTCATTAAAGGGTACAAGGGAATTCTCAGATGAATAGAAAATACTGCCATGTAATCGATACTATATTGAAAGTAGTCCAGCATTAAATTCCATCTGAAAAAAAAAAAAAAGAATTGTGCAAGCAGAAAAAAAATGGAAAAGAAACATTTTTTTTTTCTTTTAAAAAAATCCTCTAACTGCTGACCTTGAGCTTCATTGAAGATGTGCGAAAGACAAGAGAAGAAACTTCATTTAAACAAATATAAAGCTGATTTGCAGTCCATTTGTTGACAGCCCTGTAACACTGTCTGGCAAACAGATAGCAATCTGGAGAAGAAATCTGTTCGATTAGCATGGAAAGATGGCTACAGATGGAAGTGGCAGTGTGGAGGAGCCCAGCCAGCCAGTGACAGGGTTGCTTTCCTTAGGAGGTCCAAAGCTGGAAACAAAAAGGTGGGGCCAAAATTTTATTTTGCATCAAAGCATGTCGTGATTTTCAGCCATCTGCACCCCACTATTCTCGTGAGAGACAGCAACCTTTGACATGCCAGCTTTTGCTAAAAGAAGAGGAGTGGCTAATTGGATTCCTAATCCATTAATACTAATCTTTTCACTGAAGTGCCAGCAAGTGTGATTTGTCATCTTTGCTTCCCCTGCTGCTGTGTGTGGCTCTGTGAAACTGGAGCACAGTGTTGGTTGCTGCTGCCCACACTCCACTGGTGTGGTCTCCAAAGGCTCTGCCTAACCTGAATGATGACCTAAGAGATGCTGCAGAAGTCTCTGGCCAAATTCAGCCATATAGGGGCAGGATTTACTTGTAGGTAAATCCATGCTCTATTACTTTGGAAGAAGTAATGCACACTGACATGGGAGTTGAATTTGGTGTACAGTTTTAAAATTCCTTTCCGAGTATTATTTATTGCAACCCACAGAAATGAAAAGTGGTTGGGTTTTTGGCTTTTTTTTTTCCTATGTAGGGATGAGCAGGCTTTATAAATGAGATTGTATAATTAGACTTTGTTCCTCAGATGAAAAGGTGCAAATGATGCAAAGTATATTGCAGCTTCACTCCTTTAATGCCTCAGCCAGATACAGGTAATTACATTATGATGCTGCATTTTGTTCAGTTTAGTGGGACAGAGCAAGAAGGGGTACATTGGAAGCATCCACAAGCCCAGATTATTCAAGGCACCTGCACACAGATAACCTGAACTCCTCAAAATTACTCTCATTCTGCTCTTTCATTCTCTCCCAACAACTCACTAGCCAAGCACAGTTTGCCCTCAGTTCTCATTCTGAGCATAGGAAAAAAGTGTTGGAGGAGAGAAAAGATGCTATAATAGTTCAAGACCTACAGGTAAAATGCATAAAATTGAGCTAAGTGTTTTAAAACACCATACATTTAGAGAAGTCCCAGATGGTGTCACTGAAACATCCATGCTGAAGCAAAACTTTCCAGCATTCTGCTGAATGTCTGAGGGTTTATGGATTTAAGAATGGATTTTTAGGAGGATGCATCACTAACAGCTGCCACATTTGGAGTGCTCACAGTCTGAGAATTCTTTTATGTAGAGCATTACTGTGCTGGCTTACCTGACACAAGTAAAAAAGCGTGAACAATGAAGGGAGAATATGAACAAATGAGAAGAAAAGGAGATGAGGATACTCAAACCAGCACAAGAAGCTGTATGCCAGGGATGCAAATAAATGCTGCTGTTCACATCTGTTGGGGGAAGCTGAGGCAGAAGCACTGGCTAACTGGTCTTGGAACATGGTCCTCCATGTCACAGACCAGCAGCTGTCTGCAGTGTCTCCACTGTGGTTTCCCCTGGGGCTATGACCTGAGTTGTAACTAGTGACAGAACTACGAGGAATTCTCCAACCAGGACAAGAATTGAGGTCACTCAGACAAGCCTGTGATAAGATGAGGACAGCAGGAAGGTCAGCTGGATGGAGTCAGACTACAAGAAAAGCTTGGTTTCCTTGGAGCAAAAATAGTAACTTCTGCACCACCAGCCCCCACCCCCCCCCCTCCTTTTTTGTATGCAAACTGAAGTCCTCAAACTACAGTCTCTGCAGCAGCTTAGGGGATTTCCTGGGAGAAAGCTGAAAAGTAGGCATCCTTATCTGAAACTAGAAATGTGCTGCCTGCACATCCATGAACAAGTTTTTATGACTTTTAGAAATGGCACGTGACCCAACAGCAGACTCACTGAGCTGGAAGAGCAGAACCAGTGGCACTGGAGACACTCAGAAATGCTGCAACCCTCAGACTGGATCCTCTGAGCATCCACACAAAGGAAGTTGGGTCTCACTGTCATGAGTGACTGGTGCAGGACTAGCTCTCTGAACCAGGCCGAGGGTCACGATTGAAATAAAGGATGGGCATACCAGCATTGTGCCCTGCCAGTCTGGAGGTGGCTGGGAAGTTCCGTGACTTTGGCAAGGTACATCCTGGGGACTTTCCTTCTTCAAAACACATAGCAGTGCTAAGAAGGGAAGACTTAACCAATATGGTACGGAGCTCCCACTGCTGGTGGGAGCAGGAGGAGTACCCACAAATGTGTGTATGGACTAGAATCTCTTTCTGCCCTGACATCCAAGCTAGTTTTTAAGGTTTAAAGGGTCATTTTAGTTGTCTGGGGAAACCAGCAGTTTTGTACTCCAACTTTGAGTGCCATGGCCATGACAGACCTGGTTTTCAACTAGATGCTTGCATGATGTTAGCAGGACAGCTGTGGAAGTGCAGAAACTAATGTGTGCTGCAATATCTACCGCAGCTCAGAAAGTTGTCAAGCTGTTAGTTTTAAGATGGCTTTGGCATGCCTGCATCAACTGCAATAACAACATATTTTGTCACAGTCTTGCTTATTCCTGCTTATTCACCTTTTGGTAGTATCCTGCTTGTTTACACAGAACACCATAAGTTCTGCTGCCCTTTACCTCAGGAAAAGACATTTTCATCAGACAGCATTAAGCACCTAGCTTAAACTTTGCTGCAAGCCTGGGGTATTCAGTTACTGAAAAGAGCTTGATTGCTTTTTATGCTTGTCTCTCATGTCCACTAGTCTCAGTTACAATTTAGCTATTTCCCCAGCTGAACAATGCTAATGACTTTGAAAGGCAGTTAAGTGAAAGATAAATTTCAATTAGCAGGTAAAAACCTTAAGGTAAGCTGTGGTAGGGCATATCTTTTTTTTTTATTTGAACTGCTCATACCAATTACTATTTATAACTGTGCAGTGTGCAGTGAAGATGAAAGAACACCCTCCTCCCCCAGTTTCTAGCCACCTTCTACCAAAATTCAATTATCTCTCACACCTTCCCAGGGCATTAGTATAGAGCTGAGGGAAAAAAATATGAATCACAGAATCATTAAGGTTGGAAAAGACTCCCAAGATCATCTAGTCCAAGCTTTGACAGAACACCATATCAACTAAATCACAGCATTAAGTGCCACATCCAGTAGTTTCTTGAACAGGAAGGATTAAAATACATTCTTCCATAGTGCTACCATTCCCAACAGGGCTGGCAAGTTCTAGTTGGCTTCCAGCTCTAAATGCTTCAGAGGGTAGCAGAATGAGTGCTAGTTATTATATGTAATGGGTACACTTTCATGTAATCATCACTGGAAAAATAGTTCAAAATCCAGGATGAGGTTTTAGCCACAGAAATTCCATTGGACAGGCACAAGACATTGCTAGTCTCCAACAGGAGCCAACTGCTGACATTCACTGTGCAGTTCTAGGCAGACCCTAATTCACAGCAGCATCAGAATAACTTGAGGATTATATCTCTGCCTCCTCATGCTTCAGAACACAGCCCAGACTCTAATTCTGGGGATGGAGGCAACTTCTAGAGACGATTTCATTACAGACCAGAGTGAGTTTTGCCTTTGATGTTGGCTCATGAACTTTTTGTTTGCCAATCTTTTTGCTTCATGCTCTCATGCTGGCCACAGAGCTGAGCACTGAGAACATGCATGACACTGACTCCTGTTTTCTGGTTTAAAAAATGCCGGAAATTAGAGTATAGTTTAATAGGAGGTGAGGCAGAAAAAAACATTTGCAAAGAGAGGCCCAAAGTGGATGAAAGGGCAAATACAAAATTCCACCATGCTGGAGTGTAGCCCATGCTGTATTGCAGGAAATAACTCCAGGAGACTCCATGTGAGAAAAATCTTCAGTGTGCTGAAGAGGGTGAATTCATAGAGTTGTTACTCTCCCTTTTCCTCCTGTCAGATAAATGAGTAGCAGGGAATGTAGGAAACTGTATTTGCATGAAGGATTCTATGTCCTGGCCCATGGAGTGATCAGATAAGTAACAGGAGGTCTAGAAAAAGCATATTCTTAGAAACTGCGTCATCTGAACAGATGCAGTGCTGTTAAAGTTCACTGGATAAACTAGGTTTTATTTTCTACAGCATCTCTTTAAATACAGTAACAAGAAGCCAGCAGGTTCATGGGTGCATACCCACTGGAATGTTTTGCTGCACATTAATAACTCCACAGCACAAGGTTCCAGCTACGTCAGCCAAAACAAACATAAAACAGTTTTTGGTTTCAATCCCACACATCACCTCTGGGGATTACATTGAAACTTCCTGTTTTCCCCACTACCTGCCATGTATTTCACAGCCTACAAATGGGAGCTTAGTGAAGAGCTTTCAGAGATCATACTTGGAAGGAAACCAAAGAGCAAGAAAACAGCTTCAGACTGATACAAATGGCTGAAAAACCTGCCTGTGAAATATGGGCAGGAAAAAGGGCTCATGAAAAGGACACCATTCACCCAGGATTCCTTTTCATAGTGACTGTACCAAAGCAGCAAGGTTCTTGCACTGAACTCCAACAGAGAACTGCAGCCCAGCAGCCTCCTGGCTCTTCAGAGACACCTCCACCCACCCTACTCTGTGCCTGCAGGCACTGAGAGGAACAGCAGTGTTGTCCCTGCTCTGTGATTTTAAAGGAAGGTGGAAACAAACATTTGTTTTGCTGAACAGTGATGCTTCTCCATATATAAATGCCTTGATTGGGCTCCAGCTGCATGTTGTCTGCTCTTTCCTTGCCTCTGCATCAGCACAGGAGAAGGAGAGACTGAAATTCTGGTGTGGCCATTTATCATAGAATCATAGAATCACAGAATCATAGAATCACAGAATCAGGGAAACATAGAATCACAGAACCAGAGAAACGTGGAATGGCCTGGGTTGGAAGGGACGTTGAAGATCTCCTAGTTCCAACACCCCTGTTGTGAGCAGGAGCACTTTCCTCTAGACCACCTTGCACAGAGCTCCATTCAACCTGGCCTTGAGCACTTCCACAGATGAGGCATCCACAAGTTCTCTGAGCCACCTGTTTCAGAGCCTCACTGCCTTCACAGTAAAGATTTTTATCCTAATAGCTAATCTAAACCTGCCCTCTTTCAGTCTGAAGCTGTTCTCCCTTGTCTTGTTACTACATGCTCTTGTAAATACTCTCTTTCCCCTTGGCAATTACCATTATTGATTTTCTAAATAGTAGATTTCCACTTTTTTAAAAAAATACAATAATGTTCAACAAACCTTTGGTGAGCAGTGAGCTGCTGCTCCACATCAATTCAGTCAGTTGTGAGGGGCAGTAAAATCTCAAACAATTTAGTGTTTCTTCATGTACTAAACTTCAAATTGACTGGGCTTCAGAGGCTGCTACTTTGCTGTGTGACATTTAGATCATGATGTCTTAAACAAGCAAAACCTTGTGCACAGCCTGGTGACTACCACCATCCAACCAGCCTAAAAGTTGGACCACTTTTTGAATCATAGAATCACAGAACATGGTGACTTGGAAAGGACCCACAAGGATCATTGAAGTCCAACTCCTGGCCCTGCACAGGACACCCCAAGAATCACACCGTGTGCCTTTCAAACACTTCTTGAACTCTGTCAGGCTTGATGCTGTTACCACTTACCTGGGCAGCCTGTGCCAGTGCTCAACTACCCTCTGGGTGAAGAATCTTTTTCTAATATTTAATCTAAACCTCTTTATTTCCTTACTTTAAACAAGGGAAAACAGATTTTTAGCCGTTTATTAGTAGCAGTGAAAAATTTCACATGCTCACAAACATTTTAAGGCAGCTTAGGCCCAAAAAAAAAAATCCTCACCATCTCTCCCTGTAGGATATAAACCTTATGAGTATTTTTAAATCTGCTCCACTTTTTTGGTACCCAATTCAGAAGAAAATTAGGACATTTATTTATGACCTATTTTCTATTGTTAGGAACCAATCAGTTTGCAGTAGTAACAGATAATAGAGTCCAATGCCGTGATAACAGGAAAGACAACATATTGACATTCATTGCAATAAAAACACGTCCAGAAAGAAAACTTTTTTACAGCTTCTGGGAAGCAGATGGTCGTTATACCATAACAAACAAATACCAAAAAGTAGCAGGTAGATTTTTTTTTTTCTCCCTGCACATCAGGTTTTTTATTTGTGGTGCAAAGTTTATTTTAATCATAAGAGCCATTATACTTCTGCTGTGGTCCCTGTGTGGGTGTCAGGTGTATACCAAAGCTGCTCTGTTTTGCCTGTGATGGTAACTGAGGAGCGATCTGCCCCATCCTTATCCCACCCCATGAGCCTTTCTTTATGTTGTTCTTGGGCATGTTCACCATCTGATGGAGCCCATGTCCAGTCCATTGTTTGTGAACTTCTGAGCCTCTCATCTGCTTCTCTCCAGGAGTACTTCCAGTTCATTTGCTTCCTGCCACAGCAGGACTCTCTCCTAGCCTAAGCAGATCCATTTTTTGGGGTCCTCCATATTCTGGTCCTCCCACAACATGTCAGCCTCTGTCTGCCTGTTGGAGCAAGCACTTGCACTGACTCACTGACTCGCTACCACCTCAGGGCATCTTGTTGACATCTTGTAGCTATTTCCCTTCTCAGAGTTTTTCATTTTTCTGCAGCATCTACTCCTTCTGTAATGGCCTTGTTCAGCTCGCTGACACACAAAACCTGGGCTAGCCAGGCCTTTGGTCAGGTCCTCCATCACTGCTTTAATGCATGTCTGTCCCTGACCCTTCCAGGTCCCTTCATTCTGTCCCTGCATACCTGCAAGCAATTACAGCACGAAAACAAGGAGCACAGACATTTTGGCCTTTCTTTTCTTCAGTCTCTCCCAGCATGTCTGGGAAAAACTGTCCTTCTCTTTGGCACTCCTGTAAACCACTTTGGAAGTGGTGCCTTTGTTGGGGATCCAGTTGGCTGCCCTTCCCCAGGAGGAAGGGACGTGTGCCAAGGAGCATGGCCAGGCAAGGCTGAAAATCTCCCTCTGAAACCTCTTTTATCATTGCCGAGGGCTCCAAAAGGGACACAGCCATGTGACCGGCAGCCCTGAATGCAGGGCCATTGCTGGAGGTGGAAAATGCTCTGCCAGAGTGCTACACACACATCTCTCTCCCAGGGAAGGAACCACCAGGCACTGAGGGTTAACTGATTCATGCCCTGCTTGTCTATTTCAAAAATCCATCACCTTTGCCTCTCTTGAGGCATAAAATAAAATGTTAGTCACAATAACATTTTATTTGATATAATGGTTTCTAAAAAACTTCCCTTTAAGGTCCGGAAGGGAAAATAATGTTGAGTGTTAATATAGACAAGTTTCACAAACCTGAAATCTCCATGTTGTAACCCAGGGAGCCTCTGATGTGAGTACACTTCTCTCTGCAGGACCTTAGTTAGTAGAGGTATTTTTTCTTCACTACTAGATAAGTGAGTAGTTAACAATGTTTTACCACTGTTTTACTATATGAACTCTAACAGATTTCCCTGATTTTTGGTAAAGCTACCAAAGCTAGGACAAACCAACTGATTCCTGGCAGGTCTGTCTGGAACAAATTGTGGAGGTGGCTCTGTTCTCTGCAGACTTGCTGTGTTCCTACACAGGGAATCTCTTTACCAGCATGACTGAATTACAGCAGAGTGCTACCAAGGAATTTACAGTTACAAAGAGGTTTATAATAAAGAAAATAATGCAGAAAAAAAAATATAAAGTGACCTTTGAAGATTACCAGCAAGCTGGTAATCCACAGTACAGGCATCGCTGTGATTCATATTTTGCAGATGCATCTAACCTAGCATTAAAAGTTGCCAGCAGCCTAGTAACAGCATGACAGGTGTCCAGAGCCCCACACTGATGCTATTCTGTGAAATGAGTGGCAGCACTAAGAGTAAAACTCTGAGGCTACATCCCCAGTAGTAAATAAAACAGGCTAGACGCTTTCCCATGACCTGAAGCAATGCAGCATGGCCTGGCACACGTACACAAATCTACACCGTTCCCTTTTGCCTCCAGACATGATGGTCACATCTGAACACACATTAGGAAAGGTCTGAGGCATCCAGTCCTTTTTGTTTCCAGCAATATTGCTAGCTGGCATGGACCAAATCTGTGCCACAGAGAATTGTAACAATTTAACAAGACACATGATTGCAGACCAGTGCCCTGGTCCTGTTCTACTTTCTAGTACAGAGACATAGCCTATGGGCATTCTATGGCCTTCTAAAGCCTTTCAAAAGGCTCTCTGGGGCTCTCATACTTTATCAGCTTTAGTTGCTGACACCAATGGGTCCTCAGACCTTGCCTGAGAAAACAGCAGTGCTTTACATCTCACTCATAAATAAATAAAGGGCTTCTTTCACTTGAAAACATTGAGCCATGAACAATTCTTAGAGTATCACGCATCAACCATGTCAAATGACCAAAGAGGAAGCTATGTTAGAAAACAGAACTAATAACCATGGCTGCCTAGTCTGTGAGAGGTTTGGAAATGAGAAGGAACTGGAAGAAGTAAATGGGATAATTTTGGTGAGCAGTCCCCACTGGATCCTGGGGTTAGGATGTTAACATACTTGCAACAGCAGAGACCTGTCATAATGATGAGCTCCAGCAGAGACATCCCCCCATTCACCCATTCCTTCCAGAGATATTACAGGTGCACCCCCAGCTGGTTTTGCTAAACCCACACATGTTGTTGGAAAAACACATCTTGTTGGATGTTGTACATGTGGTTGGTTTGTTGGTTTTTGGTTGTCGTTTTTTTTAATCACCATTTTGCATATTCCTATAAGCTCTAAAAAGTTATATAGAAACCGAGTAGAAAACCTGAAATATTTTTGAGCTTTTGGTTTTCTGTATTTCTCTAGACCAGAAATTATTATGGATAAAATACAATTCTCTCATTCTCCTGGCATTATTGCTAACACACAAATTGCTGACTGGATTCAAAACTTGCTGAATTTAAGAAGAGCTTTACCACCAAGAAAATGGCCTCAGCTTCTCAGACTATTGATGCCCTCATTTTGAAAACCTCAAATCTATGCCTCTGTGGGCTTCTTAGACTTAGTGCTTAAAACTAGCAAGAACAATAATAGAAAAACTATGTGCCTAATTGCATTTATTAAGGGTCAGTTCAGTTTTGAATCTACCTTTTGAATTCTGTTGGAAAAAGAAAAGTACAACTCCATTAGGAATCCATGATACCAGCGCTGATGCCACAGGCACAGCCCATATCCCCTCAGGAAGGGCAGGAGCTTCTCCACTGAAAGGCCTGAAGTGCATTAGTGCAATGGTTTGTGGGTTGCTGAAAGCTTTTAAATTACACATTCCCAGAGTAAGAGGGTATGCATGGGGAAAGAAAAATGGAAATTAAAAAAAAAAAAAAACAAAACCAAAAAACAGTCAGAAAGTACTCCATCTGGGGGTGCTTGGGGTGGAGAGCAGGCCAGGGCTGCCTGCAGAGGCAAGGTGGCATTTGGAGACACCTATAGGGATCCTATTCCAGCTGTGCCCTGTGCGGGGTGAGTCCGGAGCCCACGTTTGTCACGGGCTCAGGTCAGAATGTGGGAATGTAAGAGAAGAGGAGACAAATCCAAAGCAGGGTCTCTTCTGTGTGTTTCTCCCTCAAATCCCATGCTCAGAGGGCAGGCTTGTTGAAGTGAGTATTTCAGATACAGTGAGCTGGAAAATTGCAGTACTGGAGAGTACACAGCTGCAAAGTAGGTAAGAACCAGGCACAAAGTTCTAAACTGACAAAAAAGAGGAGCAGGAAGAGAAAATAGCAAGGATAGAAAATACCTAAGGAAGTGAACATTTGCCTTTTTAACACTGATCTTGGACTGATGGGAGGGTGGAAGCAGGAGAGAAGGAAAACCTATAGAGAACAATGATCTTGAAAACACCTTGATTTTTGAGAAAGAATATTCCTTTGGGCAGACATGATGTAAGACAGAGTGAGCTTGAGCAACCAATTCCTGAAATTAGCCCCATTGAAAAGCCCTTGAAGAGGGAATTCAGCTGTGGTTTGAGACCACAAGGACTTCCAGGAATTAATCTGATCTCCCAGCTCTGTCTGGCACCATGTCAGAGAGAGAGGAGCTAGGACATTTAGCTGAAGGTATCAGATGGAAGTTTTGCTTCTCCATTCTTTGTAAGAAAGGCTTTGGAAAGCACCATATTTAAAAGAAATAGTTTGTGACACAATTTTAACACATTTAAAATGCACAAAAAATCAGATCCTAACTGTTTAGCAATTATTCTTTGCAGTGTGACAAATAATGTTTCAATATTTGCATGCCCAGGCATCAGTAAACATCTTGAAAAATAAGCCTAAAGCACTAAATTTACACCTAAATTAGTGGCATGCTTTTGAGATATCCAAGGTGCCCAGCCATCATCCTGACTCCAGAGGAAGCTCTTGGAAGCAAATCAAAAGGGTAGGGGAAGAGGGGAACAAAACAGATTGTTGGAGGCAGATCGTGCTTTCTGATTATTTGGGCGCAACGCAGTCACCACGCAATCAGGAGCTGGTGATGGGAAGCTCCAAATTGCACAAATGGCTTCCAGCTCTCTTTTTATTTTTTGTAGAGCAGAGTGTGCAGATATCGAGCAGGAGGCAGCAAATCAAACATTTCCTGCCTCTTGTTTGCAAAAGGATCTCCCCTGCACCTGGGGCTGCCTCAGCACCAGCAGAGCCGTGAAGGAGTGCAGCACGGCATCGATTCTTTGGCAGAACACGGAGGGACAGCAAGGAGGACATCAATTCTTCCGCAGGACAAGGGCACTGCCACGCTGCTTCAAAAGGATGTTCATCGCTCCCACAACATCTGGAGCCCTCGTGCACAGAGAGCAGCTGATGAAGGACTGCACAGCCAGTCCTCAGGAGCTTGCTCCCCTTATGTCTCACCCGAGAAAAAGAAGAATCCCCATCAGACTGGATATTTTAGTGGCATGACGTGACCAGGAGCAAAATGCCATATGTCTTCTGTCTTTGTTGTGATAGAAGTTGAGGGCAGCAGACATGGCTTTCTACAAGTTCCAGATGCTCAAAAAGCCTTGGGAAATTTAAGAAAATTAAAACGAAGCCAAAAGGGAGAGCTAAGCAGGGTTTTCTGTCCACACTTCACTTACTCAGCATTTCTGTCACTGGGCCAGTGAGGGCTGGGATCTGCTTCTCCACAGAGACAAAGGTTTAAGAGCTGTGAAGAAGATACTGAATTTTTTTTCCAAAGCTAACTGAAATAAAACATATTTACTCCAGGACATTTGTGAGAGCTATAGCATATGAATAGCACCTTCCACACCTCAGATCAGATGAATACCTGTTAGATTAGTAGCTAAGCAGTGTCAGAAGCAAGAAAGTGGCATCAAGATCTGCAACCATTGTTCAATGGATTTGGACAATGAGGAAGAGAGTTTAAATTTATATAATCTGCTTCACCTAGGACTAGCTGACTTGACTAACCAGAAGATTAAACACATGAAATGAAATTCATATAATGGAATGAGATTTGCTGATTTGCTGAGCTGGAAGAAGTTTCACATGGAAATTTAGGAAAATGCACAAAAATAATTCTTGTGATTTCATTTTTTTTTCCCTAGAAAAGCTGAACAGAAATACTTTAAATAAATGGTATGCAAAAAACTATGCCAACTTCTGCCTTAAAATTTAAGTTGAAATTAACTTAAATATATAAAAATTGCTTTAAAATATTAGGACAGTCTAAAAAATATCCTTATGCAGTGACAAATTCTGATATCATTTTAGTAGTTCAGGATTGTTAAAAGAGAGAGGAATTCCTAAGAGAAGGGAATGAAAATCGTCAAAGGATTTATATGTTAACAAATAGGATTCTACCAAAGATCATGTATTTCAGAGAAAAGCACCATCTGTCACTCTCATACACAAAAAGGGGGGAAAAAAAGAAAAAGGAACAATAAATAAAAACAGATTTTGGAGCTCCCTCTGCTGGAAGCAGTTTCTTTTCGTTTGCTTTCCCTCGGTGCATCTCCCACGAACACTTAAAAAAAACACCACCTTTTCAGCAATAAACTGCACGTTTCACTTTACGTGTGTCATCAAGGAAGAAGAGTTTTCTTTCCTCTTTACACAAGAAGACCAAATGCACATAAACCAGTACTGCTCACTTCACAACTGGAAAGAAAAAAAAACCAAAAAACCACAAACAGGATTTAAAGATTGACTGTACTACCAGTGGGATTTCTTTAGCTGTTTTTTCTCTCTTTTTTGAACATAGGAATTCATACTTACAAAGCTTCTCCCACCACAACCCTGGTCCTCTATTTTCTCTCTACCAAATCAACAGGGAATCAGTAAATTACTGTTTAAAAATACAAAAGGACATTCTCAATAACATCGCTGCAGGAACAAGCCTTACAAATATCATGCCAAACACTGTAATTATTACACATAAGTAACAACTCATGAGTAACAATTATTGTTATTACACATGAGCAATAACTCATGGCAGAGCTGACACAGTTGTGATAAGTTCACACCTAAAATTGTATCTGTAAATGTAACTGGGCAGTGCCCCAAATGCCTGGTTTAGCTGTGGGTGCCCTGCAAGACTAACATTTTGGGATGAGAGCTTGGAGCACATTGGAAGTGCGTCAGCTCAGGCAGGGTGTTTTGAACAGTCTTAGAATAGGATGAAGCACACAGTGGAAGGAGATTTCTTCTTTACCAACCACAAAATGCATTTAAATGCCTTCCTCAACAAGGTCTTTTGTCAGTTTTTATCAGCTTTGTCCTTTTTTTCTTCCAGCCTTTTGTCTGCAGACGCACAAGGCCCTGGCTTCAGCTACCCAATGTATCAGCTGCTCTGCTCAAAGCATCACCATTTAGCTCAGTGGCTGCCTAACCAGGCTGGTGTGCCACGCACTTGGCACAGCTCACTGGCAAGCCTGGGGATGCTCAGCTTCACAGGGATTTTTAAAAAAACCCAGCACGTTCATCATCTGAGATCCAGCATATACATAAATATATGTGTGTGCATTCTATATAGAATGGATACAAACCTGTGGTAGGAGAGATGAGAAATGAAAGGGAATTCTTGGGGATGTGCACAGGTACATGCTTTCAGGAGTCATCCAGGGTGGAAAGAGCTATGTAAAAATAAGAGCCATAAAAGCACAGAATCATAGATTGAGGTTACAAGGGCAGCACTAAAGAGTGAAAAATTATGTGAAAAGTGAAAAATGGGGTCACTGAGAAGGAATTAAAGGTGGGACAGCAAAGGCAGGAAGGAGGGACAAAGGAAGAATGCCACCACATCTCACAGTCCCTTTTCTGAGACTCCCCCCTCTCCCCCAGCATCAACCTACACAGACAGGATCATGAGAAGTCACTTTTTTTTCTTTTCTAGACAAGAAAAAGAGGTGCCTTATGCTTTCTAGCTTCTTGTTACTTTCCATCATTTATTCCCACAAGTACAGGCCTTCCCTTTTAATGTGGGGTTTAAATACTTTGCTGCAAATCTGAAAACTCTGTGTGATAAATTTTGGTCATTAACATTATTCACTGCTATATTGTAGATGATGACCAAGATGTAAAGATACCAACAGGTCCAACCCACTGCCAGCCAAGGCACTGCTGCTGCACAAATTTGTGCTGCTGCACAAATTAAGAGAGAGTGGCTAAAATCAATACACTACTAAACAGACCACATTCCACTTTAATAATTACCTTAGACTGCTGAATTTATAGTGTTATTTTAGTGACACTATAGGATCTATATTATTATAGACACTATACACTATATTATTTCTTTGACTATAAGATCACGTCTGATCACTTCATTTAACTTTATTTAGTTTATTCTGTTCAAGATGAGTAGTAATAGGGATGTAATCTCCAGGACAGCTGTTGAAGACTAATATTTATTTCTTGGGTACTGTTACTTACAGAGGATAGACTTACAGAAGGGTCATGCCACTGCTTAAGGTTAGGGGTCAATGTGCACTAATTCTAGGAGTTTCATCCTTTTAATCCTTCCTCTCTCTTTAAGTGCAAAAGAAATATACAACTATTAAAAGTATCACCTTGATACTTAATCACAGGAGAAGAATGAACTCAAATGATGAGAACAGGATACATAAAGTGAGTCAGAAGAGTGCATTTTCCCCTTCAGTCAGTACTGATTCTCTCCAGCATGCAGACTAAGAATTGCTTCATGTCTTCAGGGTACTATTTTCACAGCTGCTGAGCTGGGTCCGTTCCTGGGATCCCCTTGGATACAGCTGGTGGCTGCAGCTGCCAGCAGCTGCTCAGGCAGACTGCAGCTTGGAGCAGGACAGCACAGCCACCAGAAAGCCCCAGGGAACAGAAGGCTGCTGTTCCCAAACAGGTGTTTTTCCCTAACTTCCCGTCACCATGTTCTATTTCCAACATACAAGCATGGCTCAGAGAGTTATATTTTGTTGCATGGCCTTTCCATCACATCTGGCTTTGGGAGTTCTTTTGCCCTGCTCAATCAAATCTGCGGGTGGGATAGCACGGGAAACTGATCTGCTTGAGAGAGCCTGAATGCTAATTGATGGACTGACCTTTAAATCCATGGAATCATAGGATTTTTTTGGGTTGAAAGGGACTTTAAAGGTCATCTAGTTCCAAGTACCCTGCCATGGGCAGGGACACCTTCCACTAGACCAGGTTGCTAAAGTCCCATCCAACCTGATGTTGAATCCAGGCTCCTGTGTGTGGGACTGTATTCTACTTTGCTGCCCCCCAAAACTGTGGGTATTCTTCAGAGAGGCCCTGGCATGGGGAGGATGCTTTATTTTCAAGTTCTGCCGGGGATGACAGCTGTGCAAACTCGTAACAGATCAACTGAGGCCTACACTGGTTATTTTTGAAAAGCCAGAAGAGGCAAATAGATATTGCCCGTTCACTGGTAGATGTTGTTGTTCTTGTTGCTGTTGTTGTCATGTCCAGAGGGTAAATTCCTGGTAGTCATATTATACAGCAACAGCTAAATTTGATTTATTTCTTGTCAATAATTCCCTTTCTGTTTCATAGACACCAAAAGCAAAGGGTACCTACTTTCATACTAGATACTGACTAACAAAAATAAGGATTATACAGAAAGAGTGTGACAATATGTGTGACAATAAGTGACAAGAATTCTTTAAGGAAGTTGGTATCAGATGCTGATATATCAGCAGCTTCTGTCTGATTACAAGTCTTGGAAGACTACACTGTGTAGAACATACTTTGGAAGAAGAGAATGGAGAGTCCACATTGGGCAAGTTATCAGCTCACATGAAAGAGAAATGCTGACTGCTGGCCTTTTCATTTTGGCAGGTTTATTTTCACACCAGTTCCTTAAGAAACATCCACTTCCAAGAAGCTGAAAGAATATAGAGAAAAATAATCTATTTTTACTCCAACCATTTTTGTCTTCATGCCCCTTAGCTTATTGTCTGAGGGAGCACAAACTGCGTAATGTCTAAAAATAAGCCCATGCACAATATTTAGTACCAGAAAATAAATCTCTTTAGTGCAGGAAGAACATGTTAACTGCTATTCTTACTGATTCCATCAAGCTTTTAAAACTAAACTTAGCTGAGTTTAAGTTACTCTTCCTTTCCAGTTTATTTCTCACAAGTTCACCTCTCGTCTCTCCCCAGAAGATCACCAGCCTCGTCACCAGGACATTCTGCAACATGAGGCAACAGAGAAAGCATGAAGTTTTCACATCCCAAGATGTTATGAGCTGCAGTGAAGGAAACAGATTTCCTAAGACCTCCCCTTGCAATATCATGAACAAGAAGGTTCCCAGTGGAGTCACTTTCCCCTCAATTCTTTCATCAGCCTTCAGCCTCATTGGGGCAGAAAGGCTGTTTGACACTTAAGTGTCAAATTTACCTCCCCCAAAACCAAAAAAATGATGATGAATTCTCAGGGACTGTGTAATAATCTTAAGAAGGATTATTATTATTCAAGATCTCACTTTATTATGGAGTGCTCTAACCCCTATGTTTCAGGGGACTTCATAGCTGAATTCCTGACAGAAGCTTGTAGTGCTGCTTTTCAGGGGTGAATCCAGATTTTTCACAGAAAATCAAGCATAAGGACTAATGAAAAGGGATGGTGCATGCTAACATCTAAACAGGACTAAGATGGGATGCCTTTGGGGCACATTCCTAGACTCAGGACATAGAAGTGCTCCTATGTCCCATAATTTAGACATAGCTGAAAGTACCTAAGGAACATCTGCAAATTTGTGTTGCATACACCACAAAAATGACTTTTTTATGATTTATCTAGTCAGTTTTTTCCAAATTGCAGCCAGAACAAGCCATCTATATGCTTGCAGAATATCAGTTTGGAAAGCCACCCCTTTCTTCAGCTTCTGCTTGGTCTTATAATTGAGGTAATACAATAAATAGTGTGATTCTGACTGACACTTCATTTTCTGCATGAATTTCAGAATAGTGGTTTTGATTAATTTAAAACCCAGTGTCTGTGCTTCTGCTCTCTCCTAGCAAACAGACATTCCAGATCCAGAAACAGACAGTTAAATTTAATAAACATGTAATGCTCATCTCCTATACAATTGAAACTGACACCATGACCCAATTAAGCTTTTTGGCATCACAAACACTCTCAGTTTAGGGAGGGTGGTGGTTCTGTGGCAGTAATAGGAACCAGATATTACTTGTATTGTTTGTCTGGTTTAGACATCTCAAATAGAACAGTTAGGAGGCTCCAACAGTGGCAGTTTGGATGAAGAAGTAAAATTAAATTAGACCAAGAATCTATCAGCAATATCAACTTGGGGACACTGTGAATTAATGAATAAATTGCTTTTATGTAATTTAGATTCCTTTATACGAATTCAGCATGTTAAGCCTAAAAATAAAGATTATATGTGGATTTAATCTAATCATCACACATGTGTGTGATGATTAGATTAAATCTGACATTTCTTAATAAACTAGATAAGGTTAGTGATCTGAAGTTAACATATCCATCACTCATGAACTTCTAATAAAGCCTGCTGGGAACATAAATTTAACTTGGATATTTGAGGAGTATCTTTAAAGCACACTAACTCACACTCTCAAAAGAAACCATGCTATCTTTCATCCTGAACAGTGAGTATAAACAGAGTTCATTTACTCAGGATGGGAATTGTTCAGTGAATGAATAATGAACTGAACAATCTGCAACTTGTGTCTCTTTGTACAAGGCACACAGCTGGCAAATACACAGCACAATGGGATACAGCACCTAAAGGTTTATCTGTACTGGGATACCTCTGTATCTGCAGGCACCTGTAATATTTGTGTTTTCTCCTTCATCACAGGAAGGCAATCTCTGGAGTGACCCCAGTGGTGCACTGCCCCCTTCCAAGACAGGCTAATGCTTGTGTAATTTCTGACCTTCAGACACTGCCACAGTCTCTCTACGGTCACTGATGGCTGAACTCTGTGCTGGAAGCACCTGCACAAAGCTTTCCTCAGAGATCTGCTGGTGGGCAGATCAGCAGTGTCCTCAGGCTTGCACCTGGATGTGACACAGAATCACAGAGCCACTAACTGGAAAGGACCCTCAAGATCATTAGGTCCAACCTTTGAATGCCACCATATCAACTGGATCATGGCACTGTCACGCAGTCATTTCTTGAACACTTGCAGTGTTAGTGCCACTGCCGCTTCCCTGGGCAGCCCATTCCAGTGCTTAACCACTCAGAAGAAATTCTTCCTGATGTCCAACCTGAACCTCCCCTGAATGTCTGGAACCTGTGCTGAAGTGTCAGACACAAGCAAGGTCCCCAGGCTCTGCTCCTTGGAGCTTGGACCACAAAGTGCCCAAAGCAGCAGGCACAGCTGGTTCCCAGCACAGCTGAGAGCCAGGCTCAGCCAGCAGGATAGGGGTGCCTGTTGGGAGGAACTGCCAGCAAAGCAGTGAAGGCCCACTGATTAAGAAACTGTTGAAAACTGTTAAAGTGAAGTTAAAAGCAACCAGGATTGTATTACAGATACAATCCAGATGCTGGAGTTTCAATTTACACCTCACATTAGTGCAAGGCAGAAGCCTTGATAATGCTGTCCCCAGATCCCAGAGGTCCCAGCCCAGCCTTGCTGATGAGCCGACTGTCATCACTTCTGGGGGTGTTAGATAAGTGTGGCAGGGAGCAAACTGGCTGAATTCTGTGGAGTTTTAATCACCTACCAAACAAGCATTTAAAAGGTGGAGAAGCATTAGGGTTCAGTAACAGACTCCTTAGCTAAAACATACATGGGCCACCAGAAAACTGGGGAGTGTTAGCTACTTCACCAGAAGCCAGGAGCAAAGAAATACAAATATTAGCAGGTACAGAAAGTATGTTACTACTGTCTTAACTTGGAAGAAGGAAGTTGGCAAAGATATATGGTACAGAGAAGTTGGCAACACCCCTCTTAAGGTCTTGGATCATAGTACTGGTCAAAGCTGTTGTAACTCAGAAACTTTTGTGGGCTGCTATCAGTAAAAGAAAATAACTTTTTTTTTTTTCTTTTTTTTCTTTTTTTCTTTTTTTTTCCCCAGAGAGAGGAAAATCTCCCACCATAGTATTCAAGGACAACGAGTTTTCAAGAGGATTCATCTTGATCCTGGATTGCTACCAATTAAGCTCATGTTAATCAGCTTAATGCCCATGCTAATGCATAAGCATGTTATTGAGGAAAGGATGAGAGGTACCAAAGCCATCCTTCCCTTGGACACTGCTGACAAGCTTAAAATTGTGCAGCTGCCAGTGATAATACATTGTGCTGAGTGGATATTTATTGTCTCTCCAGTTCCTTTTCCTGAAAGAAATAATTAAGGATAGAAGAAGTCCATTTGCTAACTGCATTAGCAAAGAGATCTGGAGAATACCTGACCAGCTCATTCTGCAACCACGTGGGTTTTCAGTCTGAGATTTTGACAGTGAAATAATTTCCAGTAATATTCCTCTTTGGTCAAAACATTTTCTTGTCCGGAGCGGAGGAAGGTGTAATGCCCAAATGTCCAGGTCTGTGTGAGTCCATGCCAGGGAGAACTGCTGAGGTATATTAGGGTTTTTGGCCTGATTATAGAACCACAGAATGGTTTGGATTTGGAGATACCCCAAATGTCATCTAGTTCCAAACCCCTGCCCTGGGCAGGGATTATTTTCCACTAGTTCAGGAAGTTCCTTAAAGCTCCATCCAGCTGAGACTTGGCCCTTCTGTGGAAGGGGCACCCACAACTTCTCTGGACAATCTGTGCTTCCTACTCTCACAGTGAACAAGTTCTTCCTAATATCTGATCTAAATCTATCCTCTTTCAGTTGGAAGCCATTCTCCTTTGTCCTGTCACTACTGTCCTTGTATCAAGTCCCTTTCCAGCTCTCTTGAAGCCCCTCTTTAGGTACTGGAAGGTGCTCTAAGCTCTGCCCAGAGCCCTCTTTTCTCTAGGCTGAACAACCCAAATTCTCTCAGCCTGTCTTCAGAGGACAGGTGCTCCAGACCTCTGATCATCTTTGTGACTTCCTCTGGACCTGCTCCAAACAGATCCAGAACCTTCATAAGCTGGGGGCCCCAGAGCTGGATGCAGCACTGCAGGTGGGGTCACACCAGAGTGGAAAAGGGGGAGAATCACCTCCCTCCACCTGCTGGCCACTCTTCTTTTGATGTAGCACATGACAAAAGCACTCCATAGCTGACTCCATGCTCCATGTTCCCTCAGTGCACTCATAATATTGCAACTAATTCTAAAAATAAGAAATCATGGTGTGACCCAGGCCAGGGCACTCTGTTTAAATATCATGTCTTAGTTTGGAAAAGAGTATTTAAGGTCAAAGTTTGTGTCTTCATCACGGCTTACTGTTAAGTGCAATGGTTTCAGGTAACAAGGGCAGTGCTGTCATGCAATATATTAAGAAAGAGTTTAGCATATCCTTTGATAAGTTGAGATTCTTACAATTATACTATGATTATTTCTTCCAACAAACAGTGATACTCTGAGATCTTTTAAATTACATTTTTAGCATGTCAGGAGAGTATTCCTACCCAAGGAAATGTGATATAATTTTGCTGTTGTGATTCCTGCGACCAGGGAAGAAGCAGCGCAGACAGCCATCGTGTTCAGTGACTGATGAGTATTTTTCTCAACAGTCGGCTCCAAGGACGTTTCCCTCAACAAAAAAAGAATTGAAATTTTGGAGCTCCCTCTGCTGGTTCTATGGCAACTTTCAGGCAATCATTTTTCCTTCTCTCTGATTGTTCATTATCATTTAAATAATTATCTTTTTTTTTTTTTTTAATACAATACCTGAAGTTAAAGTTACTACACAGCTTATTGGAGCACGTGTCTGTGGTAGCTGATGTTATATTGGAGAAAAATCTGACATTCCTCTAACAAAGAGATAAAAGGTTTATTTTTTATGTCTAGTTTCAGAATTTGCAAATGCATAGTCATGCAAGTATTTAGTGGGAGCATATATCCCTATCATTCCATTTTTCTACAGATTCCTAATATGTGTGCATTCATGTTATGTGACTGCTTTTATACATGTCAGAGTCTGCCTTACTAAGTAGAAACAAGGTAAACCAGGAAGCCAGAACTCAAGAAAACACTGCACAACACAGCACAAAATCATCCTTTCTACGCCTCATTTAGCTGTTACATGGCCGGGAATTTCCCTTATTCTTATGCAAAAAAATGTCCTTACTGTCGTGTATGTAAAAGGCACTATAGGGTTTCAGTTCAGTTTGCTGTTCTAAGATGGCTCACCATGCCACACAACTCAATCACATGGGTATTTCACGTGCACCCAATTAAAAACCAGCCAAACAGAGAGAACACAGACATCAGGAACAGACCTTGTCCAAGATATTGCTCAGGTTTCACTGTCTTCATTACCTTAAAGAGAGCTCAAGGTCCTTAACTTTAAAAGGTAAAATTTCATTATATCCAAGTATTTTCTGAATGGTGCCTGAAAATAGATTGTACAACTTTTCACCGTGTTTTCTTGTAGCTAAAACACACTGGTTTCACAGTTAAGCTGCCATAAATTCCAACCAATCTGAGCTCTGCACATCAGCTGTATCCTACAAAAGAAATGTTAACAGTGGAGGTATACAGCTCTCAATAAGGCTGATAAAATACTAATGGGACAGCAATAATGTAATTACAGGAATGGCTGATTAAATCAAGATAATACTTAACAGAATAAGGTAATTTCAAATCTAATGATTATATTAGATTATATCATCATTTCAGTGACACTGAGAGGTGACTAGAGATGGAACTTTAACTTTCAACTTTTTAACAATTCAATTTACATTTCTTTAATTGCTAATATAGAAAAAAAACCCTTTCTATTTTCTCTATGTTCATTGAGAGAGCATAGAATATTTCCAATTCCAGTTTTCTTGAAGAAAAGCATTCTTTCAAAAGATTAGAAAGGTACTTAGTTCTGAATATTGAGAGCTGGATAATGGACGCATAAGTACATGCTGCTGAGCTGAATCTTGTGAAGATTATTAGAAAATTATCCCACTGTGGTCACTGGAAATATTCCTTCTGATTCTGGCAAAAACTGGAATAACCCACTAGTGACTAAAGTTTTCAATCTTCCCAACATTTTATGCTGTATTTAAAATAATTTTGAGATTCTTACAATTCTTTGGGTCTTTGTTGTTTATTTAAACTAGGAAAAGATCTTTCAGTGATGCTGTTAATCACTAGCTATAGAGTATAGCAGAGATGTCAGACATAAATATTCAGAAACTATAAGGCAGACATCATAAAAAGTATTTTTATCAAAAAAGTTAATTTGCCATAGGGAAATTCAGGGGAAAGTTTAGGGGAAATTTATTCTAACTCTGACTACAAAAGTTTCTGAGGTCAATCTGTGATCCAAAAGAGCCTCTTAAAAATCACGGCTGTAAAGCACACAGACGTTTGCATTCAAAGACATTTCTACACCTCCACATTGCCGTGAAAGTGGGAATGGAGTAAAGCTGCTGTCCTGGTAGTGTTGAGTGGGAGTGAAGCTGGTGAAGCTGCATGATTCCTTCAAGTAGAGCTGTGCTTCCAGACCACTGAGATGGACTAGAAGCAGAGCTGCAGGTGCAGCTGCTCAAGTTGCTGACTGCCTCTCTCATGTTGAAGCCACAGAAGTGTTCCTTTTCTTCCTTGTGGTGTTTTGTTCTGACAGATGAACAGTGGGTTGTGGCGAGTAGGTGCCTTGAATGGAGAAAGAAAACCCTTCCAGAGAAAGGCAAGTAACATTTCTGGAAAAATGTGGTGCACTCACCTAGGATCTGGCAATGAAGATAAGCAGCATAAGGATGCTGCTGAACACAGAAGATGACTACATCAGAGAACTTGCAGCTCCCACTGTTCTTCACCCCTGCTTTCAGTTGCCAGGGAGAACGGAATAATGCTGACAGCAGAAACAGGATGATTTGGAACTTGGTACCTGCTATTCAGAAGGTTCCAACACCTTGTGAGTGATCATGGTCATGCAGGTATTGCTTGTACAAGCTTTTCTGTTGGGGACTGTGATAACACATACTTTCCTTGACTTTTTACATGTGGTAACTCTCTCATGACTGTTGAGTTTAAGTTAGGAAATGTTACTGATTGCAAAGTCACTGCTCCAAAGGACATCTCTTTGTAAACAGCATTGCAACAATACATCTTATTTATACATTTGCACAACATCTTATTTATGCATTTTTAAACAATATGGCCTTGTTTTGCATGTATTTTTGTGTATGTAGTTCTACAGTAATACATATAGAAATACTATGTGCACAACTGTATTTGCACACATTGGCTCAGAATAGTCAAACTTGACAAAAAACACATTTTCACTCTTTTCTAAAATAGCAGTGCTCCTTATTAAGTAAAGGACAATGTTATTCCTTGGAACTCTTAATATTCTTCTATCTAACAGGAAGAAAAGTATTGACAAGCAAAGGCCCACCAGATACCTAAGGGAGATGACATAATTATTATTCATTATTAATGAAGCTATTGCCTCATTCACATGAAATACAGAGCACTTAATACTCTATCTACCTCATCTTCCCATCAATAAATACATTCTCTCTAGAATGGGATATTATATATCCTCACTTGGGATATCTGTTCACATGGAATCCACTAATCAGAAGTTTCAGTTCAGTTTGACTTTGCCTTGTCTTTGGCTTTAGCTCATTTGGTTTTGTAATCCTGGTGCACATCACATTATGATATTTAACTCATTAACTCATGTATCCAACAAGAATCACAACATTCAGACTACTTAAGAAAAACATGAACAACACACAAACTCAGCCATGTAGGGTTTTCTTCTGCTTGCCTGCTATTTAGAATGAAAAGCAGCATATGAAGGGGAATAAGACTGGCTGGGGGTCAGCACAAGAACATGTTAGCAGAGGAGCTCAGCCACATGGCACACACTCCCTTTTCAGTTCAACTTCTGCCACATTTTTTGTGGCATGTTCAAAATTTTCACACTGCTGGAAAGAACTGAAGGCTGTTTTTGCAAGATGTTTACATGGCAAGTGATTCCTATTCTGGGTTGTTTTGCAAGCTTAAGAACTAGGTATCTGCACCAGAAGTCCCTTAAATAGGATGGGCAGTACCTCCCAGGGGAGCTTTGGAGGGAGCTGCACTGACATTGCACGACCAGGCATATATATTCTCCTTCCATGACACAGCCTAATAAAATACAAGTGTATTCAATAATAATTGATTTGATAGACCATAGATTCAGAGAGGCAAGTGATAAAACAGATAATGGCTCAGTGCGTGGCCAGGAAGACAGGCTGGCAGGAAGTGACTCATCTGCCCCTTGACTGCACAAAGCACTCAAAAAGAAAATTCATCTGTAGGTTAGCCCAGCAGACTGTCACTGCCATAGTGCTTTAAATTCTCCAATCACTGGGCTATTGTAGCACTCAAAAAACATTAAAACTTGTGATTATTTGTGGGGGAAGTTGGTTTATAATGGGAAAGGAAAGAAGTTAGCAATGTTCCCTGCCAAAGCACTGAGAGATGGGTTCTGTAGCAATGGCAACAGTGAGGGAGAGAGTAAATCAGCAGCAGGTATCATTTTCTTGTTACTGTGAGCTCCTCATTTATCTTGGAAGCTCCAAATTCATGCTATGAATCAGAAGCAGTACCACAACAGTAGTATTTCAACTGGTCTGGTAAAGAACAATCTCAGCAGTATCTGCTTTTCCAAATTTATTCTTTGGTTACTTACCCCTCACACTTGGGTGAGTAGGACCTGTTTGCAGACAGTTTGGAAAGGCAACAGTACTTTTCCTCCAGCAGTACAGAAAAGATGGGCCTTTCTGCAAGCTCAGTGGAATGTCCCTTTCCCTCCTTTTCTTTGCTTCTAAATGGGAAATCTCAAAAAACTCTGCTCAGTAAAGAATCACTGTTCCATTTCATAAAGTAGTATGCTGACTATTTCTAATCAGGAGAGAAAAGTTTCTTTTTTACTGATATACTATCTAGCATATTATCCCACAAAAACTAATCACCAGTAAGACACTACCAAAAATGACAAATTCACTCTACCTAAATTCTACAATCTATGTTTGGATTTAGCTGCCTAAAACACATCTAAGTGGCAGATAGTGACCAAACCATGCTCTTTCCAGAAAGTCTGGAATGCCTCCAGGGCATTATCAAACTCATCTTAATGTGCTCAAACATATTATTTTGAAGGTTGGAAGCTTGGCTAGTAAAGACAGTAGCTATGTTCTGGCTTTGCACTGGCCAGCCAGTAACACCCATGGAACCCAAAAACTAGGAAAGAGGATTTCTGACTGTAAGAGACCACCATGCAGGCAGCTGATGCAAAAAAATTCAAGTAGGAAGACCATCACAAATGTTCATGGGTCCAGAATTCTTGACCCTTCTTTCAGTGCAGACACAGCACCCCGTAGGATACGTCTGATTTCCATGGGCAGTAGGTCATGGGTGCACGTCAACCTCACCCTGGCATAGGTGTGAGGAGGAACATGACAGGGTGGCTCTGTGCTTTGGGAGGGAGGTGGATGAATTCCATTTGTTTTGGTAGATGGCACGTTTCCAGTGGAAGAACTACCACACAATCAGTCTGGACAGCAATGTTTCTGTCATTTTGCTGAACTCTGAACAGTAAGCCAACAGAATCCTTAGTGTTCTCACAATTTCCCTGTACCACTCTGGTGTACTTGGGCCTCACACTCCCTCAATTCTCTGAAATTCCAAGTGTTTTAACTCACTTGGTTTCAAAGGATCTACTTCTAAGCAAATCAAGAGAGAATCAGATCTTTCTGCTAGAAAGTCTCCCAAGGGATTTACTCTGCAGTAAGCAACCACTCTATTCTCTGTTTACCTTGCAGGTAATAACAAGAATATTCTGTGGAGAATTCAAACACAGAAGAAACATACCAGGCAAGTCACTAGAAGAAAATTAAGGCTTACCTTTCTCTGCAAACATGTAATGCATTAGTAGATTAACTTCCCATTAAACAAATGTAGGACACAAGGTGCAGCATGCTACAGAAGACAAACTACATATGAGATGCAGTAAAACTCTAATAATAATTAAAATATCCAAGTAAACATTATCTGGCTCAGAACCCAGCTACACTAGGGAAGCTCTTCACTGTGCTGCTAGGTTTGAAGTGTAGTTTATCTTCCAGGGCTTAATGCCTGCATTGAAGTTACCCTGGTTACTGACAACTCCCATTCAATCACCTGAAATTCATTGTCTCTGCAGAGGGGAACTGTGTGTTTATTACAGAGTTGGACTTTGATAAAATAACCCAGAATACAGACACAGATATCTGAACCAGTGTATTTAAAACCAAAAGTAAAAAACAGAAAAAAAAGCTCTCAATCTGTGTTTTCAACATCAGCTGTGTGACAAATCAAAGATGAAGCAAAGTTGTCATGATATTCATAATACAGAAACATTTACCATAGCATGATGATAGATCACAATATTGGTAACTATGCTGAGACAAATTGCACATACAGATGAACAAAATATAATGACATAGCTTGAGCGCCATCATTTTTCTAAGTGGCACAGTCACTTGGAAGGACAAGCTGAATAATGTGTAGTTCTGAGTGTTACATGAAATAAAGGACAAAGTCAATTAAGAGTGCTTTTCTGCAAGATCATTCACTCTGAACACACCAACATAGCTATTCAAGTCTTTAGGGTTCATCAGTTCAATCAAAACAATGAACTGAGATAAACAGTCTTGGGAAGAGTTTAGAAAACTAAAATCCAAATCAGGCCTGCAGCACAAGAAGTTCTTGCTTATGTAAAGTATATAGCCCTTAAAGAAAGATGTTCACAGGTCCAGGATCATTCTATGAAATGTTTTGAAAGCCATGGATACAAATGATAGAAGGGTGAAGATTAAGAATTGCATGTTAAATAATTGGGAGCATAGAAATTTTACGTACTTGGATTTTTCCTAACCTCTTTATCCCAATCAAAATCTAATGTAGCATCATCCAGCTCTGCTATGGAGAAGAGAGATGTTTTTGTGACCACGCTGGCTGTACTAGAATTTCCAAATGCAAAACTCCTCCTTTTGCTAGGATTGCTCACGTGCACCTGCAGCGATGGGCTGTGGCTTTCCTTGCTGGCGTCTTTCTTAATGGCAGGTGAGGTTTCTGATTTTGCCTCAGGACGTGATACAAAGGAGAATGTGGACAGCTTAGCTAATGTGCTGGAGCGCACCTTCCCTGTGCTTGGACCACCCAGTTTTTCCTCTGCCTCCCTTTTCTTCTCAGTGGGTGGAGGTGACACAGCACCAAAACTGACATCAGAGCGTATTGCTTCACTTTCTCTGATCTCTTTCCCTAAGGCCCGACTCTGCTGCTCTTCTTCCCCTTTATTATCAATTGATCTTTTTTCCAAACTACATTTTCCTAAGCGAGTCAATGTCATCTTGCTTTTCTCAGGTGGGCAGCATTCTTCTGGAAGCTGCTCTCCCTGGAGCTGCTCTCCTGGCTTAAAAATAGTTTCACTTGGAAAATGAGAAAATTCTTCATTTGTCTTCTCTGGAGAATGACCAAGCTTTGTCCTTGGTCTGAAAGAAAATTTAGCTAGTTTAGCAGCTGGGGGACTTTCACTTCCTTGCTCATGGGAACTCACTACCTTTGTTTCCTTCACTACTTGATCTTTACTTCTTTTTTTTATGGAAACTGCTGTACTTTTTGCTGCTACTGCTATGCTGTTCTCTTCTCCTAGCACAGAATCTGCATCACTTGAGAGATCTGGCAGGCCAGAGGCAGGTAATACTGAAGGAAGGGCCTTTGCCTCGGGGTCCTGTGTACTTGTAAAGAATCCATATGACTTCTCCCTGTGCAGCCTCTTCCAGCTTCTAGAAGCATGTTGTCTAATAACTGAATCCTGCACACTAGCACTTGGTGCTGGGTCTGTAATACTGTCATCTGAAGAAGAACAGTTGTGTTCTTCAGTCCTTTTCCTCCTTAACTTGGAAACTTTGTCCTTTTGTTTCAGAGGAGCATGCAGATCCACAGATGCTGGTGACTCTCTTATTCCATTTTGCTTCCTTGGTATTGAAGCAGAGCTGTCTTCAGAACCTGAAGTTTTTGAAGCCAAATTATTTGGAGATATCTTGGGCACATGAGACTTCCTCTGAGAATTTTCTTCAGCATCAATGCTGCTCTCTTCCATGCTGTCAAACCATGCCAGGCTGCTTGCATTTCTGTTATTACCATGTGCTGGGTTGCACAAGGGTTCTAGATGAATATTCTCTTCACAGCTGCCTTCAAGCAAAGGTGTCTGTGGCCCAGAGTTATCCCCTTCTTGATTTGAAGGTTCTGACTGAGACCTTTGCTTTGACTGCCCAAAGGCATCGTCATTTGAGCACCTTATGGTGGGATTGGAATTTGTTTCTTCAGGATGCTGCTGGCATGAATTTTCCATTTGCAATCTACACATTGGAAAAAAACACAATAGTAAATAAATTTTCTTCCTTTTTCTTTCCTCATTGCATTAGTGATACGCAATATGCATGACTGGTGGAAAGCTACAAATAATGTAGGTCACGAAAGTATATTATTAAGTTTCACATACAGCTCTGAAAGCTGGTGTTGCAGTCTGTGATCTTTCAGCACCTTTGACAGTAAGTGGCAGAATTTAGTGTCCCCAGTAGAAGGCAGGCAGATGGAAAGAGAAAGAAACCACCTAAACTGCATTTCCTTGGGAAACCAAACAGAAAAAAATAAAAATGAAACAAATAGCTTTGCACTACTTACAATCATTGCTAGAATCCCATACAGGTTTCACACATTCTGTAAGTCTACCTTCTAGAACAGGAACCTAATTAAATCTTATCCTGAGACAGGTAAAGTCTCACATGAGTTACTGGAATGGAAAACCTGGGTATTACTTGGAACAGTGGTTGTTTTTGGATTTCCCTCACAATCACTACACTCAACACGTCAAAAACATGATAGAATGAAAGCACCTCAAATCACTTACAAATCTTAATTATCACTGTCTTTGGCTATCAGTATTATCAGGGCCTTCCAAAACTAGAGGTGCTTGAGTGAGAGTTCCCTCCAATCTCAGAATAGCTGATGTTCTATTGTACCTAAACATGTATTTTCCAAAGCAGACAGCAATCTGGTTTTTGCTAAACAGCTTCTCTGCCCTGGGAGAGATACAACACTATACAGACATGTATAAACATGTTTAGAATAATTACTGTAATTGTTTACTAACATGTATATTCTTAAATTTTTAAATGGAAGGTGGTAGAAATTATATGACTCATCAGGAAGGGATGAGATACATGATACATGCTAGTTTTATTGAAATACAGTTTGGGGGGAATGCGTGGAGCAAGTCTTGCAAAAGAGAATGGGTTGTTTTAAAGAGGACATGCATTTAGCATTCCCTAGGCTGCTTAAGAGAGGGAAGAAGAAATCAGCTTAATTTGCAGCAGAGGCCATTTGGTGGGATATTGGGAAAACCTTTATGGGCATTGGGTGGAGCAATCATGGTAGAGACTACAGAATGGCAACACAAAATCCTCATCATTAGAAGGCTTCAGAGCAGATAATGTGAGCTCCTGCCAGGAAGGTCAAATGCAGCCTTGATCCTCTCTTTGTATTTGATCTCCCATCCCATCCTGCATTTCTATGACCTCTATGAATTACCTCTGTTTTAAAACCAACTTTTGTATGTCTGTTGAAGATATCTCACTTTCATGTGTTTCTGTTGACTCTGTGGTTATTTAACATATCATTACTATAAGTTACAAAATAAGTTTCAAAAATATTCAAAGGAAAAGTGAATTCTCCCAGCTGTTTCCATTAATTTCAACAAAATTAATATTTTATCTTCCTTTAATGGTAAGAAAAAACAAGTTTCTTTAAAGCCTAATCTCATTTCAGGAAGAAAATGTGGGGAGTTTTTGGGGTTTTTTTTGGGTTTTTTTGTGGTTTGTTTTTTTGGTTTTTTTTTCTGTTTGTTTGTTTGTTTGTTTGTTTTTTGTTTGTTTGGTTTGGTTTGGTTTTTTTTTTTTTAGTTTATTTCCTTCCAATTCTAGGGTTTTTCTCTCAGGTTAAAAGCTAAAAGTTTTCATTAAAAGTTTCCTTTTAATAACAACAAATATCTTTCCCAAAGGTTATTGCAGTGAGCTGAAAACTAGAGATGTAACAGTGAAAATTCCAGCATGTAAAAAAGAAAAAACACCCAAAAGAACAGAACTTTGATTCAGGCTTACATTTTCTATTAACAGAAAGAGAAGGATTCTGACAAGCCCAATACAAAAGGTGGCTTAAAAAATCATGAAGCAAATCTGCTGTATTTTACCAAACAAGTAGCAAAAAGTTATATAAAATTATTTGCTCAGCTACAGAACCTAGTATTTTGACTCTAAGAAGCACATTTGAAACTTATCTGAGTATAATGTTAAGATATGAGTTGGGAACTCATTAAAATATTTGTAAATTCTATAACCCAGAGGCAAAAGTGATCTCTGAGTGCTACTTTAAAACCATCTCCCTGATTATCCACATCCTCTAAAGAAGGAGTCCCTTGTAGATATTATTGTGAAACAAATTCTGTTTCCCTTCTGAATTAGTTTGTTACTTTGTGTATTACAACCTGTCAAGTCTTTGTAGCTCTTTGTGCAGAAGATCTTTCAGCTCCAGCCGCTCCAATATGACTTCACACTGTGTTCGGTATTGCTCCATTGGATTTTCTGGAAATGAAGTGTGTAAGGCATTGATGCCTCCAAGAAGTGCACCCCCCTATGGCACCAAGGAGATAAAAAAAATAAAAATAGGAAACTACCTTTATTATAAAGCACCAAATTTAAACAACAGAGACATGTTATCTGAAATTCTCCCTTAGATATTTTAAAGCTGAAGGCAGCAAATATTTGCTAACTGTATCTGTACAAATAATTCTATTAGATCTGCTCACATGGTCAAAATTGCTCATAAACATAAAGCAATTACATGATCAAGACTGCAGTTAACTCATACCTGTTTATTTTTATTGAAATACAGAATGGGACATCCACCTAAAGCTTGAGAACATCATGACTGAAAATTAAAAGTAAGAATGAATATATTTTCCAAATATGTTGTAAAAATTGTGCTCACGAGAGGATTTTTTTTAACTGAAGAAGTTCTGACTGCTAGAAGTTTTCATTAGCTTTGCCTAATTTCTTAAAGGAAAAGACCTGGATATTAAGACTTATCAACACAGGGTAAATTATTGGGCAGAAATATTTCTGAATAGCATTTTAAGAAGAACTTACTACTTGTGAATAATTCCAGTGAATTGTAAGTGATTTTAATGTGGGACAATTTTTGCTGTACCTTGTAAAAATGAAGTTTGTTTTTATTGGGAACAGAGCATCTGCACAGTGATTTGTTCCACAACAAATAATCTAGAATAGCTCTGTAGTTAATTGTTCTTTGGAAAGAAACACCTCACACCACAAACCCTCTATTTTGCCACAGATTAGTTAACACTGACCATTCCTGTCTAACGTAGAAGCTCAGTACAACTAATGAACAAGATGTGTATCAAGTGCCATGGGCACAACAGCAAAAGTCATTGAAGTCTCTAGATCCAGAAATTGCTACCTATGGCATCACATGGATTACACATCTTCAATTGTGGTAATTTCCAGTTCTTCCATTTTGCAATGTTAAAATATTACATTAAAAAAATTACACTGAAAACCATTACTCTGTGGCTAATTAAAGCTCTCTAAAACTACAACATGCTAAAATTAAGGCTGTCCATGCAACCTTTAATGCATCCCACTGAAGTTACCACTTGGGGGGTTTTTTCAGCCATCACTTCAGAAACATGATACATTTGTTCCACATAGAAGCACCAGTCTCTTGGCATGGAAAAGGCTAAAGCAGAACCCCTCTGCTGTATTTTCTTCAGGAAGGTTCATAGGGAATGAGGCAGGGACTCAGGCTCTTGGTTAGAACAATAAAAAGCAGACAAGGAGGACCAGATTCCACCTCTGATGCCATGTTCCAGTTCTTGTGATTCAGAAAGAGCCAGTGAAGAAAAGAAAGAAAATAAATCTCTAAGTGAGATCCTGATGTGGTATGTGCACAGAAGGAAACTGCGGACAACAGGAAACATGCTCAAACACTCAAAGTGCCACTACTCTGAAACTGGGGTCCCAACCGTCTCTCAGGGGTATGATCTAGAGGACAATTTCTTCTGGACTGTACATAATTCAGCTCCAGATCAGACAAGTAGCACCATCTCATCACTTCGCAAGGACTGTGTTAAGATAGGTGAATTGGTATTTCTGAAATATTCAAGGCCACTGGAGATGAATTCCAAAGAAAAATACGTTAAGAAATTGAGAATATTACCTTTACAACAGCAGGTAATAAACAAAATATTGAGCAAAATGCTGACAAAAGATAGTTGCTTTCAAACTGAGTACTGTCAACATGTGACCTAAGGACCCAGAGAAAAAAAAAAGAGGACTATGTGGTTGTATATCCTGAGATATACAGCCATGGGCTACAATAATGTCTTGCCCTCACTGGCATTTCAGTCCTTTGCTTGGCCATCACAAGGAGCTTCTTTTAAATACTGCATGTGCATGTGAAATTCTAAGTGAATTTAAGACATTTGTGAAGTTTAATTCCTGTGCTGCAGCTCATGTCTCTGAGATACTTGCCCCTCTGAGATTCTGAGATATCATTTTGAGTAGAGGAAGGAAACCATATGACAAAACCACTGCAAACTGAGGGCAGAGGATCTTAAACAGAGAAAGTATTATGGGAAAAGTTAGTGGAAAGGAAAGGTGTAAAATGCCTAGGGATGGAAAGACAAATTATAAAAAGGAGTAAAAGGAGAGGGATTGGAAAGAGAATAAACCAAGGATGGAAACATGACCAAGAGAAGGAGGGAGATGATGCTAGCAAGAGAAAATGATGCAAAGAAAAGATCAAGCCAGGGGGGTTGGAACATGCTCACAAAAACAAAATAGGAAAGAGAAATATAAAGGTGAATTAGAGGGCCAAACGAAACAAAAACTCCAGTGAAGTTGGTTGATGATGAAAATGTGATAGTCTTCCTTCCCAAGAGAGCTCACAAGGAATACCCAGTCACAGAAGAACTGTGAACTTCAATTTTATACTGGCAAAACATGTTGTAGAAGTTGCAAAGACAGCGTCAAAGAGGGAGTTTGCTGAGCTAAAAGGTGGCAGCCAGTCCTTCCAGAATAATACTGGCACTTCCTCATTTACAACTTCATTCTAGAGACTGACAATTAATCAGCAAACATAGGATGTATCTGTACAAAATGTTGTGGGTTCTTTTTTTTTAGAGAAGTAATCTGTTTCTGAAAATAAACTTTTGCATGCTATTTCTATCTTTTTTTAATAAAACAAATAAACCACTTCCTTCAAAAATAAACTACTTGAGTGATTATTTATACTTATCAGGAGGAAAGTAAAATCTGACCTTAAATAGCAAAGCTCAAATTTGCATTTTCCTAGCAAAAATGAACATGTTTGCCTACTTGCTCATATGAAGCTGAGAGTGGAGCAAAGATGGCAAGCATACCAAGTACCCCCAGGTAATCTTCTGCAGTCATAATTCAGGCAAATTTCTCACCGACACTTATTAGACAAAAACTTGTTACACAGTGTAGTGGGTTGACCCTGGCCACGTCAACCTGCAGCCCTTGAGTGCAGGACAATATAAAAATGAAATGGTGACCCACAGTTAATACAATTCTTTTACATTTACTTGTGCTGATCAGGTAGAGAGAGACACACAGGGGATACATTTGTTATTATTATTATATACATAGGTTTCACTTTTTGATGTTACAAAAAGAAAAAAAAAATCAGTATTTCAGAATTCTTATATTCAAAACCATATTAATTTGAAACCACTGTCCCATCAATTTTCCATCTAGTTAATTATAGGTTTAATTACAGCTAATGAAGACTAATGTGGTATCTTCTGCAGTTTCAACAGCTTCATATTTTAACTTTGATGCAGTGCTGTCATTGGAAAGCTGAGTTCTTCAAAACAGTGCAAGATGAAGTGCAGCAGACAGTGAAATAATTTTCCTACTTAATAAGGTCAGGCCCTGTAGTAATTTTGAGATAAATTCCATTTGCAACGTTGTGCAATAGATTATCTGTGGCACAAACTGCAATTAGTCTCTCAACCCTCACTGAAAGGACAAGGGACACCACAAGTGCCTACCTGCCATATGTGACTTTGTGCATCTATTCTGAAGAGCTTTGACTCCAAAAAAAGGAGCATATCTACTTCCACAAAGGCCTTTCAGGCCTATTGAACTAATAGGTGCTCTGTAAAACTGTTTTTATTTGAAACTATTTAAATCAACCTACACAGCAACATAGGAAATGCCATTTTGGATCAGGCCAGTCAGCTGAGTAGCAGAGTACACCGTCACTGAGAGAGCCAAACCCAAACATTTCAGATGTGCTAAAAACCCCATGCATAAAACTTTGGATAATCTGCTTATGGTAATTTTTTTCCTTCTCCAAAGCCTGAAGATTTATTTATCTTAAAAATCTGTCTGAAGTGTGTCTATATTATTTTCCACATTTCTACTAAAAAAACCCTCCTTCAGATTCACATTTATTTTACTAATTCTAAATGTGCTGCTTTTTCAACATCCTAATAATAATATAACAGTAAACTAAAATCTAACCCTTCACATTTTTTCAATGCTTTTTTGCATAGAAACATTATGTAAATCCATGTGATAATTGGAATGCATGATTTCCAGACCAACCAAAGTTTTGGAATTTTAAGGTTTCTAAGAATGAAATTTGTCTTCTAAATATTCTGAGTTTTACTATTACTACCAACATAGTTTAAAATTATTTAATGGCAAAATAAATTGTAGGTCTAGGAAACTGTTTGAACTTGCTCCAAAGAATTATTTGGTTCTCTCATACCTAATTAATGAGTGACTATACAACATCATGAAAGAAAAACCTGCCTCAAAATGTCTTGAAAATGTAGACTACCTAAGCCAACAGTATGCCAAAACTTTACTTAGACTGCATAGTGTATAAAAAGGTAGTAGGCCTTTATCCTAATCCAGATTTTTTCAGTATAATCTCTTTTTAAGGATTTTAACAATCAAGATGGACTAGAAAAGACTTGTCAAAGTCTCTGATTGCCTACTTTGCATGAATCCATAGAATCCTTTCCAAAGAGAAGAAGGGAGCTGGCACATGTCTACATGCAAAACTGAGTCCCTTAAATGTGGTATTGCAGCAATGGCAATGTCTGCAAGAAACCTTACCTGCATAGAAGATTCCATCACTGACACTACAGTTACAGCATCTTCCAAAGTCACAGTATCCCTAAACATCAACCGGGCATGAGCTATCAAAAATAAATGGGTGCAAGTGTTACCAAAGTCAAAAAACAATTTTTTTGTATTTTTACTAGAAGGAACAAGATATTTCTTCAAATCTCTTCAGCCCTCAAAAATCCATGTATGGGCATAACTTAAAAATAAATACAATGATTTTGATTTCAATGTCAATTTCAACAGAAACCGGAAGGATTAGTTTTTCTAGTGAACAACAGGGTGTATTTTCAAATTGCAGTTACAGTGACAGAATAAAGATGCTTAAAATTCTGCAGTTAAAAAATGTAAAGTGCTGGATATCACATCAAATAGTGCGATATGAAATATCCTTATCTACGTAGGCACATGTCATCACCACAGAGTAAAAAATAAGGTCTAATTTTCATCACAGGTCAGAAAAAAATGTATTTCTCTGCCTGGTCTGTGTCAGAGATTTGGTATTATTTAAAATGCTTTTCTCTACAATAGCTTTATTTTCTTTCTTCCCTCTCTTTCATCAGCCAGCATAATAAAAGTGATTTTTGTAAATAGATATAATGCAAATAATTTACCACATGAAGCCTTTTTCCTAACTGGCCATGGAAGAACAGTCGGTTCTTATTCAGCAATAGAAAGACAGGTTCGTTAATACCATCCAAATAATACTTTGAAAGAACAAAGTCCTACTAAAAGCCCCAGTCTGATGAACTGATAAGAAGGGAAGAAACACTGAATGGGAAAATTACATGTGAATCTTGAAAAGTTAGGAATGTCTTTCACTTAAATGGAGAAGGTCTTTCCCTCAAAATAGAGAACAAAACACAAACATCTAAAGTAGGAGGTGCTACACTGCCATTTATGCTTGCTATACAAAATAAAGTACATTATTTTAAATTCACCCTGAAAATATTTGATATGCCATTTTAGAAAATGAAACCATTTTATAAAATAAAATAAGCAGAGACTTACTGCTTCCTTTGAGTCCTTTCTTATAAATGAAATATGACTTGAACTCAGAGTTGGAAATTTTTGAGTTGTATGGCAAAATATGGGCTTGACTACTAATACTTCAAGAAACAAAAAATATGTTATATTTTATGTGATATTAATTTTAGTATTATTAATACTTAAAAAATACCCTTATTTTGTTATATTAATTTCAGAGTAGAAGCAAATATTTGACTCAAATGAAGCCAAGCAAATCCTGAGATTGTCTCCTATAAAGAAACATAATTTCTGAGATTTTTCTCTTGAATGTGACTTTTTCCAGAGGTTTTAATATTTATTGAATACATGAGAATATCAAAATTAAAAATGGTTTTGATAGTCTAAATGTAACACCCTTTCTCACACTCAAAATCTCCAATCCCGAGGCTCTTTAGATGAGGAGGACAAAACAAGATCATACAAGAATCACCTATCCCCACTTCCACAAAAAAGCTGCTACTCTGCTTACACTATAATTATAATGTTCTATTCCTTTCATAAAGGTTAATTGTTAGCCTAAAAATAAAAATGCCAAGGCCTTACCTTCTGCAAGGCGTATCAGGCTCTCCAGCAGGCGGATGGTGGTGCGGGCAGCGTTCCTGCAGTCACTCTGACGCTGCATCTGATAGTAGCGAACAAGGATCAGGTTGCTCTCATCAGACAATTTTGGCTGTATGCTTTTTATAAGGCAGAAGTAGGTCTTCATCCTTTCCATGCTCCAGAGCTTTTCTGATTGGCTTGGGCAGCCTGCATTACAACACCCCTGTCAGTAATTCTATAACAACAGACACCAAGCTTCTTCCTAAGAACGCCTGCTAAATAGACAGTTGACTATGAAAGACACATTACTGTACTTTTGGGGCACACTGGCTGTTTGTACACTAGTCCTCAAGGCCTTGGTTAAATTCCAGTGCAGAATTTTACACACCATCCCATCCCTCCACTATCAAAATCCACGGTAAAGCCACCAGTAATTTCCAGAGAACTGCTGTGGGCCTCACTACCCACCAGATGGTACAGGCAGTGCCAAGTGCTCAGGAACTCCCTAAAATGAAAGATGCTACACAAATGTATGCACTTCCTCTGGCTGTTTTACCTGCTCTGTTGGAGCCAAGAGCTACCTGCCATATTCTGAACATTTTTTGTAGGGAAATATTTTCGAAAGGAAAGGAAGCTAGCTGAAGAAATTCCCTCTAACCACTTCTTCTGTAAAGGGGATCGAAGCCATGTTCCATGATGTGGATGGGGAAGGGGCTGCTCAAAATCAAATCACACTGCCTTCCCTCATTCCAGAGCACAAAGTTCCACATGGGGAATGCTATTGCTCATTCTTTGAGTCCTGCAGCACATGCATCTCTGATCTGTTCTGCCTGAATTAAGTTTCTAATTAACAGCAAGTACAACAGCAAGGCATATAGGATCTGCAGATCAAACACTGTAAAGGTGTGAGATGGAAACAATCCACTTACTGAGCAGCCTGGGCTGAAATCTCTTACAAATGATCCCAGAGTAAAAGTAGAGGGTTCTCAGCTCACCCCTCTTAATTAATTAGTGATCTACTTGAAGAACAACCATACAGCAGAAAACCACCATGACAAAAATGCAAACACTGATTCATTTGAAAGATTCAAGAATAGCAAACTAAAAAATGGATGAAAATAAAGAAAGAAACCCCACAGACCAAAAAAAAAAAAAACTCCAAACAAACAAGCAACAAAAACAGAAACCAACCAACAAAAAAACTCCCACCCTCAAAAAACCCCAACCCAACAAAACACCTTATGATTTAGAAAGACTCCTCTTACCTTTATTTTGCAAGATGAAGGATGAAATTATGTGGTCCCATTCCTCATTCTTTGTATCTAACAATACCAAAACCAGATCAAATCTGCTCAGCAGGGGACTGCCAAGAGCTATGTTGACAGAGACAGACTCATTGGGGTCATAATGGCCTTTAGGGTTTGTTGCTGCCAGGATAGTTGTCCTCGTGCTAAGCTTGCACACCAAGCTAGAGAAAGGTATGGAGAACATTATGGTTGAATTAAATTGGATAGGAGAAAGGATTTCAAAGTGTTTAAAAACTTTTGTGGTTTTATCCTATAAAGAGCACATCTTATCTAGAAAAACCATAACAGCTAAATAATGTACACAATTATTGTATTCATATTTATTATATGTACAGCATTCTTCAGTCAGATAACAGCAACTAGACAGACAGTGATCTGGATACCAAAAGGCACCAACCAACATTGCCACAAAATAATCTCTGTATATAGCTAGATCCTTAAATAGTGAAAACCAACACTACTTTTCAGAAATAAATATTACATTGCAGGATTGTACAATATACAAACACTTTTGAATGCTGGAAAGCAACACTTTTGCTTAATTCATATTTTAAGAGAGCAAAATAAAATGTGACATGAATGTATGTTTTATTCCTGTGTATAAATAAGAATATGAACGCAAGTTAGCAGTGATGGCAGCCATACCAACTGAAACAGCCATTTTCTACTCTTAACCATTATGTCCTAGCATGTGCTTGTAGATGTGGTGAGAGATTATTTTTGCTCTAGTAGTCCAAATGCACTCCTTTTGGATAAGGCAGCAGCAGAAGCATTCTAACTTTGGTTTGTCAGTGAGCTATTTCTAGTCAGCTCCCGAGTAACTGCTGCCTCACATCCAAAGTTCTTCTGTAACTGAGAGGAAGGACCACAGATCTTCCACTAGCTTATACCCAGCAGGAAAAAAAACCAACTTATTCTCCCATGCACCAAAATAAGACCTAAATTAACAAGGTGCTGAAGCTATGTGTGCTAAGTTACTATTCAAAAAATCCTCATTATATGTAGTCTTTAAAAGTGGGCATCTATGTGAAAGTTAGCAAACTGTGTTTGAGTCTATCAAATCCAAACAACTGCAACAAGGAACTCAGCTGAAATATGTCCCTGCCTTACTAAGGAGACAGGACCATATTGATCCCAAGTATTTGTGCCCAGCTGGCAAAGGCTGGTAATTACCCAGGTCAGGGCAACATGACCCTGAGATTAGCTCAGTTGTAAGAGCATGGTGCTAAAAACACCAAAGTTGTGGGTTTAATCCCCACACAGGCCATTCACTTAAGAATTGGATTTGATGATCCTTGTGAGTTCCTTTCAACTCAGAATATTCCGTGATTATTTGTCTGCTGTCTGATGAAGAGGATGGAGATGCTCAGAATAAGGGAAGGATATGATCACTTAGAGAAGTCAAGATGCAACTGGAGCAAGAGCTGAGTGGAAGGTGACAAGAAGGAATGTGGAAAGGGTGGTGCCTTTTGAGTAGCAGAGATTTCAGAAATACCAGCCAGGAAATAATTTGGGCCTGAATAAGAGCTGCATATCACTGACAAATTGAAATATGAGCTCAAAAATCCAAGTGGTGGGCAGGGGTAGTGGGGGGATAGATTTGAACACACACAACTTTGAAAAAAGAAAGGGAGGAATTTAAAGTAAGCAGGAGTTTATATTTATGCCACACCCAACATATAAAATTCAGCAGCCTGCAAATCTCTTGGAAAATAAAGCAGCCTCGAAACCTCCTGATGTACTTTGGTTACTAAGCAATATTACTGGATTTTACAGGACAGGAGGACATAGCCTCAAGCTGTGCCAAGAGAGGTCCAGGCTGGACATCAGGAAGAATTTCTTCACTGAAAAAGTGACTGCCCAGGGAGGTGGTGGAGTCACCATCCCTGAAGGTGTTCAAGAATTGACCAGACATGGCACTTAGTGCCATGGTCTAGTTGACAGGGTGGTGATCAGTCATAGGCTGGGCTTGATGATCTTTGAGGTATTTTCCAAACTTAATGACTCTGTGATTTTGTGGTTTTGGAAAAATGAAGCTCCACTCTCTGAGTTGCAACAAAAAAAGTCACAAAACGTCTCATTTCACATAGGATTATTACAGCCACTTGCAGCAAAGGGCAAGAAAAAGGATGCCAAGCAGAAAAGTGCCCTAGCCTATAGCAGTAGATTAAAAACCCAGCAGTGAAGAGGGTATGTATTTATTCTGATTGCTTGCAGCCTCTGGTCCAGTGCACTGTCCTTTGAAATGCTGACTCGTATAGTTTAGGAGTATTGATGACAACAAAACTGTTGCATACAGTGAAGAAAACAGATATATTTAATCAGCATCCCTCCAACATGTAAGTACAAGAGAAAAATCTCATGTTGTTTTCTCACATGTGCTAACATGCCACTTACCCTGCCTTTGCAACACTGATGGTTTGTTGCTCCATTGCCTCGTGGATACTGGTTCTGTCATGTTCCTTGATACTATTGAACTCATCAATGCAACAGAGGCCTCCATCTGCAAGCACCAGTGCTCCAGCTTCCAAATTCCACTCCCCAAATTCCTTCACAGCAGTCACTGTCAAACCTGAAGAATCAAATACTTCAGTCAGTCTCTTCCCTAAAATGCGGGAGTAAACTCGAGGGAAAGAAAGGGACCCAGCACAGCGGCTTGAGCCATGGACAGAGGGCAAACCAGCAGGAAAGCTCCATCATGTACTTCTACCACATAACTCACTTCACAGCTACCAGCAAGCAATCCCACTAGTGTTGGGGTAGACTAGCCTGGAGCTGTGGAGCAGATTCTGTTAAGCTTCCCGTGCTTGGACTGTGACTTGTCTTAGAACTTTGTTAAATGAACAAAAGGGATTAGTGTATTAAGACTAGATCTGGCAGATCATACTGAAAATTGGGGCAAAGGCAAAGATTGCAAAATTATGGAACAGACCCATTCAGGACTCCACATCAACTCCTAAAATGGACAGAAATTTTGGAGCTGCAAATCAAAGCTTGGGAAAAAAAAATAAAATTAAATTGTCATTTAGCTCATGGCCCCAGAAAGTCAAATTCTTCCCTTAAACTAAGGAAATTAAATTTCTTTATGAGTTTTTGGTTTCCTCTACGCATTAAGCAAAAATGAAAATCCAAAGATGACCAAGGGTGAAATAAAAGGAAGAAATTTAAAAAAAAAAAAAAAAAAAAAAGTTTTTCACTAAATCTACATATGATACAATACTGGGTGGATAGCCAGGCAAAACTCCTGCATAACGGTGGAAACGACCACTCATTAGCAAGTATGTGCAGCTCCCTCCAATCCTATTCCCTATTTCCCTGCTTCTTTATTTTTAGCCCTTCTTTTCCATTCCAGTGTTCAGCTCAGAATATCCTCGTAGTTTACAAGCTGCAACCAGCCTCAAATCTCCTGGAATTCTATGGCAAAGCCTGCACAAGAATCCCCCCTGCCTCACCATTTGGCTCAAGGCTGCAAAGACCTTCTCATCACTGTGCAGCCCACCACAGTACTTATTTGTTTGCAAATGACCAGCAAAAAGTTACTGGAACTAAATGCTTCCTGATAACATAATATGTACTTCGACTTGTAATAAGGAATCAGCTCCACCATGTCCAGTCTTTCTTGGTTTTCCTGGACTGTATGCCGAGTGCCCTGGGCAATCAATCACACAGCAGAATTACAGAAACACAGAGTACTAGGCAGTACGACAGCCTGGCCACGCATTTATTTCTGAATATCCTGTGGTGGGGGTACACAACTTGCACCCCTGGAGCCATGGGCACTTTCTGCTCTCGCCCTGAGCCGTGAGGGCCGTCACTGGCAGTGCAGTGTCACTCTGCTCCTCGCTGTCCCGTGTGCATGGCAGCCATGAGATGGCCTCTGCTGCAGGCTCCTGCCGCCACACAAGATGGCCTCCCCTGCTGCACACAGGGCCCTCTCACCGGCAATGCTGCTGCACAGGCAAAATGTCCTGTCTCGTAGCACTTCAGGGCACCCAAGCATTCTACAAATAGAGGAAGGGGATGGTTTCCTGACAGCAGGGCCGTGTGACAGGCACGCTTGGTTCCCGGCACAGCCCCTCTCGGGTGGCCTCTCCAGCAGCAGCCCTCAGGGCGGTGCAGGCAGCCCGTCCCATCCGGGGCACCCAGCGCCCACCAGCAAAGCCGGCTGTGCTCAGGGGCTCCCCAGCCAGCAAGGTACCGAATCCCAGCACGGATATCCCTTGCCAGTGGCCAAGAGGTCACTGCCGTGGCTGCAGGCTTGGGCTCAGAGCCTGGCACCACTGCCCAGGCCCAGTGCCCTGAGCTGGGGGGGCTCCTGGCACCCGGACCCCACCAGCACCCAGCACAATCAGCACAGAAACAGGAAGATAAAAATCCACCAAACAAAGCGTAACAAAAACCCAAAGGGCTGAAATGGCCCCAAACTGAAAGTGCCCCTCCGCACCTGATGGAGACCCGCAGGCAAGGTGGTTTAGCCTGTGAATCACTGCTTTCATTCTTGTTAGGGGATGCTGAAAGCTTAATGCACCTTCCTACTTGATTAGACTCGTTTTGTGCATTCTGACAGCAAAAGTGCTTGTTCTGGGAGGTGTTGGGAACAATTTCATCATGAGTGCTGGCCTGAGAGTAGTTTTTCACTCTTCCCAAGCAGCCAGCATTAACAGTTGCTGTTTATACAATACTGCACAATCTTAGCATATTAAAAAAAAAAACCACTTAGGATTCTTTTAAACGCTTCTGAATCTTCCCTTTTATAAATAAGGTTAAATAAAACTTTAAAATGAGGTCTAGTTGCAAGCAGTTTTTTGTTTTGTTGAGATACAGTGCTTCTTTAATGTTTTGTTTAAATTGAATGGACAAGAGATTATTTTTGTCCCTGTTCTACCCATGGTTCCAATTTAGTTATGGTATTTTGCCCTACTATTCTTCCAGCCTCAACTTTCAGCTTAGGGCACTTTCCAAGCTGGATGCGGTCTTACATTGTTTACAACTTGCAGAGGATGAACATTTTCAAAGGAAATTAATTTCTTCTTCAGCTCATAGGGTTCATAACTTTAAATACAATATACTGACAAACGATGTATCTTCTATATATGAATCTAAACCTTATCAATTGAAATAAAAGTTATTGTGGTAAGCACGATATACACAGTCCCATAAGCTATATGCCAGCAATTCAAATAAAGTCGCATCTTAGGATTTAATTTTTTCCTTTTAAATAAAATCATTGCAAGGCAACAGCTTTCGAACTAAGGCAGAGTCCCTCTTGGTGATGAATCGAGAGCCGACTAATTGCGTGATAAGATCTTTCCTCCTGATTTTTCCCCTTGCCTGCATTTTAATGCACACAGAAGAAAGGAAAACAAATAATAAGGAAAAAAAAAAACTAAAATAAGAAGAAAAGAGATAAGCTCTCATTCCCTTTCCTGGAAATCAGAGAAGCAGATGTTCCGCGCCTCCCTCAAGCTCGCCCGGATCATCTCCCGCCCTGGCCCCGCCCCCGGCCCCGAGGGCGGCGCGCGGCGGGCGCGCGCGGAGGCCGCTCTGGCCGGCGCTCGGTGCCCGCCGTGCCCGCGGAGGGAGGGCCCTCGCCCGGCGAGTGGCCAATCCGGGCGGGCGCTGGCGGCGAGCAGGGGCAGAATGGGCTGTAGTTGAGCGAAATAGGGAAAGCGGCGAACAGTGTGGAGCGTTCCCGGTGTAAATAAAAGGGGGGGCGAAAAAAAAAAAAAAAAAAAAAAAGTTTGTGGAAGTCGCCGCCCTGCAGCCTCGCTCGGGCAGCGGCGCGGGGGCTTGTGCGGTGCGGGAGCCCGGCACGGAGGACTTTAGTGCGCGGCGTTAACACGCTCTGCCTATTGTTTGTGTTTTTTTCCAAAATATGGCAAAGGTTCAGGTGAACAATGTAGTGGTGTTGGATAATCCTTCTCCTTTCTACAATCCTTTCCAGTTCGAAATCACATTCGAGTGCATAGAGGACCTGTCTGAAGGTGAGTAGAATTTTTCTCCCCGATACGGATTTTGCAACCCCGGGCTCTGAGCTCGGGGCATTTAAGGCTTAAACTTTGCACAGGCCTGCGCCTACAATTTAACAGTCTTTCCACCTCGGCCGCATCGCCGTGCCGAGCCGAGGGGATGTGCCGGCCGGGCGAGGGGATGTGCCGCTCCCGCCGAGCCCGGCGCCGGGGAAAGTTGGCGGTGTCCGCCCGCTCTGGGCGCCGAGCCGGGCCCGCCGCCTCTCCCCGCCATCGGCGAGGCGGCGAGCTGCCTCAAGTTGCGAGGAACTTGTTAGAGTGGAGGTAGCCATGTTGCCAGCTTTGTGTGTGCGTGGGGGGAGCGAGCGGGAGACAGGAGGGTTGAACCGGGCTCGGCGGCCGCGCATCCCCGCGGGCACACGGGATGCTGCGTGTTTAGCCCCGGCGGTACTCGGAGCGCGGAAAGCGCTCCGCGGGGATGCGTTTCAATGGCCTCGTGCTCCATTTTAATACTAAAAAAAAAAAAAAAATTAAAAAATTAAAAATCACGGTGGGAGGCAGGGGCGGGCTGACTGGCTGGCCCCGCATGCCGGCAGCAGGCAGCCGCGGAAGGTGCGCGGGGTCGGGGGCACGGCTAGGAGGGGAGCGCTGGCTGCGGGAGCCCCCGCCTGGGGGGAGGGGGCCGCCCGCCTGCCACTATTTTTGGAAGTCACTCGAAAGTTACCGGCAGCCGCCAGCGGGTGGGGGATGGCCCCGGCCTTGCCGCCACACGGGGACCCCCGTCCTGAGCCGGGGCCGCCGCCGCGCTCCCGCCTTCCCCCCGAGTCGGGCGGGCCGCGAGCCGCCCTCGCCCCGGCCGCGCTCCGCAGCGCCGCCCCCCGGGCGGCCGCGGGACGCGCCCCGAGAGGCCGCGCGTCGCCCCGCGGGCGGGAGTTTCGAACGGCTCGGGGCGAGGGAGGGAACGCGGGGCGCGGGCGCCCGCCGGCGGGCCGGGGAGCGGCTGCTGCCCCGGGAGCAGGAGGAGGCCGCCCCGATGGGCTGCCTGTGAGCGGGAGAGGACACTGCCTGGCCGGCACTCGGCGGAGCCCAGCGCCGCCCGCTCGCCAGAGAGCTCCGCGGGCGGAGGGACGAGGGCAGGGCTGAGGAGAAGGGGAGTTGCGTGCTGTCCTGGCTCAGGTGCCCTGGCGGGCTCGCTGTCGCTGCGGTTTAAGTCGCCTCACCCCGCCTGCCTCTGCAGCAGCGCGTACTCGTGCGTGCCGGCGGGATGGTGACAGCGCGGGGAGGGAGGGACGGACGGCTGCCGTGGCGGGAACTTCAGAGGAAGTCTCGCCCGAGCCAGGGTTTCCTCTAGGCCTCCGCAGCCCGTCTCCTGCCTTCTTGCAACTGACCGACGCAGCAGCTGGAGCTGTGCTCCATGCCCCGCCACGTTGCTGGCTGGACCTCTTCGGTCAGCCTGCCCCATCCGAGCGGGAACATCGGACCCCCTCCGTGGCAACTGCTATGGCAGGTGGCAGTGCCCGTGACAGGGGCTCGTGCAATACGTTAAGCTTTTCATTTCCATAGCACAGCTGTATGTGATGTGCTCCTCACACTCAGGATTTATGTTAAAGTTGATCCTGGACATTCGTGATGAGAAGAATTATAGAAGGTCTAATACAGAATTCTCAGCTCCTTTCCCCCACCAACATGCAAGTTAAGACTACAGGATAAATTAAGGATGAGCACTGCTATCTTTCACATTTAAAAATAAGATGAAACACAGCCGTTGAATACTTGATAAAAAGTCATTGCCTCAGCTTTCCTATGTAATACATGTGTTTACTGTGCTGTTTTCAGCCCGTGCTCTGCAACACTGATCCTAAAATTAAATCCATAAACTCCAGCCCTCTTTCTTAAAGTGGATGTTCTATATCAACATACTCAAATAACACTTAAAATTTATTTTTTAAAAGTCTAGGTTTAGTACTAAATACTATGAGTTGTTTAGAACAAGTTTTATACTGTTCTCCTAGAATAATGGCACAGGATGGTGTGATAGTCTTAAAGTCTTAAGCAGTTTAGCCTAAAAGTCCTCACTTCTTGTAAGTACTAATTTGTCTTCAGATGCAGACAAGAAAGTTCCTTAATTATCCTGGATGAGTACCCTGCAATACTGGCAACAGCTAGTACTTCATGCTTAAAAGGTAAATAAAACCTCTGATACAGTACCTAGGAAGCTGCTGTGTTGTACAGAGGAGTAAAATCCCTTCCCAAGCCCTGTTTATTATGATAGTAAAACCTGCACTAATGGTAAAAAAAGTAAGCAAGAAGAATTCACTAATGAGGAAAGAGGGTTGCAATCTTAAAGCAGTCAAGTTCTGTTTCAAGTGCTATTTTTTTTTTCTCTGCTTAAATTCCATTCCTGCATCCAGAAACCATGAGGCAGGCCTTTGGATTTGCAAGTGTACTAATCAAGTTAATGTAATAGCTTACAGGTTTGTGCTTTTGCAAAGGCCATCAGGGCACTGTTCACAAGGGGGAAAAAAGAAATACACCATGTAAGTTTTAAGGTACAGTTCTGAAACGACAGCTTAATTAAGAAGTGTTAGTTATAGATTTTTGTAATGGTGGTCTCTTTTTTTCCCCTCTTGTTTTAATAACCCCAAAATCTGTCTTGCAAGATTAGTTTTACTGTTTTTTGAATCAAAAAGGGAAGGTGAAAAGCTGACCCAGGAAGAGCTAATTTGGGTTCATTTGCAGTTTCAACTAAAACATCTGTGGGGAAGAGACTGAGTTAGAAAACACTTAATTGTAATAAATGTTGGGGTTTAGTGCATGGCTTTAAGAAGCAAAATTCTACACTGACTTTTTTTTTTTCCTTTTTATTGGTCTATAATTCCATTTCAGGGTGTAGATAAGATCCAAGCATCACTATCTTTAAGAATACGGTCTAGTCATGCTGTCACAATTTTATGTACTTCCCAGGTATCACAAGTGACATATAAAGGAACGGGGGCATACAGTTAGTATGCCTGAAGCTTACTCAGTAGGTGACTTACTCAACTACGTTCCATGATTTGTGTAATTTAAGCTGTGAGGTGTATGTGTGCAAGGTGGGAATTTTGGTTTTGGGAGGTTAGTCTGTATTCAAGGATGTAATGATTTATAGGCATCATCCCTCTGCTGCAGCCATTCTGACAGACTTTGAGAAGATGCTCAACACAGCTCCCAATTAGAAAAAGGGCCCTGCTTTCTGTATAAATTTTGAAAATTAACCTCACTGTGAAAATAGAGGGATTCCTGTGATACAACTGACTAGAGAGAGAAAGTGGGATGATCTGGTTTGTGAGCACAGGGTCAGGCATCCTTAAATTTTTCTGATGAAGACAGGTAGGTCCTTGTTATTTTAGGCTTGTTGCCAAAGAAGTAATTTTAGGCTATGCAAAACTGTAGATTGGCAAGAGTGGAAGACCCCCTAACTGTGATGATAAATAATGCTTGTTTGTTTTGTTTTGTTTTTTTTTTTTTTCTTTTTTTTTAATGTAGATTTGGAATGGAAAATAATTTATGTGGGTTCAGCTGAAAGTGAAGAGTATGATCAGGTGTTAGACTCTGTTTTAGTTGGACCTGTTCCTGCAGGCAGACACATGTTTGTATTTCAGGTAAGTTTGATTTAACCTTTTCTAAAAGTTGTGTTAATTTGATTAGGGATAACTGTATCAAACTAAGAGGCACTTGAAAAATAATGGTAAAAAAACATTGAAATGAGCCCCTCAGGTATGATATACCTTCCTTTAAAGTCTGTTCTTGAGCCTGTACTTCTTGCCCCTGATATTTCTTGGTTATATTTTTTATTTGTGGTATCAATAATAACTGATAAAAGCACAGTTCCCATAGCTGCTGATAATTTTAACCAGTCTGGTTCATAATCAGTAGTGCCAATTGCTTGGTTTACACCAGCACCATCAGGCTCACCTCTTCTGCTGGTGGCAGTTTCAGACAATCAGGAGCACTAGGTTAATGTAGACAACACCTTCAGAGGATCAGGCCAACAAACTAATTGTAAAACTCAGCCAGAATAATCAAGATGTTTGTTTCTGTTTGGCAGAACATGATCAACTATGATGTTTGGCCAAGCATGCTAAATAATAACAAAATACAGTGATTTCTAAAATAAAGATAGAAATTCAGTGGTAAATGGGAGGTATTTAGGACACAAGTGTGTAGGCCAAGACAAAAAGTCTAGAACATGTGACAGTCCTATAAAATACTGCTGTTAATGCCAAAAGTTAATAAGGAATAACAAAGGAAAAGAAAACAGGGAAAGAGCAACACTAAGATGACTTACTGGCCTAGACTTGTTTCTATTTTAACTCAGTGAGAAGCAGGGGGGAAAACCTGAAGTGGACTTGCCTGAATTCTTACAGAAGCTTTCTTTTGTTTGGGATAACTTCTTTTGTGGTGGTGGAGTGGTTTTTTTTTTTTTTTTGTTTATTTATTCAAAACTATAGTTTTTATTAAAACTAACACATTTTCTCTATAAAATACTAGAATTTTTTTTTGTAAACTGACAGCAAAGTCCATTGGATAACAAGTCGGATAGAAACTGAGTATGTCTTATTGTATAAGAGCTCTGCTATTTTCCCAAATACTATAAATTCACTTAACTAATGGCAAATGCATGCTGAAGTGTGAGCATTGAAGAACCCCAAAGTGCTAATGAAGTGCTGACTCCCTTATTTCTTATGGTTACTGTAACTGGTTTAAAATAATATCAACATTTGTGAGGCAATCCTGATTTATTCTGTAAATTCCAGGAAAGGTAGTTTATTTGGCATTTTGAGGGTGTTTTTTTGTTCTGGGCCTTTTGTTTTTTTCCTTAAAGAACAGGCTTAAGGAATAGGATTAGACTGGAGGTTGCAGCATTTATCAACCACATACACCCTAATCAGTGTTGAAACATTTCTGTTTGGTTTTGGAGCCAGGCCTAATTTTTCCACTCTACAAATAAAGGAGATGTGTAACAAATGCATCATTTATTAACAGTTTTTCCATTATCAAGCCATTATAGCTTATGTCATTAATTGGTCAGAAACAGGTGATCCTCTATTGGTTTCAGAGGGGCTACCTTGTTTTTGTATGGTGGAATATCAGCTGGCATTTACATTTTTAATTTGAAGATTCACTGTTCTCAATCAAAGGTCTGAAGACTCCTTGTTGATGGTGATGGGAAGGAGCAAGAAGCAGGTGCCTAAAATGGCACGTTTTGGCTGCATGATTAGGCAGGTCTCAAATTAAATTTACTAGTCTTGCAGTTTCTGTAGAATGGACTCAGCAATTGTATCGTGGTTATAAATTACACTGCAGCTAAACGAGGAGATGTGTAGAGATTTTGCTTAGATTGGAGTAGGTCCTGTAAGGGATTCCATCTGTTAAAATATACTTTTTATTTCTTATGGAAGTTCAGTTGAGTCTGAGTATATTACGCTTCAAAGGCTCTGGATTTCAGGTGAGGGTAGGACTCAGCACATGTGTACACAGGAAACCACCAAAACCCAAAGTGCTGCAAGAAGCCTTTGCTGATGGCTGAAGCCATTTTATTCACTAAGCTGAAGCAGCCTGGGATACAGAGAAAACAAGCAAGGAAAGGCAAGAATAGGGCAAAGTACAGAACTGCAGGAGGTATGTGGCACAAAGAAAAGAGATTGTGTTGATGGGGAATAGCATAAGGAAAGAACCTTTGCAGAGGAGCATAAAATTTTCTGATAATCTGTTGTAGATTTTTGTAGATAGGAAAATGGCTGAAATAGCAACTAAAATGGAGTACCACACAGATAGATTACCAAGGATGATAAAAATACCTTAGATGAAAAAAAGATGTGAAACAGGTTGGGAATTCAGCCTTATAGAAAGATGGACAATTATTGTGCTTTTCAGACTTACAAAAGCAGCTTTTTGTTTTTAAACCCCAAAATGTTACCTTTATAAGGGTTTCAATAGTAAAGGCCCACAGCTTGGCCTGTTTGTTTCTAAATCCCAAGATATACATAGTGAAACCTGATTCCTTCTTGATTCTCTTGGGAATTTGTAATAAAATCACAGAAACTTTTTTGAGCATATAAGCGCATAAATAATTTACTGTCCTTAAGTGGGCATATAACCTTTGCTACCTACTCTGCAGCAGTAGCTATGAGAATAAATACCATGTGGAAAAGCAAGATAATTCAAGGCAACATACGGGCTGATTTCATAAATTTCTTAAGTAATTCATAGAATAAGTGGCATATTAAGACAGTGATTTTTGTGCAAAAATTAATCTAATGCCTCTGCCCACCGAAATACCTGTTTGCCAGTAATCTGCTTATTTATCATTTGGTCATACCAAGCTCTTCTTTTTTCTGCCATCTGTGTCTGATCTTTGGTTCCTGAGTAATTAACAGGTTTGACAAAACCAGGAAGTTGAAAATTTGAGAAAACTGTTTTAAACAGTATTCAGTGTCTTTTTCATGCAGCAAAACAATGCTTGAGAGATAAGTAGGATTAGAACAGAGTATTTCCTTGGGTTCAGAACTGTGTCATAGGGTATTACAAGACAGAAAATGACAGTGGGAACATGGAAGACTAAGATTCTACATTAGAATGTGAGTTGAGTTTAATGGGGAGTTAAACAGAATATGGTTCTTCTGTTGCCCATTACTGTGGAATTTACAGTGATCAGATAGTTCTGGGCACTGTTAGAACAAGACTACTGAGTTAAAGTAATGATTTAATCTGCATTGGCAGTTCTTGTGATTTCCTCAAGCTTCTTTATTTTTTCTGTTTCTTGGACACCTCTTCCATTCTCCTATGCTAGTTGTAAGCCATCCAGTCATTTTCTATTTCCTTCAGGGCTGGAGGAAGAGGTGTTCTACCTGATTCCCTGGTTTCTTCTCCTCCCTTGGGTGTATTTCTACCTGAGAGGTCTGACTCATCTAATTCTTCTGTGCCTATAGCTTCTCACAAAAAACTAGGCTGGTTTGAAGGCTTAGAATTGAAGTGGCAAAGAGTAGATGCCAATGCTGCATGAGCAGCAGCTCCCAAATTTCACCATGCTGAAGTATAGAAATACTACAGAAAAGTAGGAACAAGAGGGACAACAGGAATTAATTCCACTCATCCTGTGTTATTAGGCAAGATTTGTTACACCCAAACCATCTGAACACACATTACTAATACCAGCTTGTTCTCACAACATGGGTGTTCACTGTTGACTTCAGATCTTCCTGTGGAATTGTAAATATGAAGCTGTTTTACTATGCCTGGATTGCTGTTACTTTAAATCCTGCAGCAGAATCAGGCATCACATTTTATCAATAGATGTGGTAGTTAGAAGGCATTTTCAGGGACTGATGTGAGCCACATTTTATGAGGCAAATTTTATTGATAAGTAACTGCAGAGCCATGGTAAGTAAGGACACTGAGAAAGATTGTATCAGTTGCATATTAATTAGGTTTGCATACTGGTAGAGAATGTTCAGGTGTCTTGGAGAGATGATGCAGTTAACTGCATAAATTTTAATGAACATAGGTATTAGGAATGAAGCCAGAGAAAGTACTTAATTCCTTCCCTAGAAGTCTGTGGAACAGCTCAAACCTTACCATAGCCCATCCCTTTTCATGCTGAAATATAATTTGCAGTCTGTAGTTTTAAGGATATAGTCTTGTTATGAGCACACATACAGACCAATTCAACCTTGAGGTATATGAGAAAATAATCTTGGTCTACTAAATTACCAAGATGGGCTGGAGAACTGTGGCACTGTAGAACTGGAATGATGTTGGTACCCCTGTGTGAGCAATGGTTCAGCTGAGCATATATTTAAAAGGAGTTTTGGGTCAAACCTGGCCAATTGCCCATGAGAAATGTCAGCAAACAATTTTACTGTATTCCAGTTTTGTCAGTAGAGGATGATGTTCTAAATCTGGGATTGATGTTGTGAAAGCAGTATATTTTCTGGTTAACTTGAACAGTTTAAAATATAGTCACTACTTAGCTGCTGAAACAAACTTACTTGAGATTCCCCTGCTAGGTAGGCATGTGCTATCAATTTTAATTTATCTTTCCCTTTCACATTTAGGCTGATGCACCTAACCCAGGGCTTATTCCAGATGCAGATGCAGTAGGTGTAACAGTTGTGCTAATTACATGCACGTACCGAGGTCAAGAATTTATTAGAGTCGGCTACTATGTAAACAATGAATATACTGAAACAGAACTGAGAGAGAATCCACCAGTCAAGCCAGATTTTTCTAAGGTAAGGCATGTTTTGTTTTGGTCATCTATCAGAGGTATGCTTATAGAAAAAGGTTTTTAAGAAACAAACCCAAGCCCCAAGTGGTTTCGTTAAGTGCATGGAATGAGGCATGAAATAATGGAAAATACTTGGGGGAACAGACTGCGAATGCCATGTAGTTGTCATAAATTTATGTAATATTGAGAAACCATCAAAAATTTCCACCATCCTGATGACTTGGCTGTACTTTCACACTGACTGTGAAATAAACCACTGGATTTATTCCTACCTGCTCCACTGTTTACAAAATGGCTCTGTTCTTCAGAAAAACAGAATGTTTTTTCTAAGCCATCAACCTGGAACTAAGTTGTAGATATTTACTACAGCTGTTACTCAGCTGTTCTAGTGTCAGAGCTACAATTTCTGCAAAACTTTTAACAAATAAACTGAGGAACAAATTAGGTGTAAAATGAGAGAACATGGGTAGCCTGGTTGGATGATTATCTGACAAATGTCTAATTTGACAAAGGAAGTATACAGATAAAGTTAGAAAAATGTATGTCCTTCATGGTAATAATTAAACCAGGACTAGAATTAAAAGATGAAATGAAATAGTATGTTTTTCTATGATTAACTTTTTCAGTGATCATATACTAAAAAAAACTACTGAAAATTACAGTAAAGTTTGAGGATTGTTAAACTTTGGGTATGTTCCTTTCTTCTTTATTTCTTTCAATTAAAACGTAATTTATTTGTTACGTTGGTTGCCAATACCAAAATGGTGACTCTCTTTAAGCACTTGAATTTAGAATGCTTAGAACTACTTATCTTCCTTCTCTGTTTACATAAAAAGCTAGCTTTGCTGCTATGCAAGAAAACAGCAAAAGCGATCATATGTTTGTATATGTGACTTGGGGAAAAAATGTGACTTAATGTGACTTGGGGAAAAAATGGAAATGCACAAGTAGAGGGTTATTAAAGTGATTGATTAATTATTGGGTAATAAGCTCTACTAGGTTCTAAAAAAGAAATAGTCTTTTTAGTTTGCATAAGGGGTCATGAAATACTTAATGAGAGTACACTTTCTTGGAGAGTAATATTGACAAAGCAAACCTTTCCTGTGATCAGTCTGAAATATCATAGTGAGTCTCCACTAGCTCTAAGTTGCCATCCTCCAGGTAAGAATATATAATCTTTCACCCCTTTTCAAAATAAGGAGAAAATCAGCTTTTTCTTTTTTTTTTTTTCTGGATACATAAACAAATGCAACATGTTTTCAAAAGGAAATGAAGGCCAGCCATGAGACTAAGATAAATGACTAATCATGTCCACTGCCACAGTGTTAGTATTTTCCAAATATAAATGTTTTTATTTTAAAACTTTAGTCGATAAATCCTCTTAGTGAAATCAGTCTAAAGTTTGGTAGTTTAAGGATAAGGTTGTACTTTTAAATGAAGATGAGAAGTTGATGGAATTGATAGGTATTGCAAATACCATAAAGTTGGTGCAAAATTTGATGAAGTACTGTGGTTTGCAAAATCCTTGTGGGGGTAGAAGTTATTTGCTTTACTAAAAGCTGGATAAAATAACAAACACTTGCACTTTACTTGTGGATCTCTTTCACAGCCTTGACCTTGCGGAACAGTTAAAACGCTCTTGAGAAATTTGTTATTTTGCTGAGGAGAATATTAGGGAAAATAAGTGGTGTACTGTCAGCACATTTCTGATCCATAGGTAGTAGCTATAGATTCACATTGATGTGAATTCCCTTTTTAAACAAATTGTTATGCAAACAAGGCTATAGGGACTAAAAGGAAAAAAATCTATATGCATGTGAACTCCAGTTTTAGATGTACACATTACAATCCATATATTTTCTTCTTTCCCAGCTTCAAAGGAATATTTTGGCATCTAATCCCAGAGTCACAAGATTCCACATTAATTGGGAGGACAACACTGAAAAACTGGAAGATGCAGAGAGCAGTAACCCAAATCTACAGTCCTTGCTTTCCACAGATGCATTACCTTCAGCATCAAAGGGGTGGTCAACATCAGAAAATTCACTAAATGTTATGTTAGAATCTCATATGGACTGCATGTGACTAACCACCATCCTTTTGGTACTGTATATGTGTTAAACTGTAAAAACAACCAGAACTATTTCCTTCAAATTCCATAAGTACATAGTTGAAGCAATGTGAAGAACTTGTTTTAAAACATCCTGTAGAAAGTTTATAAAAAAAACCCAAAAAAAACCCAACAAACAAACAGTATTTGAGCAGATTGTGAAATATAAATACAACTATTTTTAAGTAATTGCCTTTTTTTTCTAATGTGTTATTCTATGTGGTCTAAACCAAACCTGATTAAAGTATATGTATTCTCTCCCCTCCCCCCTTACTTTGTAAACACTGTTAAAAGCTTAAAAAAGTTTAAAAGTTAAAACATTCAGCCAAAATGAAGGAATAATGCCATGTCCTCATCTCTGCTATCCAGATTGCCAAATATAAAGTGCCCTTTAACAGCATCTTAAGAAAAAAACTGACATTAAATGAAGTGCAAAGAAAGAAAGAAAGTATCTCTTAATAACAAAGTCCAAAAATGTCCTTTTGCTCTGAAAGCAGACAGCACAGTATAATTTTAGGTGCAAGCTTCTTTTCCTTTCAAGGCACATACTTGTTACTTAAAGCCTGCAATTTGAGATTTACCATCTGCTATCTTGGATTTTAGGATTTTTTTTTAAATCTCCTGCTGCTGCTGTTTAGTCAAACTGTGGTTTTGTTCAGGACAGTGTTTCATGTGGATTGGGGTGGGTACCTCAGGACAGAACCCTTTTTCAGCCACCCTAATAGCATACACAAGTGGTTGGAAGGATGCAAGCACTTACTGGAAGACTCTAAGCCTGAAATCAATAGTGTGAATATCCCAAATATGCTCTTCTGTAAGATTATTATGGATCACTATTGGTTATGTTTATTTTCAGGCATGCTTTATTGTAGTATTTTTCAATAGTAGTAAGGAGTTTGGTTAGTTTTCTTTCATTTTTTTGAAGCACCTGGAATTTTAAACTCTCTGTTTTCTCTCTACCTTTAAGGCAGTTCTGTTTGCTAACCTAAACACTGTTGTGGCAGGCATGACACACTCAAGAATACATTACTTGCCTGGAAGCTCTTGCAGTGAGACATCCCTATTACCTGAGGCATCCTTGAAGATAAAAGGAACTAAGCAGTAGCCTGTCAAGACTTAAGCCATTATTATGACACTTAAGAATTTAGTTATTCCTTCCTATCCTCATTAGCCTTATTTAGATTTACTGTGCCTGTATGTGCATTTAAATTGTAATCTGTCATGCCAGATTACAGGAATATAGTTCTATTTACTAGTCACTGCCCAAATTATGAACCTTTGTAGGTTCTGGGCCCTTCAAAAAAGGGCAGATTTCATGATGATTGACAGTGTAGCTCTGAATAAATACAGAATGCTTTCTGTTGTCTTTCTGCACTCTCTAATGGGATGAAGATGTCCCAGACAGTGCTTCTGTCTTTCCACATCATTAGTGAAATTGTCTGCATTTCAAATGTGTGGTTTTGAAACTGGAAAGGAATGACCTGATCTGAATATTTTTCTTGTATGGAAACTCAGCAGTACACATGTAGGGTGGATGAATGAATTAATGAAATCCATTAATCTTTGGAGGCCTAGTTCTAATATGTGCTCTTAACAATCTCTCTCTAATTGTTTAAAGTGATAACCAGAAATCTAAAAATATTAACACTCATCGGTAGGACTTAACACAAAGAACTGGTTCCCTGAATGAGCAGTTACTTCACTTGAGGGTTGAAATTCTGTGAACCTTATCTTTGATTTTCAATGATATTGCTACTTTTAGGTCTGCAGTGACATTTTGAGATTTTTTTCATGCACTTTATTGTTCTGTTTATAAGTCTGTTTAGGATATCTCATAAATGTAAGCATGTAAATAACTTAATTATCTGCTGAAGGATTGACAGGCTTGTGAAGTCTGCCTCAAATTAAGGCTACTGTAGTAGTATCTCAAACTCTTGCCTTTATTGAATATTCAAATGAAAACATGATCCAAGTACAAGCTGTAACCAGAATCCATCCCACTGGTAGCATGAAGGCTTTTTAGAAGCATATGCCACAAAGCGATGGAAGCAAACCATTATTGCTGCTACTGCAAAACCAGCTACAAAATTTAGGCAGCAAAACAATGTCACCCAGCAAACCAATTAATTTAGAGGAATGGAAAAGTGAAGCTCTGTTGTGAGTCTAAAAAATCTAAGAAGTCATCTGTGCATGAGAATGTAGGTGCAATAACCTTCAGGCTTGACTGGTAGGGTGCTGTAGCAGAGTTTGGCACCACCTTACCTGATACACTCATGTGGCTTGGCTAGAGCTGACCCACCATTACCAGGAAAAGTAATGCTGTGCTTGGTGACAATTGGTGGCGAACAGCCCTGCGTCATGCTCTTTGCAAGATAAATGCCATTTCTGTGATTTTTGAGAGGCTGGGTCCCTCAGGTCTTTGCAACTTTGTCCAGATCTTAGCAATCCATGTACCCTGCCTTCTGAGTATTGCATTTCCTGACAAAATCACATTCCAGAGACAAAGAATTTGAGGAACCAACTTCTAGTCCCTCAGAGACTTCAGGAAAAATCACAGCACAAACTCAGTGGTATTAAAAGATGATAGAATGCATGTAGGGCACCTGTAAAGACTTGTCCCTGATCTCTGAAGGTTTTAAAACAGCAGGTCTGTGCATGTGACACAGCCAACCAGTGCTGACATCAGAGCATTGCAATTTCAAGGGTGAAGATGTTTTCACTTTGCCACAAACCTTTACTTGCAGAGGCCGCCATGATGTAAAGCAGTGCTACAGATTCTGCTGACAGCACTGGTGATGTATCTCACTGTGTTTTCATCTCAGACAGGCAGACCATTAGAAAACTGTTATTCGTGTACAAAGAAGTAAGTGGATCAGACAAGGTAACATGGATGAAAAATGTGTGTGGTTTTCATTTCTAACTTGGAAAAAAGCTGTCCCTCAGCTTATAGTCACTGATTTATTCAGGCATCACCTTCAGCCTGAATTACTATGACACTTCAGTTTGAAGGAGGCAAAATGGTTCCAGCTCCATCAAAATGGAGACTAGTGAAATTTCATCTTTACAAAACTCCACTAACTACCAATTCAACAATGAAGCAACTTGGAGCTTTACTACAATAACCACAGTTTATGGCTTACCAGACACTGTATTCTTGAGATGGGCGTGACAAAGTCACAAAGAAATCTGGTAATCCGACAGTTCCTTGTTTCCTTTGGAGTGCCTCAGCTGCTGATTTTCTGGAAATCAGCTCAGACTGAAAGGTAGCCACTTGTAGCTAGACTGATTGTCCACTGACATCTGAAAATGCTGGCAGGAAGGAAAAGGGAAAAACCCCGAACGTGCTATGCACGTATACTAGCATATTCTCATTTATGAGAGTTGGAAAAGGGCAAAGTTAACTACATCTTCTGGCTTCTGTCTGGACAGCTGCAGATCCTTCACATATCTAACTACCCTCCTCTTTATCCATAGCACAGTGGACTGCAAGAGTACAGATGATCTAATTTACTTTGAGAGCCACAGAAGTTTGGTCAGGAGATGATGGGTTAATTGTTGCTGTGGTTGCTGGCTGGGGGTCTCTGCTAAGTGCCATCCAGGAAGATGCAGCAAAACTGACAACTACGCGTAAGACCTGGCAGCGCGTGTGGAACTCTCCCTAGGCCCTCCCATTTCTGTTTCCAGTTACAGTTCTACTTCTTTAAAGTTGGTCTTGTGTGATATGAGAGCAGCCCTGGAGAAGATGGATGGAAGGCTTTTTCATTGATTTTTGGTCTAGGCAAAAATGATACAAGGAAGAGCCAGCTGGAGGTGTTAGGAAGGCTTTCTTAAGGCAAACCCAAGGCTTCTACGTGGAACTTAGGGGTCATTGCAGGGGGGGATGGAGGGAGGATACATTTAAACATTTCCAGTTTAGATAATGCAGTTTTGGAGGCATGGCTAGGCACTCATGGCCGCAGGGGTAGGACTGCAGACAAGAGAAAGTCAGAGGAAAGAGGTGTGTGTGCTACACCAGTTGCAAGAAACAGCAGCTACATGTTACCAGCAGTGTTAAGAACTGGCTGAACTGAACTGGCAGAAACTTTTACGGAGTTCTTTGGTCTCCCTCCAAAACTGCCTTGGCCCCATGAGATAAGGAGGCCAACCTTTCAAAATAAAGATATCCTCCAGTTTGTCCTTTCGCACTAGGAGGATGGGGCAGACCTACACTTAAACTGGAAAGAAAGACGGACGGGCTTCACAGTATGGTAAAGGAAATGCTGAAGATACCTATTATTCATCCAAAAATCAACTGCTTGAAATGCTTGCCATTTCAACAGCAGGATGAATTAGTCTGATGAAGGCTGGCCTGGAGGTGTTAGAAGTGTGTAAGACCTGAAACCTTCAACCAACATGACAAGATACAGTTCTTGTAGTTTTTCCCATCCAAACTAACTATGGGCCTTCAGATATGAAGATGTTTGAAAAAAACCCAAAATTTTTGCAGATAGGTATCTCTTGGGCTACATAATCTCTGTCATGCAGGTAGACAAGGTAAGCTCACTCAGGACAAAGCCATTTTGGAACAGCACTACTGAGAAGAAATTAAGGGAACTAAAGAAGAGATGAGACATTGTTACAGATGGGGCATGTCTAACAATATCTGATCACAGCTTCAAACTTCATTTCTTCAACAAGTTCAGCAGACTTCCTATAGGGCTTTCCAGCTTGAGACCCAGATGCTGAAGGAACAGCCAGTGAAGCCATGCTCAAGAAAACATTTTCAGGTTGCATACTGATAGAAAATACTTCATGTACAATTATAAGTATTCAGGAAAACAATCCCATGGTAGAAGTGATGATCATAGAAAAGTGATGACCTAAAGGCTGCATCTGTATTAATAACTTTGTCAGGGACAGGGTATGAATCCGTGGTGGAAAATGGTTTCCTGGCACTACTGTGGCTTATGTCAACTAGGGAAGGCAGAGGGACAGTTCGGAGATCTACACAGAGGGAAAAATATCTCCAGTTTCAGAGTCTTGCATACCTCAGGATACTGACACCATGTACTCTATTTATAACCACAGCTGGATGGCTCATGTCAGTGGCTTTGGATTGGTTTCTAATGGATCAGAAGAGAGACAGTTGTTAGCACCTGAAGCCTGCCTAGCAGGGGAAAGCTTACCATGAAAGAAGAAAAGGGGTGGTTTTCCCTTGAGTCAGTTCCCTTCAATGAAAAGAAAGGAAATCAGTAGCAAATTGCTGTTGGCATGATATGGACAGTATTAGACATGGCAAAATACCAGCAAAAAGGAAGTACTTGCAAGGCTCTGCAGAGGCTCTGGAGGAGAGGCCATAAGGGTGCATGTCACACAGCTCAGAAGGCATGTTATACAGAACTGGAGAGCTGGAGAAACAGCTGATAGTCTCCCAGATTTTTAGGCAAGCTGTTATAAATACAGTTCACAAAATTCTTTAAGCAATCAATCTGCAGAGGGACGCAACACCAAACAAAATTTTCAGAAATGTGAACAGTCAAATATGCACTAGCAAGCAGCAGAATGACTCTGAGTCCTGGATGTCCATGAGCTCCAGAGCTACCAGCAGCTGGCATGTGTTGGTTCCTGTTGCACACCATTCGATCACTGCAAATCTCAAGCTCCAGAGGTAAATGAAATATTTTCTCACTAGTGATTATCTCATCCAAATATACATAAGCAGCAATGTGCCTCTGGGGTCTGCAAAACAGTTTACTTAACTCAGCAGTAAGGTGAGAACTCCCAGAGAGATCTTGCTAAGCCTCCCTAAGTCTCTATCTTTATGGAAAACTGTGTATCAATTTCTAAAAATAAAAGGTAGCTGAATGACTCCCTGTGATTCTCAGATGAGAGACAAGTCAGGGAGAATGAACCGGGCCTGTAAAAAAAAACAGTGTAGACAGAACAAAATAGTGGGACAGATGGTTCCCCCATCTTTCATTTACAGATCACAAGGTCCTACAGTGGTCAAATAAATTTTTACCACGGAGTTGTTGTGTGTGGGCTGGTCTGCCTGCCAACTGTCATTAAAGAGATGTGGGAGGAACAAACCCTGGTTCCTCATATAAGTCCTAAACTTGCGGAGAATTTGCAACAGAAAATTTCTGCTAAGTAGAAAGGCAACTTAAAAAAAGTAAGCTCAGAAACTTATTTACTGAGTAGAGGTAAAGTTGTTTTTTTCAAAACAGAACAAATTATCTGTCACTTCTAAGGGCTCTTTGCATCAAGTGGGCAACTTAAGCCTGTGGGTGAGATAGAAAGATGAAGGTCTTCCAAACCTTCAGCAAGAAAGCAGGGTTTTCTCCTGGGTTGTACTTTCTGAATCAGGTAAAACAGCACAGACTTTGTTTAGAAAGTGGAGGGGAAGGCAGGTACCTGGTTGAAAAAGCAGAGGCCCAACAGCAAATTAAGGTGCAGCAGTTAGGTCACTGTTCTCTGAAATTCTGCAAGCTAATTCCAGTCACGTCGGTATGGGTTAATGGACTGCAGCAGGCACCTGATACTGCAGGGGCACAAAGTATCATAGTGGATCTCAGAGCACGTGATGCCTAAGGTATACCAGGAAAGAAAGAGAATTTTGGCACAAGGAGAATGTTGTGTCCTGGTACAAATAAATACTTGTACAGAAAACCAAGTAAAACTGGTATGACACCGTTTGGGACACAGAATTCTAATTCAATGCCTGTTAAATAGCTTGTGTCCTAAACCAGTACCACATGGGTAAAGGGCACACGGTATCAGTGTACACAGAATCTTACTAAAGGCTGGTTAGATACCGGCAGTTTTCTCTAAAAGAGGGACCCAGCTATTAGGAGTTATTTAGGGTTTACCCAGTCTCAGGTGTGTCTTTTGGCCTATGGCCTGTGGACTGTAATCCCAGAAACAGCAATTAAATGCAATTCAGACTGCTTTTTATGTACAGTAAGGAACTAGATGAAAGTGAAACTTAGAGATTTAATATTCGTACCACTAGAGGGAAGAAAGAATGTGCATTAGAGCTGTCCTCTCATGGGAAAGCAGAAACTGGTAATTCAAAGTGTTCAATTATGACAAGGAAAGTAAAGCAGTTTAATAGTTCTCCAAACTAATTTGAAGCTTCTGCACAGAGAGCAAGTTGACAAAAGTCAGTGTTAGGTACAGCTAGGTACAAGCAGATTCATAAGACACTCCTTGCACAGAAAAGGCAAAGAAAATAGTAATTCAAACAACATCCAAACTCCTGGTCTAGATATTAATACCTTAGTCCAGTTCTAGCCATGGAAAGGTTCCCTGAAATTAAATTAGGTTAATAAGATTCCTTGCTAGGCACTCAATTTTCACTTGTGATAACAGTCCTGAAGAATTCTAAAGTAGAAATCTGGTGCTGCTGTCAGATTTTGGAAAAAAGACTGAGAGAGAAGTTTTTTTTAAAAATAAGGAATATTTAAGTGAAATATGGATGCTCTAAAGGCCCAAGACAATCCTTTATTGAGATGAAACTTTATCTCCACACATCATTAGTGCACATATACCACAGTAAGCATATAAACTGCAATATTTGTTTTCAGGGACATGTCTTTGAACCTAGCCATCATGGCTGAGCTGGAAATCAGATCACATGGAAGGTGAAGCATGGGCGGGAGATGTGGTGAAGAAGGCAACAGCAACATCAGAGACTGAGAGCAACAGACACAGGAAATCACTTCTTACAAAAATGGGCAAAGCCACACTGAAATACATGGCAAAATTTCACTCCAGGTCACTGCGAGTCCCCTAGCAAATCTGAAATTATCCAGACTGTTCTCAATTCTTAACGCAGAACAAAAAGTGGAGAAAAGATTATGCTAAGCCAAAATTTTCTCTCTGGCTTCTCTCCAGACCTATTTGTTAACAGTTTGAATGGAAAGTCAGAGGCGTATGTGTTTCATAACAAGTTCCTTGCACACATGTTCAACATCATGTCATGTTCCACCTCCACAGCTATGGAACACTCAGTATATACATAGCTGGGGAAGATTTATCCTCTGGTTCTCCCATGTGCAAATAACGCTATTTCCCAGACATACAATGATAAGCAGCACTCTCTGAGAAATACTCAAGTTACACATGCTAGCTGAGACACTGGGAATTGACCCTAATTATTTTGTGATTTTGAACATACAAGTAGTATATTCATTTGTTCAAATAAAGTCATTGGCAGAGGTCATCTGACCCTGTACATGGTCCCAGAAGAGCTTGCAAAGATGCCTAGCATTGAAAGCCAGCTGGGACATACCTAAATTTAACAAAAGGAAGAAAGAGAAAAAAAAGAAAAAAGAAGAAAAAACCCACTTGCTCTCTGAAACCATCTTCATGAGTAAGAAATAATTCCTCAACACAGGGGTGAATTTCCAGAAAGCAAATAGAAATCAAACTGGCACCCAGACAGAACACATAAAAGAACAGAAGAGAGGAGATTATCTGTTCAGGAGAAACCCAATGATGCTAGCTCATCACACAGCGTGAGCTCTGGAAAGATGTCACATTTGTCATAGCTAGGAAATGCTAAAAATACAGGTCCAGATCACTCTCTGCTAGCAAAACACTGAGAGGTGTCTCTGGATGAGGCTTGTCAGGCTCCCTGCTAGAAGCTCATCACAGTCCTTCGTGGATACAGACAAAGGATCAGGACGGCAGAGAGTCAGATCAGGCCTTACATGCCTCCACAGCAGTTCTCTGCTTCAACTGTGCTCATAACAACCTGAGCACAAATGTTCACACATGTAGAAGGCTTCTATACAAACATACTTGAGTGAGAGATAACCTGTACAGCTGAAGAAGCACATACCTGCACTTGTGGACCCAATTCCTGCTGTAAGCACAGAGCGTGGCATAATCTTTACTGCATACTTGAGGAACTGAGATTTCCCTGTACCTGGGTCTCCAACCAACAGAAGATGTGATTCACCTGGGGGGAAAACAGTGATGTAGGAGTAGACAGTTCATATACAGACAAACATTGACACAAAATGCTCAAATATGTGTCATATTCACCTAAATTTAGCACTATATATAATTAAAATACGTATTTCTGCACTATTTTGGTGTGATAAATACATTGTTTAATAAAGTTATCTAGACACAAATATTTACAGTTAAGTACTTGTGAAGTGTTTGCAGGTATTTGACACTTCCTGTAATATAAGTTCTTACATCTCAGAATGCTCATTTCTCAGACTCAGTTCATTCTTGAATATGAAACAGAAGGATACCAGGTTTTAGTTACCATTCCACTATTCAGTTATTTAAATTATTGCAAAAATGGACTAATAAAATCAGCAGGCTGTTTTGTTGAATTAATTCTTTGCCAACAGTTACACAACTTTGTATTTTCCTGACAATGAAATTGCAGAAGTAAATAATTCAGCTGCTACAATCTCAGTAAAGTGCTCAAAATTTTTTCACTGTTTTCTTACAAAATTCAACTTCAATTCAAATATAAAGACTATAATTTTATTTAGCTGTTAGAGCATTGAGAAAATCCTGTATTTGTATACAGAGACATACTTTTAAAAATTATTATGACCTACATAGATTATGACCTCTGTACCACCTGGCACATGGCATATTTGCCATCTAATAACAACAGAAGGCGAATCAGCAGGCAGGTAACTTGGAGTTACAAGACTAAGTGAGATGTGGTGACAACCACAGATGGAAAAGTCTGGCATTTGCAAGTAAAATTAATCTTTTAATTTTTCCTTTTAATGTACTATAGTGATCTGCATTAAGGAAACATTAAGATTCTATCCTTTGATGCCAAATACTGCTGGGAATATTCTACTAGAAATAAATTCAAAATGTCACTTATACAATAAAAAGTGAGATGTTTCAGATAAAACAGCTGCCTTTAATATTCTACCTAATGGAAACCTGAAAGTCTGCTTCTATTGAGTTTTATTTGGGAAAAATTAAAGTAAAAAGAGGAAGTCTAGACACCCACTTTAACTTGTCTGAGATTTTCAAATAGTCAAAATTGATTAAAACTTGTTCTCACTCAAGCAAATGGGATGATTATGCTTCCAAGTTCTTACTGGTTTGATTTTGGAAGGGTGGGGTGGATGTGGGTGAGGACAGGGATGGGAATGACTGTTACAAAGGATGTGACACTTTTAGAAACAATACGAACCTCTGGTTCGAGTTCCAGCAGCATCAGTCCTCTGCACACCACCAGCAAGCACCATGGCTACAGCTAGCTTCACCAGGTACAATCCAAAAACTTGAGGACATAAGCTAGCCAAAATTTCATTCCTCCCTAAAACAGGAGCAAAAATGGCACACAGCAGAGTTAAAACTTGGTTTCCCGTGGACTCCCATGTACACTGACAAATAATTTGGGCAAGAACAGTAAGGTAGGAAGGAGATTTATTTTTTTTTCTTTAAATGAGACCTAGAGCAGTTGTTTGATTCAAACTTCATGATACAGCAGTTAAGTAAGTCACAATCATAAGCAGCAAAGCCAATCCTATTGCAATTTAAGGAATGAAATGCCATCAGGCAAATTCTTTTGTTTTACAAGTGTAGAAGCTATGAAACCTAAAAGTTTACAGATTTAAAAATGTCCCCTTGAAAACTGGCGTGTTGTACATTTAAGAAAACTTGCAGCACTTATTTTGCCTTAAACACGTGCACACATAGTGTGCTCATTTTCTCATTGTTAGCTTCCTTCTCCTTTGATCCCTCTGTGTCCCTCTCCTCCTCCCTACTATAGTCTCTTTCCAGCAGCAGACTATTTCAATCTGCTCTGAAAATGATGATGGTGTGGAAGATATGTAACAGGATTAATTCTGTTCTTTGAGATTCTGACACTACCAGCACGTAAAGGGTCTCAGGTTATATGCCATGTGTTACTTCCATCGCTAGGGAATAAAAGAGAGTGACCCATTTTGAGAGCTTAACTTCATGTTTTAAATTTAGATGCAAGTACATGGTACTGGCAAAATATAGGGACCTAATGGATGACTTAAGGTGTATGTGTTTCATTTGGAGATCTTCTGAAGGAATTAACACATCTTTGTTCGTCCAAAAGTGAAATTTTAACAACGTTATTCAGCCACACACCACTCAAGATTTAACTTCACAGTTAGGAGTTAGCATCATTAAATGACTGACATAAAATGCAGTAGTAGCTATCATTATCTCTCGAAAAACAGTACAGGTACACACACATTCTGTGGCCTCAGACTCCTTAGATTTGATCTTTGCCCTCAATTTCAACTCAAATTCAGACAAACAGACTGAAACAGACACCTTGGGCAGTCAGGGTCCTTCTAATTTCTGCCTCAACTTTCTTGTAGCCACTTCAAATTTATTTATTCAGAATGGGTAATATTAGATAAAATCACATTGCTCCCTGCAGGCTTCCAAAATGTGTCCTGAGAATGAAAGATTAAAAGGGACTTTCAAAGAAGATCCTGAGTTACTTTCTAAACAGTTGTAATCAGAGTGATAAGAAATATTCTTGCTCCAAATAGCAGAAGGAAGAATGTTATCATTCCAAACAGCAGGAAGCTAGCAATTAAATTGATTTCCAGGAAATGCAGTTCTGCAGAATCTTGAACATCGACAGGATCTACACTTTCTTATTGTGAGCAGGCTCATTTGAGGGAGGTTCCCACCTGCCTTTCCTCCTGTTTGTCTTTAAGAAGGAAGACTAAGCCTTTTGCAGGGTTTTACAAAACAAACTCTCAGCCTAATAAAGTTCAGTGATGGAGACTCTAAAGAGTCCATTGAGCTTCTGCAGAGTTGAGGAGAAGGCACTCAGATTATGGACAGGGACAGAGTTCCAGAGAGAAGTACTGGTAATTCCAAGCTGGCTGACTGTGGACCATGGTAAGTTTAGGACCCAGCATCCTGAACACTGACTGTTCTGGAAGCCATCGTGAATTGGAAAGCTCCCCTGCACCTAACTCAAGGACCTAGGCATCCCAGAGTTGTGTTAAAGATGGGATGTGCTAATCCCTATGGTAAAAGATTCAGAGCTTCATTTGGGATGCAGAGACAGTATGTCAGCTCTCTCACTCCAGAGACAACAGCCATGCTGTCTAAAGGCAGATCTGGTCTACACTATTTCTTCTGAGAAGTATGCTTCTTCTTTCTTGATTATAAAACATTTTTTTTTCCTCTTATACTTACATTTAATTTCTTGTTAATAAATGTTCCAAAAAAGACTTGAATAGAAAGCTCAGAGGATGAAGATCAATGCAGTAGGTTTGGTACTTTCTTCCACCCCTACCCCAGTAATATTAAAGTAAGAATTTTGTATTCTTGTAGTGAAAAAAATATATTCTTGATTAATGGGTGGTGAGATAGGATAATGGGGGGAAAATGTGTTCAGTCACTGTATTTTCACTACTGATTTAATCTCTATCCAACCAAGTGTCCTACTTAAAAGCTTTCAACCACTAACCTGCTAAGGGATCATTTTTATGCCTTTCCCAGAAGTCTTCAAATTCCTTGCGAACTTCTTCATCAATTACAACCCCTGCTAGCTGTTCATTGTTCACTTTAACATAGTTGGCTTTTAAAACAAGCTCCAAGTCACAGCGTGCACCCTCGTGGAAAGGTTTCCACCTCTGCATTACCACTCCATACACTGTGATGTCATCTCCTGGAGGTAACAACAAAAATTAGTAAAATAACATGTGACTTCAGACATGTAGACACTTCAGCACAATTGTAATGCACAATAACATGATCTAGATCCTCGTTACAGTTAACAAGGTTAAAAAAAAATCTAATAACAAAAAGCAAAACCTCCTGCACTTACTGGAAGTCTAAAGCAAAGATAAGGTAGGTTGCTTAAGTCTGTGGCAGGAAGTTATGTCTTTCCACTTTTGTTTAAGGGAGGTGAATTCTTAAAGATATACCTCTGCTTGTTTCCTTTTTTAGAAGAGAAGAATTCCTGGTAAACTGCAGAAGCTCTTTCAATTAGATTGATTATACGAAAAAAAATTAGTCAAAACTTGTTTGGCTTCTGGTAACCTTTGTGATGAACCCCAGAATCACTTGTTAACATTCTGAGTAGAGCATTCTTCTGAGAAAGTACAACCACAAATTAATTTCTTGTGGAAATGTGCCTATTTGAGAATTTTTAGTCCACTCTCCATTCATCCTCCTGCCAATGAGCTTCTTCTTTGAATGCCAAGTAGCTTTTTCTACCTTCAGTACTCCTTAGAGAGGAGGTCAGGTTTCCTGGCTCTCCAAACCTATGGAGGGACACCTCACGCTGTGTGACCCAATCTCCTGGGGAGGTTTGGTGTTCTACACTAACAAGGTTTAATGTACTTTCTGTATGTCTCAACACATTACTTATTGTAACTGATCTGTCAAACAGTCAAGATGTAACCTGACATGGGGGGTGCATGACATGTTCTGGAATGGTCATCAGCTGCCTCGCTAACGTTCAGCCTGAAACAGCAACGTCACAGACAACACCTCATTCGAGGAGCCCGCAGCACTGACAGCCACCTGACAGAGATTCATCTCAAATGGAAAACTAAAAATGCTTGTGGGTACAGACATAGGTAATTTATGCTATGTCCTCACCAGACTTGCAACTGTCCACCAAGTCATCTTCCAGAACAACCACCATGCAACGAGGGATGCTTCCAACAGACAGCCTCTGAACCTAGGGGATGGAAAGGAAAAGCACTTCTTAAGAACTGCACCTTTCAAAAGCCTTTAATTTACAGCTGCTCTAGCCTGTGGTCCTTTCCTGGAACAGAGGTCAGTTCTTGCTTTTTACTACAAAACTTACAGTAAGGATGCCAATGCTGCCCTGAACTTAACAATGAAAGTTGTTAAGTTGTTAACAATGAATGCTGATATTAAAGGAAATGGGATTGAGTATTTAATTAGCAGAAGGTGATCAGTGCTGGGAGACCTTGTGTGATTTCAATATCTTGCTGAAGAAAGCTCACTAAAAGAGGTCATTTGAAAGACCAATTTTTTTTTTTTATTATAGTTTGAGTTATTACTAGGTAATAACTAGTACTTGTTCGATGTGTAAAGTTGACTTTGGGTACTGAGGCATGTGCATGGGTTAGATAATGCTTCGAGTGAATATTCTCTGTATTCTGTATTCACTACAGAGTGAATATTCTCTGTATTTTTCTGGTATTTAACCATGACTTGACAGTCTGAGATTAAGTATACACCTAGGTGTCAAGGATTAAATCAAAAACAGGAAAACCCAAATATATATTGACAAATGTGCCAGTAACTCCTGTAATTCTTTTTCTTTTCTCCAGGGCAAAGTCTGTGCAATCTTGTCACAGTCCATTTCCAACAATCTTTCCATTTACATTTAGAGCTTGCAATAGTTTTGAGAGTATCCATTGCACAAGAACAACAGTCAGAAGTACCTTTTCATTCTGCAGCCCAAGTCATACGTGCCAGAATTCTAAATGTATTCACTCTCTGGTGCCTAGGAAGGTTAATTCACCCTTGTGTATTATCTAAATGGCCACAGGCAGTTCACATCACTGTCAGTACTGATGGCACATGCACAGTTATTTGCAGAGCTCAGTAGGAAACACAAGGGAAATTCACTCTTAGTTTAACTTTACTGTTTTTAACAAGCCCATGTTGCTGAAAATTCTTCCTACCAGTGAGATCTGTGTGTCACACAGTATAACAAAATCTAAGTTATAGAGATTTCCCATATGTCAGAAACAATCATTATATGTTCATGCAATATAGGGCTTATTTCCTAGAAAGTTTATTCCTTTACATTTTTTGGTATTCTGAACTTTTAAGATCTTCATTTCTAACTTCATACATTTCTCCTCCACCTTGTCTTCACTTCCACCCAGGGCTACCATCAGAAAACATGGAAATTCTGTATGCAGGTTCTGTAAGGACCATGTATGCAATAATTGTTGAGTTCAACATTGGCTGAAGGGAAGAACACTTGCAGACACCATGTACTGACCACACTGCACAGCTACAGCTGGCCCTGGCCAACACTGAGCTAGCTTTAGTCCTCAGAACCAGCGTTGAACATCAGCATCGTGCACAGGAAGTGCTTAGAGAAAAAAATGCACACTTGGTGTTACAGGGATTCAACGTGGAATGGAATTTCATCTATGGAAGTTTCATCTATTCCCTTATTGCTGCTGTTTTGCACAATATCTATCTAATTACCCAGTAACAGAAGTATGGTCTACGTGTTGGCTTAATTTTTAACTCTTTGACAAGAAATCTCTGACCAATGGGTTACCTGGCTTCTTTCAGTCATCTCTGGCATTTGTTTTAAACAGTAGACATCTATACTGTAATACCTTCCCCTTTTGTCTACGGGGATTTTTTTTTTCCTTACCTGTTCCTGAATTTTGATTTCTTGATAGTCCCTGCAGCAGGTAGGAGAAGAGGTTGTTCCAGAGAGACACATGAACTTGGTTGAGTTGCAGCCTTCTTCATTGAGACAGGCTGCTGGACGACAGAATGCGTAGTACTGCTCAAAGTCAGCCTTGACAGCAAACACGTGCTTGCACTTGTTGCAGATGTAACTCCGCTCAAACTCCAAAACCTTCACTGAACTGGTACGTATGACAGTGCCAGTAACAGACAAAAAGTGTCCCACATCCTTGGATTTAGGAATGTGCTCTCGAGTCAGCTCTGGGCAAACAGGCAAACCTGTTAGACAGAAATATGTGCAGCATATGCTTATCAAACAAGGACTTACAATGCAATTAAACAGAAATACTAGAAAACATGCCAGACACATAAACAGTAGCCATTGTTATTAGTGTTTCATAAACATGATTCAACTATTCATCTGTTGTACCATAAATCTGATTCACTGTCCTCAGATGGTGAAAATCATCAGACACTGAGCACTAGCTGAAAACACTGCCAGTTTACTCTCCCACTCTTGCCAAGGGGTGAATAGTCATGAACAGTTTCCATTCATGGCAACAGATCCTGATGTTCCCATATCTGTATTAATTCAGATGTTCTTTTTGCAGATGTCATTTATTCTACAATTGGTTTATCTGAATGACAAATTTTTAGTTATGCTACTTAATTGTGGACCAATGTTATTCTCAGAGTTAAACAGATGTAGCTGTGTGAATACTGTGTGAATTCTCAAGTCTAGGCAAACTCATAATCGGAGAGCATTTGACCTTAAATCCACACTGCATACCAGTAAACCTCGAGCACAAGGAAGATAGCATAAAAAGAATGTAAAGGGGTTATGAACACAGCCAAAGCAAAATCACTTGTATATTCAAATGCATAGTGACAGGACACTTTCCACTTGCTCTCCCTAAATTCCACCCCAGCAGCCAGTTCAGTCGTGTGCTAATCCTGCTCAAGTGATCACCCATCACTTGGCACCAGAGTGGCTGAAATCCTCAGGAAGATTAATCTCAACAACCTACAAAGTCTTTATAAAAGTAAATGGTCTTAAAATGCTCACCTGAGCAAAGTATGCCTACTCAGAAATTAGTAATGAGCTACAAGATATTAATAATTATAAACTTAATTTCTTATCTTTACTTCCAAAATATTTTGGAATATTTTCTACAGAGATGTAAAACTACAAATCTGCTAGGAAATAATAAGGGGACTGAAACTATTTGTGCATTTAGGTCAAATCTTCTCAGTGACTTTGGCTGAAAAAAAAAAAAAAAAGAAGTCATATTTGTTTCAGTGTTTTCAAACCCAAATTCCTTATTTCAGACATGCAGAAACATTCCAGATTGATGCTTTTAAGCAACACTTGACCTTCTGTTTTTGTTGAAAGAAAATATTTTTAACTATTGAACTAATTTTAAAAGACAAGAGAATAAAGTAGAAAAAGTAGAATTAAATAATCAGGATGAAATATTTTGTAGAACTGCAAACAATTTTTTCTGTTTGACTCTAATAAAGCTATTTAAATGTTCTACTGAGCCTGTTGAAATTTTCATTCTACCACAGATTTGCATTTCTAGTCAGTTCAGGGGAAAAAAATCCGTTATTTCTCCACCTGTTTTGGCTTTTTTTTTTTCTTAGTTCAGTATTGCTGCCCCTGAAAAAGCTTTGCAAAAATGCAACACATCTTACACTAGAGAGAGCTGCAGCACTGTTGTCAGGATATATGATGATCATCTCTGCGAATTTTGAAGAGACAAGAGTCTAAATGTGACAAAAAGAGCCTTCATTCTGATCATACTAGACTGCTTGACAAATTCTTTAATTGAGTATGTGCCTCTTGGAATCTACTGTATTAGTCACAAAAAAAGCTATTAAAATATCAGAAGCAGCTTGGCCTTCAGTAACAAACACAATGGTGCTCAGGCTAACGATAAATAAGGAAAAAAAAATTTAATGTATTTGTAGCAAAAAGTAGAAGCCATACAATCAAATTCCTACAATGCTGAAACTCAGATAAAGAACTTTTACTTTCCTCAGTGAACTCAGGGCAATCACCCATTATTAATTACTGCATACCCACACTCCTTCCATCCTTTTTTGAACCCCTAGATGCCCTGTCCATATTGGTAGAAGGTGTTGAGATTGTTTTTTATATCTGGTGTATGCAAAATCACTTCTCCTCACTTAATTCCCAGCCTGACACACAGATACCATCACCCACACTCATGGTAGTTGCCTGCTGCTCCCACCAAGAACAGTGCACCACGTTCTCATTCCCTCCTTATCTGACATGGGAATGGGAGGTGGCACTCCAACATGAGAATCCTGAAGATAATCAGCACTCACTTAAAAGGTAACAGTATCATGGGAAAAAAAGGCTATAGAAAATGTAGGTTATTTATTTTGTTTCTTCTGCAGTGAGCCTTTCGGTGGTACAGAACACTAACCAAATTCTGAGGACATTTGTTATTTTGATCCAGCTGGACCTCTCAAGGACAACTCCCTGTTCTTCACCAACTTCTCTCCAGCTTATGGATGCAATTATCTGTGAGTCTGCTGACTGAATTCTTCTACCAATGATCAGTCAAGCTTGCTTTTATCAGTTACTAAAACTATTTGATCAAGGGGGCTAATTTTCCCAGATGTTGATAAGGGAATATTTAGACAAAACATCACTGTGGGAGGAATGATCAACTCCAGAAAGAGGCTGATAAGAGGAAAAGGAATGTCTTAAAGACACCACTACTCATGCAGAGATCATCTCTCCTTGCTGTATTCCTTCTAATACTTCCGGTCAGCTTTCCAAATAATCATACTTGGAGTCTTTATTCATGCTGGAGCCCTGAATGATATAAATGCATCTCAGAACACTAGGAGGAAAGTTTTACCTCATTCCTGCTTTCATAGGTACAGGAAGGTGCCTGAGGTCAAATTTCAGTGCAGTACAAGAGGCCATCCTATTACCTCACATACTCAGCAGCTGCGTACAAGCTCCTCAGCACCACAGGCTAAATATATTTCTGATGTATGCATTGTCATTACAACATTTTAATGGAAACTCACTGGAATGATACACAGGCCTATTTAACAACTGTGATTTATCCAAATTCAAGCTGCCAAAAGACTGAATGATCATAAGCCACTCCACAACAGGGCAGGGTAGGGAAACACAGGCTGCCAGCTCTTGGCTTTGCAGACTATTGCTCCAAATTGTTGTGATCAGAAATGACCAGAAGGGATGATGCCACTGCTGACCCAGTTTCCCACAACAAGCAAAAAAGACATTTCAATCCCAGAACCTGCACTCTACATTTACCAACCCTCAAAGCTACTAAAAATTTCCCAATAATAAGGGATAATGATATATCACCTGGCAGTGAAAACATTACTGAATCCTCCATTATTGATCATGCCTTCCAACAGTTCCTTCCAATTTTATGACAAGCAATTTTATAACAGTTAAGCATAAAATTCAACAGTTTCAGATGAAATTGTTACAAGACAACTCAAAATTTAGACTTTGCCTCTTCTGGAAGATGGCTGGAGCCAATAAGGACCGAGAGCCAACTGGAAGGGGAAGTCAACCTGCAGTAAAACTTCAGAACTATTTATCTTCCTCTAAAACTATTTTCTCCTTTTTTCTTTTTCTTCTCTCTACACCTTCTGTCTAAAAGAAAAAATGTAAGACCAGCTGCTGCTCTGAGGAGTCTTTGCCCTGGAAAGGCTTTAGTGTAAGCCCTGACCAGTGAGACACGCAGGCCAGTAGGGATGGCCACAGCTTTTCTTCGGGAGTTGGTCTACACCCATCCAAGTGTTTGCACGTGTCCTCTGCTGCTCAATAAACACTAAGGAGTCCCTCTGCTTCAAACACTGCAACGGCAAGAATTAAACTTGCTCATTCCACGGCGCCCCAATAGCTTGTTACAGAGTAAGGAAATTTTGGCAGTTTCCCTGAAGAGCCAAGGAACGCTGGCAGTCCAGGCTGGGAGGTGCAGCTCTCTGCAGCCCCCGCCCCGCCACTCACCCGAGACCCTGGCGTGGAGGTTCTGCTTGAGGCTGAGCTGTGCCGGCTCCGCGCTCTCCTGCAGCGCTGCCAGCGCCGCCCGGCGCAGCGCGCTGTCGAAAATCGGGAGCACCTCGCTGGGGAAGGCGTTGAAGTACTCCCCGATCTCCATGTTGGTCTCAAAGAGCGTCAAGGCGTCGACGACGACCGGGTAGTGCGCCTGGTCGTCCGCTTCCCTCAGGATGGCCAGGATTTCGTCCCTGTGGTGCTCCAGCACGTAGGACTCGAACACCTGCCCGATGAGGCTCACCTGGTCCGCGCTCAGCACCATGCTGTCCCTCGCTGCGCGGGGAGGGCAGGGCGCCCGAGGCGGTCACACAGCCGCGCTTCCCGCTATGGCCGCGCGGGAAACTTTGTCTTTCCCTGGGAAAAGCCCGTCGAGGAGCCAGGCGAGGCGGGGCGGGGCGCGGCTCCTGAGCTCGGGCAGGGAAACCTCGTCAGGGCAGCACCTCCGCCCGCCGCTGCCCGGCACCGGGACCGCGCCAGCCGCCGGGGCCGGCCCGAGCCCCCCGCCCCTCAGTGACTGCTCCCGCCAACCCGGCCCGGCCCGGCCCGCCCCCGCCAGCCGGTGCCGCCCTCCCGCCGGGGTGGGCGGGGAGGGGCGGAGCGCTCCTCCCGGTAGTGCGAGAAGCGAAACCGGGCAGCTCTCGCTTCCCTCGCCGTGCAGGCAATGAGGGCAGGCGGCTGCCGCAGCCCCTTGCCCGGCTCTCCCGCCCCGGCTGCCTCCAGCACGGCAAGTTTTGAAGGCGGCCGGGCGGGCGCTGCCCCAAGCGCGTCCCGTCCCGCTCAGCGCCGGGCAGCGAGGGATGCGCTGCGCTCCGCGGCCGCCCCGCTCCCGCTCGGTGCCTGCAGCGGGGCCGCCCCGCTTCCGCCGCTTCCCGCCGCTTCCCGCCGCGCTGCGCCAGCCCCGCAGCTCCCTCAGCCAGCGGGAGGAGCGGCTCCGTCCCCGCCCCTCCGCGCCGCTCCACACCCGGGCCCGGCGGGCCCTGGGCGGGGCGGCACGGCACGGCACGGCGGAGAGCGGCCGGGGCCGGGCCCGGACGGGGTGCCGGGGCACTTCCCCCGGGAGAACCGGCCCGTCCGGGAGTGGAGAGGAGCGGCAGGCCCGGCACGAGGGCGCTCCGTGGGACACTCCAGCTTCCCGGCCTCTCGAGAACAAGAGCTCCATCTGCGGCTTCTCCGTGCAGCGGTGCCGCTCTCTGCACCCCGTGGAGACAGACGCTGCTCCTGCACGGCGTGGAGGATTGCGAGGCGGGAGAAAGGGAGCGGTGGCAGGGGAAGCCTCGAGGCAGCAGAAGCTGCTTCCTACAAGCTCCCTCTCCACCCCCGTGGGTTACACCTCGAAGTCTAAATTTGGCTTCTTCAGAGAGAGCTGCACGACAAACCAGCCACTTCCCCTTCTTCATGAGGGCGTAACAGAGTCTGAGGAGTTTGGGGATTTTATTCTTAATGCAACCAAAAAGCAGGGTTTGCTGCAGGCTGTAAAGCTTTTGCTTATGCCTAGAATTTGCATTACGGTATTTTGAATAATTTATTATCTGTATTTTTTCCCTGCATATAACAACCCAGTGACATGCTCTACAGTTACTTGAAATATTTTGGGTTTTAGCTAATGCTATATCAAAATTGTGTTCCAGGCTGTTATGATGCGGTTTAAACTCAGAAGAGCAAAGGAAATGAAGTCTATGTATCAAATGGAAAGAACTTTGAAGGTTCAAAATATATTCAAAAACACATGATTAAAACCAAAGGAGGTTAAACGTTGGTATGAAAAAATTGATATATTTTATTTAATAGTAAAAGAGGCAAAGACAAAAAAAAAATAAAATAAACAGAGAAGTGTGCATGGCGGGGGAGGACAGGGAGAGAGTGACAGAGGTTAGGTAGAAACATATTGCCCTTCTTAGGGTCCCAACGATTGTCTTCTGTTTTACTTGCATATTTTCTTGGTACCTCTGAGAAGGTATTAGAATCTTTTTCATACATCCATTCAAGTCTTGCAATATCACAGAGCACAGCTTAATGTCCCCATAACTTTGAAGTGTTGAGCGATCTTAAAACTTTTCTCCATTGAGCTTCTCAATCCCAGGACCTCCCATTGTTAGCCTGTGTTAATGAGGAATTCTTGATAGGCAATCAAAACAAAAATCAGTGTCCATGTAAGATCTTAACCAAAAAGTGTACCATAATAGCACCAATAGTTCTATAATAAAAACGTTTCAAAAGAAATGTACGCAGTTTGTATTTTAAATCAACAATTTTCAAACAGAAATAATATCCTTTAGATGCCATATTATCAAGTTATGATGTATGGCTTTAATATGTAAAGCAACTGCTTTAGTGCCTTAATGAAACTAAGATAATTAATTTTAATGTCTAGCATGCTGGGTTTTTCCCCCTCCCAGTCCTATTTAAATTTTAATGAATAAGAAAGCTGCAGTGGTTACTTCACCTCTTGATGATATTATCTTACTATCCGTGAGTTCCTGAATAATGTTTGGCCAGCAAAGAAGGGAATGGTCTTGGAATGTTTGGGGGAAAAGTTTGTGTGGAACTTCACAGGTGCTTTAAATCACAAATCAGATTTCTCTGAATTGCTACTCCACATGCTATCAGAGGAGGACTTCTGCATAGGACTCCTGTCTGGTGAAGCAGTGGATGGAAGTTCAGTTACCTCTCCTGCATTGTTTGCAAACACAAACTTCAGGGTACTTGTAGATGTTGCCTAAATCCTCAACAGCAAAAGACTGCATCATGGGGGTTATAAAGAGGAATGGCATATGCTTTCAGTGTCAAAAGCATATTCTCTGGCATATGCTTTCAGTGTCAACTTTAATCCGTTTATAGTGCTGGCTTTGCAAGGTACAAAACCAGGTTGCTCTTTTCTAATAATGAGACACAGTTATTGCTGCACATTTGTTAACAGTTACCTAGCTTCTGGCATGGCAGAGCTGTCATCCCTGAATTCCTGGAGGCATCCATGTGTGCTTCCTCACACTGTGTTGGTAGCTAAACAACCAGTGCAGCAGTATGAAAAACAGTGCAGCTGCCTGCAATTGGGGCAGCCGATTTTTCAACTACAGAGCAAGCAGCAGATGTTTGCATGTAAAGGCTGTGATCATGTAGTGGTTCACACAAGAAAAAGCTGAAGTTATTTATCAACTTACTATTATCTAATAGTAACTAGTAACTGTTATGTGCTTAGTTGAGTAATGAAGAAATGTTTGCTCAACAAGAAGTTATTAAAAAATGTATTAGGCCCTTTCAAAAACCCATGAGATAGCATCTTTTGAAGTCATGGTGCAAAATGGGACAGGGAAAAGTAATTGTTTCAAACTAGCGGATGGAGACAGTGCTGGCAGTTACCAGCCTGAAAAGCTCTCCTGTCCTGGGCTTGGAACACTTGCCTGGTTTGGCTCTGCTTTCCACTTGGAATAACGGCTTTCTTACATAAACCAGTATTACTATTTTTGCTTTCAGGTCCCTCCTTTTAGTCTTGTGTGGTAATGAAGACAAAGACTTAAAACTGCTCTGTTTTTCAGTTTTACAGAATACAGTGTGTGCCCTCAGTCTGGGTTTGTTCCAGGAGAGTACAGAAGTGCCCATCAATGCTGTGGTCAGGGTGGTGGTACAGCGTGCAGTTCGGACACTGCTGGCAAGGCTGCACAAGAGCTGAGAAGAGCTCATGGATCCCACAGGGAAAGGTTTAGACCAGGCAGCATGAACATGGCTGGATGTTCATGTGGCTGTAAAACCTGGGCTCCAGACTATGCCCTAAAGTGTGTCTCTTGGCAGCTGAGGTTGAAGCTTCCTATGAACTCATGAATCCCCGCACTTTTAGCTTTTTCCAGAATGCCAGGTACTGCAAAGATCAGGAACACAGTGGCATTGTCATCATGCAAGTTCCTTAATAGCAAAAGCCAGATACTGACTTCTTTTACAAATACATTTTACAGAGTTCTCAACGCCATTTGGTAGAAAATATAATTTTTCTTACTTTTCTCTGGTTGTTTGACTTTTTATTTTTGTTTGGTTTTGGGACATTTTTTTGGCTGTTTCTTTGGTTTGAGGAGACTGATAAGGCAGTGGAACAACTGCTGAGTGTGGCAGACATGGTAACTGAGAGCTTCTTAACATTCAGATGCCTACCAGTAAAAATGGGCACACCTTTCACTGAATAGGTAAATTGAGGGACCATTATATTTGTATTCCTGTTCAGTTATTCATTCCATATGTAAAAATGCACAAATGAAGTTGAAGATGGGAGAAAGCAGCTGATCCCTTGCAAAGCACGCAAGAAAAAATACACAACACTCACTTCAGAACATTGTAACAAAATGATCTAGTGAATTTTATTTTGGGTAACAGCCAAGAAATCTGACATTTTGCCCAATATGGCTTTCTTCTAAAATTAAAAAGTTGCATATACCTACAGTTGAGTCCACCAGCTACAGAAAATCTGATGTATACATTTTTAATCCATGGCAGCATCACCAGAATACAGCTTTCAGTGGTGTTTTCAAGGTGAATTATATGATAGAAGTTTTTAAATGTGCATTTAGAAGATTTTTATATAGTTTATATGAAAACATACAAATTTTTCATTTATACATATAGTACATATAAAACTCATTGTAATTAGCAAGTATCTTCATCTGGGTATTTACCTTTGTGCATATAGCAAAAAAAGGATGCAGTTAGGGCTTTAGATGAAATATTAAAGTTCAAGACCTTTGTATATGCTAACTAGAACCTTATTCAAATAACTCAAACATTTTTTTCTTGGTTTTAAAAGATAAGAGATTTAGCTTAAAAATACATTCATAAAACAAAGACAATATTCTCCCTGAGACTACCAGTGTGAGTTAATTTGTGGTAATCTTTGAATGAAAAAAATATAAAAAAGACAATAAGCTCTGGTTTTCTCTATGCTGCAACAAATTTCTTGAGCAAAACTGACATCATAAAAGGTATAGACTGGGGAATCATGCTCACTAGCTGAAAAACAGTTTCACATATTAGTTTAAGAAGAAAAAAATTTAATATAGACAAGGGAAGGTAACTAAGTTTTAATGAAAGACCTGTATCTGTAGTATGTATTAATGGGAAAAAGTAGTGTAGTTGGTATTTGTTTGTGGCTTCTTTTTTTTTCATTTCAGACATGAATTTTATCCAAAGCAAAACTATATGCTCAAAATGTAGATTCTTGATTTACACAGAGATACCTAAAACAGTTTTCTAAATATTTCAAGCATTTGTTTTTGTTAATATTCATAAAAGTAATATAGAACCTGTGGGAACAGTTTCTGTTTAAATTCAATGATAAAATCTTTGATTATAACTAGATGGTGAAGTCTCATCAGCAATAGGTGAGGAGTCAACCCCCCTCCCCAAGGAACAGCTGCTGGTTTGTGGCTTTTTTCATCTTCTGTCACAATCCATCTGCTCTGAAGGCCAGCAGCTACACTAGTTTTTATTTAGCATTCTTCCTTTTAAATGTTAGCCAGAGAAGGTTTATAAACTGCTACAAAGTAACAGAACTGGGATGCATTAAACATATCCCACCCAAATTGGAGACAGTGAGAGATACATATTTTTCCTTTTACAGTTGAAGTTGTATTTATAGTAACCATGCAATTATGTTATTTGGGGGGAAAAGCCTTACCTGAAATCAAAGAAAACACATTTACAGGAAAAAGGGGGAAAAAGCATTATCTTTGTTCTACCAAAATTTATTATGCAGTAATTACAAAGTTTAAAGAGTCTTCCATTTTAAATAAAAATAATAGTTATAATTACACATATTGTATAGTACCATGTCAGGTGATTCCAACAAATATAACAGGAAATACAGTGCAGTTTCAAATCAGAAAGACAAATACTTTCTCATTCACAGTGTTTGACAAATTACAGGAAAGCTTGTTCACATGAGGGTTTACTTAAGGTCATGCTCTTTATAAACAGTCCACATCACGCTGTGCCACAAAAACAAATCATCTCTCAGAACGTAAAGTATCGGGCAAACCACTCCTGCCGTTGTGGGTCTGGTGAAGCCACTGGTGAGGCATCAGTCTGAGGAGGGCTAAATTCACAAAAAGAAAAAAAACAAACAATTATCCTACAACTACGTGAAAAGTACAGCTGTTAGGAGAAGAAAAAAAAATCACAGAGAGTATTCAGTAAGGAACACAGTCTGTTTTTCCATGGATTAGTTATCAGTGTGCCTTAGGATGTGATTTAATGTCTCCCTATAGAATCTGTGATCATCCACTCCATTGGAGAGCATCAGCAGCACAAGTCAGTTCAGAAGCCACATTACAGGGTGGGCAAGTAATATTTTGGAAAACATAACTTTAAATCTCATAAAGAGCTGTAGGAAGAATAAAAAGAGTTTTCTTGGGAAAGCATGGTTGTAGAAGGTCCTCTTTTAGCATCCTTTTCCTGTGGTAAAGTTAATTTTGAAAAATATGATGCTAACATCATATTTGCAGACATGTGCTCACAAAGAGTGGCTGGCAACTGAACAGAAATACACACTTTTGTAATTATACCCATCACAAATATCACTTGCAATTGTTCATGCACACACTTAAAATATGCCAAGATACTAGAAAAAACAAACTGCTGTGCTGTAAACAGCATTTGGCACCACTTTGAAAACTTAACATTCTCACAAAATGAGCAGGAAAGAATAATTTAAATTTAATTACACAAATTCCTTTATCAATAAAAATAGGTAATAAAATAATTTCTACTATAGGATAATACAGAGCACAAAACATTTTGGAGTGAAAATTCCAGCATCACAGTCCATGGGGTCATGCACATGCATGCTTATAGATATCTGAGCATATTCATGCACATAACATGCACAGGAAAAAATAGCAACAGTACTTATTTTTTTTTTTAAAAAAGGTTTTCTTGACCTGAGCATATTCATGCACATAACATGCACAGGAAAAAATAGCAACAGTACTTTTTTTTTTTTTTTTTTAAAAAGGTTTTCTTGAAAAATATTGTTTTCCCTTATCTATTTTAGATTTTCCCTTTATAGTTAGCTGTTGCCAGGTATATGATCTTTTGCATTAAACCAAAGGAGAGAGCAAACAACCAGCTGTGGAACCAGTAACTACATTTAAGTTGGCAACATAGAGGTAAGAGATCAGCACCTACTAGATACAAAGTACAGCACTAATGTGCATTTAATATGTGGGCATATCAAGATAAAAGATTAAAATCTTGCCTCTAAAATGCCTTTTTTAAGTTATTCAATTCAGCAGATTATTTTGTGAGAGAATTACTTGAGACTTTAATGCTGGTTGTGATTACTGGAAGCTCAGCATTAAGCACCCAAGCCTGTACATTTCCTGTTGCTGTAGTAAGGTTACTCCTATGAAACAATTTCATATAGGTGAGGAAAGAGGAAACACAAAACATTCACCTAGCACGGAAAATTTTCTTACATAAAAATCATTATCATATATTACTAAATAAAAAAACCTTCGTGCTAGTATCAATTCCTAAATGAAAACCAGTAAATAACACAAATATCTAAAACAATTGTTCATATATGTAAACAATTGGAAGCACATGAATTCTGTTAAGGTATTTATAAGGGTTTTCAAAGTTCGAGGCTTAGGAAAAAGTGAGAGACTACACATTTCAACAAGGTCTACAATAAAAAGGAATACTATAAAGAGGTTATAATTATAATGTAAAAATTAAAAATGCTGTAAGAGTACTTGTACCTCTGAAAGGCTGATAGAGCAAGTGGGATTCAGCTCAATAAGAATGCAAAATTTTCCAAAATTAAGCAAAAAAAAAAAAAAAGATTGGTGAGGCAGTGCTCACCTCAAAAACGTCTTGGGCTCTTTGGGTGGCATTGGCTGTGGAAGTGGTTTGCTGCTGCTGAACTCAATATCGTGGATGGGTGAGTTAGGAATGGGGTCCAGGCGGTTTGGATGTCCATTGCCCACCACTCCGCTAGATTCCAGAGCACTTAGATTGGGGACACTCACAAACCTGTTTGTTGATTTATCGTTCTTCTTCTTTTGCTGCATTGAAAATAACAAATGTAAGGAAGGCTTCTTGCACCGGGACAGATGAGGACATTGGCTAATTTAGAAGTTTTATTGATGGCTGGTTTGGAGGTTTTTTTGAAGGAGAGGAATTGGGACAGACTGGGCTCTTTTTCCAATTGTAGTCTTCTGTTAACCTGAACACCACAAATTTTCACAGAAAAAATCCAATTTCCAATCAAAATGATTAAGCTATTATGATTTAGTGTAACAATCAATGACTATATAACATGAGTATATGATCTTTCAATATAACATTTGGGTTATATTGAAACATTGGTTCTATTTAAACATGTATTGGTTCTATTTATACACTGGAGATGGACAATCTTGTGGAAAATTTCCTTTCAGTCTGTTAAATCTTTCATGTTTACTTAAATCTTTTCTTCATATCCGTGAAACAGCTCTGCTATCAAATGCAATTACAGCAAATTTAAATGATAAAAAAATGGGTCTCTCCAACACATTTCACTCCATCACTGAGGCACATTTTGGTCACTGGACCATAAAACCTAGAAAAGTACCTACGCTTCTTTCTCTGCAATTACACCCTCTCAGTCAGTAAAGCATTATAGCAACACAGCTAAAGATAAAAATATTACTGTACAGAAGTCCAGTTTCTTGCACAAAAGGCCTGGCTTTGATGCTAATACAGCTGCCACTTCTAGACACCAGATGGCACAACTGAACATGATTTTTTTACAATACTCTCTGTACTTCTCTTGACAGTATTTCAAGGGATTCAAAATATTTAGAAAATCTATTTTTATTCCACTATTTTACATTCCAGAACACATCATACAAGGGAGGCAGTGATCCTCTCTGTTTTTATAGCTATTTTAATGCACAAGCAGGTTTCAAATAATTTTATCACTTTTCTTTTAAATGGCTGTCTGACAGGACATGGTGTGTATTTTCTTACTTCTATCACATTCTTCATGTCCACAATAAAATACTAAAATTCAAAGTGCCTTATTTCCAAAAATAGGAGTTTTTGACATACCCAGAGCAATAAAAAACTTCCTTGCTGAAAAATACAATGAATTACATATTATTTAAATAAATAATTTCTTTCAATTACTTATATGCAACCCTAACAAAGCAGCTAGGAGAAAAACCCCTTAAGGGCTTATTAACTACATATAAGTAAACTAAATAAAGTGAAAGGCAAGTGGAATCTCATGTTGTTCCTATGTAATATTTTCCAGCAGAATTCCACCTGAAACAGGAGGGCTGTTCTATTCGAGGGTGGGCACAAGTTCAGCTGGAGACAGAGTCCTATTGTTTGTTTGCACTTTCTTCTCTTAGGCTCACTTTAATTCAGTGCCTGACCTCTCCAGTGTTGGCAGATGCCAATGGTACTAATTGCACACACATACTTGTGGGTGTATTTAATTGTCAATACACAATTAAAGTACCCTGAAAATTTAACAGAAAGCTATAATAGAAAAAACGTGGGTTTTAAGCATCACAGTGAATGATCATCAGCTACAAAGGATTAGGCTAAGATTGTCCCATATGTGTGTGCTGTAGTAGCTGAAGAAACATGAAGTAAGAAGAAACAGTTTGGTGAAAGTAACCAACTGTATGTAAAATACACTTGCAAGACAATATCTGCTGTAATTAAAACAGTGTGTTAAACAAGCTGCAGTTAAATCTGTGTGCTACACAGGTGGCTAATTTCTGGAAAATTTATGTTATCCACGTAAGTGCTTAGAAAAATACTGCAATTTATATAATATTTTCTATGAAACAGTCTATGCTTCTATTTCTATGAAACAGTCTAAGCAGTCAAATCTGGGGAGAAAATTGTGTGAATTGTTTCCATGAAATTCATGCAAAGTATTAAGAAACTTTAGATGTAAGAATGTAATACTATACTAAACAGATCCATTGCAGAAATTAGAGAAGCTCTAACACATACTGCAATGGCTGTAATTTTGCATTAATATGCAAAGCCTGTAGTAACTTAAAACGTCTTTTTTTTTTTTTTACAAAGAAAAAGAAAAGAGAATGATATTTTCAGTTTCTTTGTAATTCATTCTCCAATAATACAGTATGTGCTTTGACAAAATAAAGTAACATTGTCCACAACTCATGAAGTGAAAGAGCAGAATGTACTGGCATACAAGACACTTCTAAACTCTAAACAGTTTAAGTGATAGAAGCATATTTTAAAAATATGTGAATTATCACTATGGAAATCTGATGCTGAAGTACTTTTCTCAAACACTTCAGATTTCACACAAAACATAATATTATATACTAAATGGTTACATTTTACATCTTTATAAATGAATGGTTCAGACAGACTTCCAACATTTAAAAATAACCATTGAAATTGTACCTGGAAGTCCTGGTATTGTCTCTAATGGGCCCAAACAAATTTCTTTTATGCAGTTAGCATAAAAATTAGGCATCTAGATAAGCTTGGGAGAACTGCTGGGCTTGTTAAAATAATAGGAGAGTATCGACATTTTGCAGCAAAAGTTTGTGCAGGAGTGCAAAATATGTTGATCTGACATGAAACTGCAGTAAGGGTGGCTAAAAAACACAGCCTGATCTCAAATAATGGAGCCAGACTTCCTTTTATATAACCTGAGCCTGAACCTTGATCACTGAAGCTCCTGAGAATCTGAGCTGCTCAGGTTGTGCCCCCTTAGGTTTTAGTCTCTGCTACAGAACCTTCCCAACTTCCATCTCTACAGCTTTCACTTTCCCTTCCATGCAAGTGAAATGACCTATCACAAGGAGGAAGGAAATGTCAGAGGACTCACTCCTGAAGTGGAGCAAAGAAAGAGAATTTAGGTACTCTACCACAGTCTATCCATATTCTTCAAGAAGGAATGCTGCTGGCTTTTGACCTCACAGGAAGGCTACTATGTCAGTGTGTACAGCAGCCTTCCCTGGCTGCTATTCAGCAGGATGGAGAGAACTGGCAAAGGTTGCTACTGAAGTGCTTTCACTTGTATAGGTGGTGACAATAACTGAGAAGGCTAGAGACTGACTTCAGTCTCTTGCAGCATCCACTGTCCATACTGGTTTGCCATTCCACTTCTCCAATCTTACTCTATGTCTTTCCCCCTTCAGACTCATTCCATGCCCTTCACATGTGCTTCCCCTTCCCCTTTTTACCCTTATTCCCTTCCTTTTACTGTCCCTCCACCTTGTCTTTCTAATGCTCTTCCACCCTGACTGCTTCCCAAAAAGCGCTAAGTGCCCTTGCACTTTCCATAATAACCAAGAAAAATGATGAAACTAAAACCAGTTAGGGGTGTCACTGCTCTCTGTTGCAAGATACAGTTCTGCCCTCTATTGCCTTTCTGTCACTTTTCCATTTTAAATTTGCAGTTTTGTGATAAGGACCTGTGTTTTATGTCACACATGTCACGCAAACCAGTGCAACAGCATCAGTGGATCTCTCAACAACACAAAAGAAACAAGCCTACACAAAAAATAAGTAGACAAATGGAAAACTATGTTCCTTGTTTTGAACATGTCTGTTAAGAATGATTTACGTATAGATGCAGGCACACACACATAGACGTATATCTTTTCTTTTTACTATATCTTTAGATTTCTTTTTCTTTACTTTAGCAATGAAGTCCATGGAACATACCTTCACCAATGGATTAATAACACCAACATTAGGGCTTGCATTAAACATTTTGTTGTAGTTAGTCTCCCTGTTTACTAGCTCCAGCTGATAGAACTTTTTGTCCTCCTAAAAAGAACAACAGATAGAAACTCCTTTTTATGCATTTTCAATCAGTTAGTGGCCAAATCTGCCTGTAAAATGGTCTCAGATGAATTTATGATTACATTTTAAAATAAACTGACAATTATAAAAATTGCATTTCATGTTTATATATTATTATATAGAATGATCTAAATAATTTCTATTTATGCAGTTCCGTGGTCTTGAGTGTGAGCACAGTCTAGCAGATTATGCAAAAGAATCACTATAGTTAAATACTGATATTTACTCAATTTTGATTTCCTCATTCCTTCTTGCTTCTTAATTGGGATCTAATCAGACTAACCCAAGCCAGGGTGTTGTGCCTGAATTTGGGAAGCTCAGTGGGTCAGGATCTTGATCTTAGAAGCCTCACAGAAGAAACTAATTCTTATATGGCTTACATGGCTGCCTTGTTCCCGGACTGGAGGCAGGAGACATCTGATAAAGGATGTCAAAATACTTCTTGTAATAATGTATTATGTTTGATTTTTGGGAAACACTCTGTATCTAATTAGTTTTACTATTATGAGTCATTGAAACCAAAGGAATAATGTGTCAAAGAATATGAATAACATGCTAGCAGAATTGGTTCTTTAAATACCTTTCAAACACTTTGAATCAGATTAACTTTTATATTTGCCAAGATATTACACCGAGAGAGCATAGAAGTCTTACAATCAATTTCTTTATGAGCTGGTCCCGCTCTGCAATTAGGTCTTTCAGTTCTGAGATAAGCTGCAAGTCTTCTGGTCTTGATTCTCTGTTTTTATATTTTTCTTCCATTTCTTCTAAACTTTATAGAAAAGAAGAATATCCCCTTTAGCCTGACCCAGTGTTAAATGATGAGTGAATAGTCACATTTTTGATAAGTACAAAAGAGAGTTCAGGGAGTAAAAACAGAGGATGACTTTCTTACCACCTTGAAGGAAGTTAATTTCTATGTTCTCTCCCACTTTAGACAGTTAAGAAACAAAAGAAACAAAAAAGCTCCAATAACAGTAACTTTTGCTCCAGCAGCTAATAATCTAGGGAACATTCTAAAAAATTAACATCCTTCCTGTGCATGCACTACTGCATTTTTGAAAAGGGCCACTTGTAAGTCAGGCTAAAAATAAGGCATTCAAAAGCACAGCGTCTTCCTCAGTTCATGTGAACAGAAGATACCCAAGAACACTGAAGATTAACTGGTAACTAATTCCTCTCCACAAAAAAGCTACTTAGTACGTTAGAGATGAAATAAAGGAATGGGCTGCAAAACAAAAGGAATAACACTTGGATATTAGGATATCTAATGTAACAACTGATAAACATTTGAAAAAAAAAACCAAGAGGAAATTTGAAATGCCTGGTGGGAAAGCATTAAAGGAGAGAAGTGAAATAAGCCAACCGAGAGAGAAATTGTATATATAACTGCAAAAATATCACTTTTACTTAAAGAACAAGTTTTGAAGACATGACAGTTTCAAATTTTTGTGTCTCCTTTAAACTAATAACATGCTAATGATGCTAAATATAGTTTCAAAGGAAGGTACTAAAATATATCTTTCACGTATTCAGCCCTGATGCAGATTAGTGAACCAATCATCAGAACAGATTCAAGAAATTTAACAAACTTAACGAAAAAAGAAAGGAAATCCCAATCAAACTCTGAGAAAAATCAGTGAATTAAATTGAATCTAAATCAGAACAAGCCTAATTCCACAAGAATTAAATAAACTGCAGACACCTGGAATCAGACCTAATTTTTCACTTCAGATAAATATTTTCTCTTCAAAAGCAACTCTGAGATTTCACCTTGATTTGCAGCTGAAAAAGCAGTTAATATTAAATTATATTGATAATTTTATAACCTTCAAATAACCTGTACATATTCTGAGGAGATTATACAATGTAATTACATAAAACAATATGAATGAGAACAACATGATTGTTTTTACTTGCAGAGAAGGCATTTGACTCAGCAGAACAGAAATAGCCTCAGCTGGCTTAATTTTTGTGTACACTTTTTATGCTGGGTTAAGCTATTGTACACAGATCCCCAGAGTATAGTAGATAGTTACACACAGCTGCATTTTATTTTCAGGTATTTCAGAGAACTGGAGTTTTTTTCTGTTTCAAACAGATAATTTGTAATTTTAAGACTTTAGTTGTAGAGCCTAATTAATGACATCTACTCTCAAGTACTCCAAGACACATTCTCTATTTTACAAACATTCATGAGGCCATGCTTTAGGTGAGGCTGAACCTGGGAACAGTTACTTGAGAAACAGCTGCATAAAACTTCTCTGGGTTGGTGGCGGGGGTGTGTGGGTTTTTTGCTTTTGTTCTGGTTTGGGGGCTTTTTTTGGTTTGGTTTTGGTATTGTTTGGTTTGTTTTTGTTGGTTTTTTTATTTTTTTTTAATTTGTTAGCTTTTCTATGTAGTTTCCTCTTTGGACAGCTTCTTGCTTCAGTGTGAACAGAGAAATAACACACTGAAGGCCAGGTCAGGGCACCCTGGATAATGGTTGCTGATTTTTGGCCAGTAGCTGCCTTCTCAAAGCTCTAAATTGAGCAAAAGGGAGGAGCAGAAAACCAGCTAAATTCAGAAAAATCCCTGACACTGAGAAGCAAACAACTTAATGCAGAAAACATTTAGGGTAAACACTTCCAACACAGTTCTGGTGCGGCTGCCCATAGGCCTGTTTCTCATACAAGATAAATGCAGCAAACAGGAGGCAGCTTACACCTAATTTACTGAATGGCAAGGTACCACATTTATCAGGACATTAGAGCATGCATGTGGACAATTACAAGGGGGTCAAAACTGGAATTTTATAACCATTTCATTATACCATTTTATACAATTTCTGAGGGCTCATTATCCAGAAAAAGCTAGATGCATTTTGGCTTTACTGTCCATTTGTAACTGACACTTATTTAGAAAAGCTTCCTCTCAAAAACTTAGAACCAATTTCTTCTCTCTGCTATACATCTTCCATGCTGCAAATACAAATCCCTTAGTGACAACTTCGTGGCAGGAAGCCCTCAACGTACTATGAAACCTGAGCCAGAAACAAATGGGTAACACCACAGAGACAGAGAATGAAGGATGTGAAGACAGGAAAACACTGGTTGGTGACACACTATTATATCACTTCTACCACCATCAAGTGGTCTAATCCCTGGGGGCATTTTGATTCAGACAAACTCTTAAGTCTTCTGTTTTGTTATGCCCATACAATCCATTTCACACACTAATTTTCTTTATGCTACTAAACCTGAAAGTGTTTGCATCACTCATGCTACAATCTCACTTCTTAGCAGTAGTAACTACTGTATAAGTTTAAAAACTTGCTGAAAAAATTCTTGTGTTCTCAAAACAGATGTATTAAATTTTGAGGAAGAAACCACTTGAAATTTTCTCCAGTTTTCTAGGAACTGCACTGATTTAATATTTCCTACCTGAATTTTTTTTGTCTCAAACCCTTAACAACTTACCTCACTACATTTCCTTAAAGATGATAAAATTGTGTTGCCTAAAGAATGCAAGATTAGCCCCCATACTTTATTGAGGTATTTGTACTTCTGCATCTCTATAGTATCTTCAGGACTTTATGGACACCAGAATAAACTATTCACTCAAGCGCAGCTACATACAATTCTTTTTAATGCAACAAAACTTACGAAATTTGTAAAGCTGAATTAATTTCCTTGAGCAGCTCTTGGGTCTTATTAAAATCTGCCAGCATGCTTTGTTTCTCTCTGATGTGATCTGCTGTCAAGACATCCAGCTCTTTTTCATGTTTCTTGCTTAAATCTTGCTCATGCATCCTGTTTAATTTAGTTTTTGTTAAAAAAAGAGTTATTCTAAAATCAGACTTTTTTGTTCATCATGATTTTCTGCCATGCTTCTAATGGCTCTTACATAATATCAGACAACACAGAAGGAATTACTGATTCATCAAAGCCTACTACTTACTGTTCTCCAATGTTCTAGCTTATTTCATGGAAAATGCATCTCCTTTAATGCTTTTTAAAATAAACAAACAATAAATGACTTGGAAAAAAAACCCAATACCTGAGTGACCTGCTACTAAAATATGGCAAAATGTGTCACTGAAAAGTCACTTAACTGCACAGCATAGTCATTAACTTTACTAGTAAAGGGGTGAACTTTACTAAAGAAGACTAAATGATATGACATGACTTGATTAAGAGGATAAATTTAAAACTGCATACAGTAATTTTTTTAAAGTAAAATGGTAAGTGAAACAATACAGGTTTGAATTTACAGTGGAAAAATTCATACCTGATCTGTTGGTTGGATTCACTGTGTATTCTGAGAATTTCTTTCCCTTTAAACTCTAATTCCTTTGTCAATGCACTTATATTTTCATGAAGATGCAGAATCTCTTTGTCAAGTTCAGCTATATGATGGTCTCGATGCCTCAGTTCATCTTGTAGATCTGATATTCGGCACAAAAATTCTTTTTCCTATGATATAAGTAAAAGCATCAAAAAGTATTTTAGATAGACTTGTTTCTTAGAGGTGATGCCTACAATACTTGCTTTTGGAAGAAAACATCTGAGCAGAATTTTCCATCCAACAGACAATTTTTCCAGTTTTTGATGCTGACACAAATTATTATCAAAGCAAAGGGCTTTTTTATTGTGTACAAGTACAAAGAAAGAGGAAATCTAAGTTATGTAAAAAATTATTTCCATCTGCAAGAAGAGTTAAAACCCATGATTATCACTGCCTGTTAAAATTGGTGTAGCTCATCACATTTTCCTTTTGCCCATACATACAAGAAAAAAAAATAGGTAGCACTAAGATCCAGGGCCTGGGCATTTCACTTTCTCTGCCTCATCAGCTTAGGATCCAGAGAAACATTATTCTCCCTTGCAGCCTCATTCAATGGGAGAAAATTGCTCATGATGTATGCCCTGCACAAACAAAAACTGATTCTCAAGTCTCCTATCTTACAATATATACATAGGTCATAAATATCTTACAGCAGAATATGTGTTATATAGTCTATGTTATATTGATATTGTGTCCAACAAATCAAGAAAAGTCTTTTTTTTTGGGTTTTTTTTTTTTTTTTTTTTTTTGTTTTTTTTTTGCATAAGAAATTCCAATGAAGTTAATATCTGGGAAACCCAGCTGGAACCCATTCCAATGGCTTTGATAATGAGCCTCCTTGATTTAGAAATGTTGTAATGAAGACAAATTTTTCAGAGTTTTCTATTTCCATCTATTCCACTTATTACAGTTTCACAGTATTTAATGACCATGTAGTTTGCACAGAGAAAATCAGCAGATATTCCAAAGTAGTTTTATGTACAATTGTGTTTTGTGCCTTCAATGTGCACCAAATACAAATAGTGCACCAACTTCTTAGGGCATCTTTAAGGGCAGACAATTAAATATAAATATGTATCTCCCTATATAAAGACTATGTTAAAGTTATAAAAAGCAGAGGAAAATTTTACATCTACGCATATAAATATTTCAAGAAGTAGCAAATATAATCATCCTGATCAGACTACTCTCCATCTCATTCAAGCTTGATCCTGTGAACTGATGAGCATTCTAACACAGGGAACCTCAGTACAACCCAGGCTTAACAGATCTTTAACAGATCATTATACTGAGGCAAAAAGTACACCCTGTTTGGCTGGATCAAATAACATTTCTTGTAATTTGAACTTTTTTTTCTGACATCTCATTTAGATGCCAGACTCTGGGCTTAAACAACACATGACTGAAACTATATCCTAAATCCTGCATGACAACACTTTGTTTTTTGCCTCTGGTGCCCACACTGTTAAACCAGCAAGGAGTAACTAAAAAAGGGCTCATCTTTGACTGTCTCTGTTTTTGTGTAAAAGCTATGTCTAACAAACGCTGTTTCCTCTGTTGATATATTTCTAAACCAACTCCTCCTCCTTGGTGCTGGATTATCAGTAAATCAATCTTGAAAAGCCTATTATATAGGCAAATAAAGAGGTAATTTTCCAGTCCTCTTATTTCCAGGAGTCTGGCTTTCAATAGAGGTTAAACTTTGAATTTTTACCTACTACCAGAAAAACTGATGGTCTATAAAATGAAAAATAAAAGGTGAATTAATCAGTTTGCTACTGAAAGCAAAGGTAGTTCATACTGGCTCTGGGAACTTCATTTTGGTGGGGTCTTTTTGTGTACTTTTTTCTTCAGTTTGAAGCAATCCTTTCACTATAAGCAATCACTTATTTTGCCATATCTCTTAGGCTTCAAAGAGAAACAGCTTTCTCCTTCCTGCTGGCAGCTGAAGATGAAGACAATTTTGCAAGAATGGGCACTTGCCTCCCACAGCTACGCAGTTCTGAGAGGAAACTACCTGGATATGGGAGCCTTTTCTAGGCTTTGAATGAGGTTTTAAAAGGCAGAAAAAGCTAAGCAAGGAAGTTTAAGAAACTGGTAGGAATGCATTAGTGGCTGCTGCTGGATGATTTTGAAGGATTACATGTTTGTTTGTTCACAACAGTTCTTGCCTCCAGCAAAGGGAAAAATTAATATTGACCATGCCATTTTACAGCCAGTTGCCAGCCATGCCTCCTACCTGTCGCCTGCCAAGTTCTATGCTTCTTTCAAGCTCCATTTTGGCAGCTACCAGTTCTTGTTGATGGTTGTGCCTCAGCTGGTCAATTGCTGCTGCATGTTGGTGGTTTAGCTCTGAGCGCAAGGAAGCTGGTTACCATGAACAAAGAGAGAAGTTTAAATTGGACATGTTTATATCAGTTAACAGCAACAGTCCAGCTCCATCTGGTATTGCTGCTGATCTAAAACACACTTTACATCAGTTAAGTAACTGTCCTGTGTTTTATTCCTGTTGTTTTCTGAAAACACCAGTTCTTCATCAGGAACTTTCATTGCTTACTCCTTTCAAAAGGCCTCAAGAGTGAGGTATTTCCAAAGTGAAGAGCCTAGGCTTACATATTCAGGCTTATAGTGACTCTAAGAGGAACACTTAGGTCAACACTGAATGACTCAGAGAGACACTATAGTGTCACAATATACACACACACATATGTGCATGTATATTTGCATGAACAGAAATAATGGTTTTGGACCCATTTTCAAATTTGAAAATAGTGTACCTAACATAGCTTTTCCTTCATCCTCCAGCTCAAATCGTAGAGTCTGAAGTTCCTGTTCCATCTCCAATTTAAAGCCTTCCATGGCTTGTTTATGTGTTTCTTTCAGTGCATGAAGCTCTTCTGAGTGCTTCTGTTGTAAACGTTCTTCTAATTCCTATGGAATCAAAATTGACAAAATTTGTTCCACACCAAATTAAAGAATTTATAAAGCATTACACAATAAACAACTGGAAACAAAAAGCAGGCATTGACATACTCTAGGAAAAAACCACTCTAGTACTACTCATATTTTTCTTATCCTCCTAACATATTTTTTCTTTTCAGTGGTTGATGGTTACCAAGATTATCTGTGCACAAAACCAGTTCGGCTCACAGCTGGAAAAGCAAAAAAAAAATCAATCCATGGATATATCTACAAAAACAAGCAATGTAATAAGGTGCAGTTTCATGTACAGGTCTAGTGTTCACAGATTTGGGGACTTCTGCTCCCTAAGGACACCCATGTTTACTCCCTATGGAATTGTATGAAGCATCATGTTCCTGGTACACACCTTCTGATCTTCAGGGTACATAGTGTGAAAACTGATTGCAAAGGCACACTCTGGAGCTGAACTTAAAAAACCTTAAGATACCACCCCTCCCATACCATGCATTACCAAAATTCCAATTTATAGCTGGTTTTGTCAAGGTTTTAAAAAAGTATCTTGAGTGGGGTATGAAAATTATCTTGCAAGTCACAGAACACAGCTAACACAATTTTTAACATAAGGAAAACATAAAATACATTTCAAATGAGTCTACTGACAGAAAATACATGCAAACTTCACTATAATGGAAAATTCCTACTCAAAATCAAAATAAGAATATAATGTTAAGGGTAACAATGCCAATCTACCATAAAGAAATGCATTGTGTTTATAATAATTTTATATACCTATACACACAGCTATATATGTGTATATAAAGTAAGACATGAAACAATGCCAGCATTAGAAAATACTTTCAATATGTCTTGTTCAGATTTAACTGGATAACAGTATTACTACAATACATCAGCTGAAAAGGAAATTTAGTAGTTATGCAAATTCTTTACTAATTCCAACCATGTATGCAAAATGCTAAAATGGCAATATTCTATACAGAATTTGGAGTAGCCATATGAACGTGCCTTTTGTTCTTGCTCTTTTGTTTCTTCCATGTTTTGAAAGGCAAGGATATGGGCTTCCTGAAGTGACTTATGCCTTTGCTGATGCTCTTCTTCTAATTCCTGGATCTCCTGAGTCAGTCTCTGTCGCTCCTGACTGAACTGGGCTTGTAGCTGTTGCAAAGAGCTCTGTGACTGGGAAAGCTGCATCTCCAGATTCTGCTTCAGTAAGGAGATCTAACCCACAACAGAACAGCAAATATTCATTAGTCATTAATACCAACATCAGCTGTAAAGATGACATTCAGAAGCAGAAAACATTTGAAATTTTAGAGCAAGAGCGTTAGCTAAAAGACAGACAAGCAATGTCATCCATCCACTAAATCTGTTGTTAATGTTATATGTAGAGAATCAGAGAGATAATAGTGACATTTTAGTGGTTTTGTAAGGATTATCATATTGGTTGGTTCATACTGCAGCACTACCTGTAAAACAATTTTTAATGGCCAAATTATTAAAGATTATTTAGGTTTTATATAAAAGATCAATAAAAATGACACTATCAAGGTCTGGAATCAAACACTGGATTGTTAAACTATTGTTCAGGGGAATACCCATTCTGCAAGGACAATCTTGTACTTGGAATAGGGGAGGACAACCTGTGACATCTACATTGGTTTTTATATCTTTTTGTATTCTATGGTCCCACCTTACTAGTGGTTTTCTCATTTAGAAAGAAACAGTACCATTCAACATAAAAAAAAAAAAAAAAGAAAGTAACACTTGATGGATTTCCCATCACACATTTTTCTGTTAGTTCAGTAAGACTATGAGAATGATTTTTATGCTTGTTTCCAAGATCTAAACAATCTGAGTCACAAACAATTAATTTTCTTAGAAATACCTGATGTTACAAACGATGCTTTTCATCCAACAAGTATTATAGTACACTATATTCCTTTTTTAGTCCCATTTCCTTTTCATAATAATATTATACTTTGTTATACACATCAGATAGCATCTTTTCAGACTAAAAGTACTAAACCTGTATTCCCTTTATAGCCATGAGATACCCTCCATGGTTCTAGGAACAAGATTTAACCAAAAGAGAATTTTGCTACAGTGATTCAAAAGAAGGATAATAAAATTGCCAAGTGACAAAGAATTTTAATCAGTAAGGATACTTTTCAAGCCTCAGAGCATTGCATAATATGGAATTATAAATGAAAGTCTGATAGTGTCATTTGATTCAGCATATCTTAAAATTAATTATGTCAAATTCATAACGACATTGCACATCAAGTTATTGAGTTAGAGAACATTAAATCCACCACTTAGCAAAAAATTAATTGCAGCATACCAAGTACAACCTCTAGCATGAACATTGCTGCCAAACACGTGGGTTAAGTTTTTTTTTAGAAGGACACAGCTTAAGCACACTTGAAAGAAAAAAGCTACAGAAACAAAAATTAGAAGTGAAGCAAAAGAAAACAAAAATCAAACTAATTTAAATGAAAAAAGCATAGCTTGTTGTATTTCAGATTCACAAGGTCTTTGTGTCTGGGAACATACACTCTACCTTTAACATACATTGTATAAATAGTACTGTACTTCAGATACCTTTGGAAAAGATTAGCTACTATTAAAGGAGCGTAGGGAAGGCCTACACTCCATTTTGCAAAATCTTTTACTAACTACATTAAATACAAATTTCATATAAAGATTGTGTAATGTCAGACCAAAGTTTTGTCCAATCTCTGGTTTTGCCTGCAGAAAGGGCCAACCAGGATTACTCTAGAAAAAAAAGGCCAAGCATAAACGTAGGGAGCTTGACTCTGGAACTAGCAATGTTTCTTAAACCAGAAGAAGTATTTTGGAGCAGATTTATAGAAGAAATAATAACAACTATTATTTGAGCCCATAAAAGCTTTTAGTATCCATAATATCCTGCATCAAGTTCCATGCAGACATGCCAATTTAACATGATGATCTTCAGTATTCGTAATGGAAAGGAGTGAAAAGAAGTTCCATTTTCATTTGCTGTATTCTACTTATGTTTCTATAGCTCTACCATTTCCCTCCTTACAAACTCTGCCATACTGAACTGCTTTGGCTTAATGTATGGCTTATCTCCTTGTATGAAAGCTATTTCCTATCTATGATCACATTTTTCCTACTTTTACCCCTTTTCTACTACTTCTTTTTTAAGATTAGGAGTCCAAAGCAGCACAAGTTATTGGACATGAGAGTAAACTCTGTTTTTATGTAGTGATTTATATGGTTTTACATGTTATGTTTTCTGTTTCTCTCCTATATTCCTAAAGTTCTATTTGCTTTTGAGAGTCCTAGGGAGCACTGAGGTGATGTTTTCATAGAATTATACATCAGCGTCCCCAAACCTATTTTCTAGTTGTAACAGGTCAAGGTAAGGCTCATCATTTTACAGAAAAAGTTACAATTTTTCTTTCCTTGTGTATCATTTTGCATTTATCTACACTGGCCTTAATCTGATATTTTATTGCCAAGTCCCTTGGCCTTTTACAGCTGTTCTATTCTGAATAAGCTTTTATAAGCTGCAAAGTTTCTTACCTTACTTATTTATCAACAACCTATAAAATAAAATATTTTTAGCACCAGTGTAACTCTACTGATAATCTACCATCACTGTGGGTTATTACATTCATTTAATATCTATATATAATATATACTGTATTTTTTCTCTTCACCCCTAGAAACTCACACCACTTGAGTTTGCATAATCCACCTGCCAGCATGGCCAGCTCTGAATTTTCATTAATGCATCTGCTTCTCATTCTGGAATGTGGTTGTCAAAAAAAAGCAGGAAAAAAAAAAAAAAAAGAAAAAAAAGAAAAAAAAGAAAAAGCTATTTTACCTAAACTTTCCTTTGGTCTACTCACACCCCCATCTACTCTAATTCATCTCATGTTCGCTACTGGGCCCTTTTCTCCTTCCCACGTTTCTGTAACCTCATACCTACCTGGTCCTTCTCTTCATCTGTAAGCCCATTCTTACTTGGTCCCTTCAACCATACTTCTGTCCCTCAGGTTTCTCACCACTGTCCTGTCCTGGCCACCAGGAGGTACAATTCTAGGGGGAAGTCCTGCCCAGTCCTGCAGAACCTCAGGTAATTTAATGATCACACTCTAAGAAGCCTTTCATGATAACAGTCAAATAGAGTCAACCACAGTAACTTAGGCAAACTTTTATTAAAATAACATGAAAAATGTATTTTTGGCTTGAAGTTAAATCTATCTCTCACTTAAGTTCCTGCTCCAAATTCTGACAATTATCAGTATATAAATTATAAATATGTTGAGCATGGACCAAGGCAAAACAATTTTGTTTTCATTTCTGTCTTGGAAATGTGGAAAACATTTTAACTGAGATGACAAAGAGAAGTCTGACATCTGGGCAGGAAGCCATCTTTGAACAGAACAGGAATAAGCAAGAGCAGCTCATCCTTCCACCAGATTAATGTGACTGCAAAACCATAGCCTGAAATGAGTCAATGTCTGGAGATGTCTGTTTGCATCAATAGACCATACAGAAAATAAAGGACAATGAGGATTAAATGATTCTAGCAAGCAAGTCAGATTAGTTTACCCTTCTAATAATTTGTTTTGATGTTGAAAAGTACAAAAAAAGCTTAAAATATCAGTCTTTTTAGAGGAGCATGTGATTTTAAATATTATTTTGATTATTCAGTGCATAGACTGATATCCTTCAGAGCATGTTTTGAGAACACTATTGCCTCTTTTTGTATGTCTTTGGACTACCCCTTCCTTACACCTCTGTAGTGAGGATTCAACAGAAAACAGCTCTAAACACCATTCTCTGAACTTCCGATAATTTATCCCAAGTTTCCAGCACATTAAAAACATTAGTGAGAATAAAAAAAAAAAAAGAAAAACAGTTTGGCTACAATTATGAGTTACACTGCAAAACTGCAAATTATAACAGAGCATCAATCCCATGCTTTGTAGAAAGCTCTGCAATACACATCTGCACTGCCCACAAGCTTGCTTGCATTAACAATGACATGAAGACGCTGTTCATGTTATGGCCACGTACACAGTGTTCGATGCCAGTGACACACACAGTCACACAGATGAGGCGATGCACTACACAAGCTTGATAGCAGCACATGTTCTCTTCCCAAGTATTACCATGTCTCCCATTTCATGGGCTTAAGCTGTAAAGCAGTACTGCAGGATATGCAGGTTGATTAGTGCAAGCATGCCCTGTTCACGAGCTGTAAGTGCAAATCACTTACATTGCTGATAGATTTATGCAAAGCTTCACCGAGACAGTGCCGCTATGAAGGAAAGATCACAGGAATAAAGGGAAACATTCAGAAATCAACTAAGTAAAAGAAAAAGGGATAAGGAAGGGTAAACAGAACATTAATCATAATTTGGTCAGAGAAAAATAAGTTGAAAGCCATCTGGAAAAAATATGAATATGTTGCTTTGACTTAGTCTATAAGCTACTGAACACAGAACAGAATGATGTGGTTTACCATGTTATGTTTCTGACATACAGTACAGCACTATCTCTTTAACATAATGTAACTATATAGACACATATAACACATTTTTTAAGTTATCCACTTGTTTTCTCTTCTCCTTTATGGCAAAAAAATGTTGGGAAGAAATAATTAAGTGCATTAACAGATATAAGGCCACAATCAACAATCAGCTGTGTCTCAAATATCACAAGCATATTAAGTACATCATAGTAAAGATAAATTTTCACTGTTAAAGGGCAGAAGATTAGTTTAGTCATTAATGAACTAATAAAGACATTTCTATTAAAACACTACTTTTAACTTTCTTAAAATTCAGAACCAAATGAAAGACTATTCCTGAAAGTCTCCAGCAACAAAATGATTTAATGCACCACTTACACCAGTGGTGATTACTAATGAAAAGCAAAAAATTCCAACACATTGCCAAGAAAATGCTCTGTGAAATATTATTGATCATACAAATATACATAATTCATATGTATATGAAAATGCCTGTTTATATATATGAAAGATGCAGATAAGCACAAACACATGCACAGAACAGAGTCATCAGAAATGAAGTGAGAGGAATTTCAAATCCAGCATGACCACGTTCCCTTTTTGTCACAGGTTGGTGAAGAAGACGGCTTTCTCCAGGAGACAGCAGGTATTTTGACACCAGCCTGAAAGCCTGTAGATGGGAACTATTAGATAACACTTTGCCAAAATAAAAACAAAGAAATTGTTATTTAGTCTCAAGAATCTAAAAAAAAAGGGCACAAAATAAAAATACATTATTGTGAAATATCTAAAATGAGCTTATTAAAATCGTAAGTTATAAACATTAATCTAAGAATCTAAAAAAAAGGGCACAAAATAAAAATACATTATTGTGAAATATCTAAAATGAGCTTATTAAAATCGTAAGAGTTATAAACAGTAATCTGTGCAAGAGTGGAACACTAGGAGGCACCATACTCCAGCAGACAATGTAAGAGAGCAGCAGCTAACAGCTCTGATTCCAACACCAGACTTTGACACTGCTGCTCGGAACAAATCCTCCCATTTTTTTCTGTGTTTCCTTTCCCTTTTGTTTGGTTTGTTTAGGGAGAAAGTTGTTATGAACAGGAATGAACTCCTGCTAAATAAATGTTCACTTTCCAGAACATTTGGGACTTTATATTGGTGGATGCATCTATTCAGCACTGTGGTACAACTAAGAAATACTTAGATTTTACACCCGAAGCAGAAAAGTTCTCATTGCAGTACACTGAAGAGAAGTTCCAAGTAAAAATAAAATAATACAGGCTAGTCAATTGGAATGGGGGGTAATTTCAGCAAAACGTGCAGCTATTCAAACAGATGCAGTTCCATACTCAAAAGTACGTAGAACACCTTCAGAATCCAGTACTCCAAAACAGCACTGGTGTAAGTGTTATTAAGAAATTTCACTAAAATTCCAGACATTGTTATGAGTACTTCCATAGCAAGGTTCATCCGTGTTCTGGATAAAGAAACTATTAACCAAAAAGAATGCAGGCATAATTATTACTGTCTGTATACCTATGATGGGGAAAAGGAAGCAGGTGGGTTTAACTATCACTCTATTTCTACAGGTTGGAATTCAAGATTTCATTTGTGATGTTACTGTGGTATAAGAAAACTTTGCTCAATTCTCTTTGAAACCTATAGGGTGTACAAGTGAATTAATTTACTTCTTGAAAGTACAGAAACTTCTGAAAACACACTTGTACTTGGTATATATGTATTAGCTAACCAGATTTCACTTGATTTTGTGGTCTCATTTTTCAGTAGAAGTATTATCTTCTCCACCCTCAGCATATGCAAAGCTAAGCCTCAGACACAACTAAGAAAGCTTCATCATAACTCAGAGGAGGAGCAGAGATGCAGCAGAGAATCTGCATCTTTATATGCAACATCTTTAGAACCCATTGATCATTGCAGGCTGCTCAGCAGGACTGAAAGACTTTGCAAACAATACATGGAACAAGATTGGAATTCTCAGCTCTCTTTTAACATCTTTCCTAGAAGAGCTGAGTTTTCAGTTTAGTTGGGCAAATGTGCATTGCAGTAAAGAACAGATTTAGTGATTTGAAGCTATTCAAGCTTTGTGTCTGCTTGTTGTAATGAACAGTTGTTTGTGTTCCCATCACAGCTGTCACAGGGGCCATTCTTGGTGATGAAATGGTGTCATTTTCCTCAAGAAGGACATTTACTGCACCAGTGACATTTTCACATTTTCATTCAGTTACATTGTTTCCTACAGGACATTAACTAATTGAACGCATGGAGGTTCTCCTGTTTTATGGTTTCTCTGAACTGAAAATTACTTTCAACAACATTAGAGAGGCTTGACACTTAATTTCAGCATCAGTCTTCATACCACCCAAAGATCAGTTATGTAACACTTTTCCCTCACTGACATTTCATGTCACAGTTTGTCACAATCTGACTTGGCTATATGGTTTACTGAATTTTAAAAACACTGCTGGCAAACAGGAATTCTTGTGTAAAACCTGAGACCCTAACTGGGAAAGCTCCTACTTTATCTGTTTTATCAAAGCAGATCTAGATTGCTATACAGTCTTTGCTTCATTTTAAGAATGACCTCCCAGAGATGCTGCTTACCTTTCTGAAGAACAAATCCTATGTCCACCCATCAGACATCAGTAAAGGAAATGAGTTTCTGAAGTGCCTAGCACAGAAGCCAAAGGGACCTTTGGCATAAACCCATTTTATCTAGCTAATAATAGCAACAACAACCCTAAAACTGTCCCTTGAGATAGGTCTTTGAAGAGAAGGACTGATTTGTCAGCAGATGTACAGTCTCTGGCTGCGCAGTGCTTACGTGGCAGATGACTCCGCAGAGATTTGGACAGCAGCTGTTTGCTACTACAACGTTTTGTACTTGGCTCGAGGCTTGTGACATGCTAGGAACTGGAGAGCTACATCAAAGTTTGCCCTCTCTGACTGGTAAGAAAAAGCAGCATTTAGAGTCCTTTCCCTATCTCAAAACGCAACAGTTTTCTGATAAGGAAAGAGAAGTATATACAAGGCAATCTGAAATCTTTAATAATCTCTGGGATCTAATTGGTCCTTATTTCCTCCTGGTTTTGGAGCAACCCCAAAGGGAAGATGCTATCTCCAAGATGCCAGAGGGTGGGAAACTTATCCTGTTGCTTTAAAAAGTTTTTCTCTTTTCCAGGTCTAGGAATCTATCACACTTCTAGGCAAAATCATAGAAAGGCATGGGTTGGCCTAGGTATTTTGTAAATTTGTATCTGTTTGGATTTCAGAATACACTCTTTTAATCCAACAAAGTGCAAGTTCAATGGTCAGGGGAAAAACAAGTACATTTGAATGTCCTGATAATTTTTAAAGGCTTTGGAAAGTGACTAGAGCCTCATTCATTCATTTGTCATAATGCTGTCAGGATTTGAAAGATTATAGACACACCTTAACTAATTTCTCCTGGACCACAGAAGTATCATTGCCCTTAATCTAGAATTTCAATCATCTGCTGAATCTCAAACAAATTTTGCCCCACTTGATCAGTTCTCTGTCATTCTTTCCAGTGTTCACTGTTTTCATTGGTTTTGAACCAAAAGCTACTTCAGCAAGTACAGAGCAAAGAGGTTAAGGGAAGTGTTTTAAAACTAGATGCTTGCCAAAATCTAAATCTTAGGTTTAAGGGAAAAGCATATATAAATATAGGATTGAAATTTTGTTTTGGGGATGGTATTACTGTTGGATTTGGCTTAGATTTCTATTTACTAGTTTTGAAAATGTGAACTTACAAATGTCAAATTAAACTTTTTACTTGTGCACAATACTATGAATTTAATGTTCTTTTCATCCATTGACAAATAGAACCAAAAGCCTTTCCATCTCCTCCAGTTTCACTGCCAAACAAAAACTCATGACATTAAATATCAATTAGAAGTTTAGGATCAGGTAGACAGGTTTCTTTGTATATGAAAATATCAACTTCAAACATTAGTGTAGATATATATTTTTAACTGGATTAAACACAACACCATGGGAGAAAAAAAAAAATTAAGAAGGAACCAAAAGAGAGATGAAGCAAGACATTTATTATAAAACAGAGAACAAACTCACACTTGCTAGTATTCCTACTGTGTCCTGCTGAAAATACTTTGAAAACACTGATTTGTTCTGTTACTTTTATTTGCCAGTTTTGCTGAGTAGCTCTTAATTGTAAATGGCCTTTAATGAATTTCCTCCATTATATTCAGAATCTTTTAAACAAAGAGTAAAATAATGAAGAAGGCACAGTCTGGGCTGAATGGGCTCACCAAAACCAAAGGCTCATAACAAACAGCTGAATGTTATGCATTCGTTTTCATGCCCAAGCTTCAGACAACACTCCAACGACCAATGTGGACAGAACAAATGCACCAACTCATCATCAGGATCTCATCTCTGCAGAGAATAGGGAGCCCAGAACAAGAGGGATTCCTTATTGAGAAGGAGAAAGCAATTAAACCAGGGGAAGCACTCTCAGTAGTTGGCCCTCTGAGGGCTGCAGTGAGTCCTGATTATGAGATTATCCACATGCTCATGTGAAGCAGGATCTGACCTGTTTAAAGCATAGGTTTCCCACTTGGAATACAGGAGCACCAATTCTTTTAAACCAGTGGTGAGTGGCAGGATGCACACAGAAAATGGATCTAGGCAGAAACTCCCAAATCTCCCCTAATTCTCTGTGAGGCCTACATGGGTTACAGCACAGTCCCATTAAGACCACAGTTTTGAGAGCTGTATTAACTTCAATCAAGATTTTCAACAGTCAAAGAAAGCATGATCCTTTGGAAAAACAGGTATCTACAGATTGAAGAAGAGCCATAAAACATTATCCTGAACTGCATTCCAGGGTTCCCTCTGCTCTTTTCTCTCTCCTTGGTATGACTTTTCTTTTTATTCTTTTGGATTTTCACATTTTAGATTTTTAAGTGCTTTTTAAACCTTGCCCAACATCTCTTACCATCCACTAGATGTCATGATAGCCTTACTAGTATTATTGAAAACAAGAATCACCAAAGCAAATTAGGAGGCAGTTATTTGAAATTTACCTCCACTCTGTTTCTGACAGATAAATCTTTAGACAGGGCGTTCAGGACCATATCAAGTGACAGGAAGCTGAGTAAAATGATTCTGTGCTGAAAGTTTATCTCCCTTCTTTCTGGAAACTGATACATGCCATGTGCAGGTTATTTCTTGTAGAAATTTCCAGCATCCATTTGACAGCAAATCTTCTAATGCAAGGATTACCCAGGCTGTGGAACAGGTCAGTAATCCTTGTGCTGGGGAAAGAAAGCAGCGTTTCTGGATGTTGTTAAAGTGGATGCACATCAGCTCTGCAATAAGCACCTCTACAGAGGCAACTAAAGACGGAGAAGTAACTGGCTCTGGATGAAGCCTGATCGAAAGCCATTTATAGATGGGCAAAGGAGTTCAGGGACTTTCTCAGCATTCCATCAACAGCAGTATAATCAGGATTTTTAGACCAGTATGTTAATACCGAGCTTGTCGTTTCCTGAAAACTACAATTTGAATAGTAACTACATCAGAAGGAAATATTTACATTTTCATACAAGTCAAAGTTTCTCCTATTTACTTTGACAGTTTAAAAAAGAGCATCCCATCACAGAAACAAACTCTGAAGAGGAAATCTCAACATATTTTTCAAAAATTGAGTCTTTGCAGTAAGAAAAACAAACAACAGCTGCTGAAATGTATGTAGTACACTTTTATCCATTCTTGCTGTACTTCTGGTATTTCCATTTGTAGCAGACATATCTTTGGTGTGAAAAGTTGACAACGTTAAGAAAGAAGAATGTCATGTGTGCTTGGCCATGTATGAAGCTATAAGAATAGGAAAGCTACATATGAGAAAACATAATGATAAAAACATTTACTTTACTGAAACATGTTACTGAAAAGTAAGGAAGATGGGAGAACCAGTATTTGCTCAAATTTAGAAAAGCCCATCCACAATGAGAACCCTTGATTCAGTTTACTGAAAAAAAAAAAAATCACAAGAAGAAACAGATAAGAAGAATACAAATCTTAACCTGTATGTTTCAGTGCCCAGAACTGAAGGTTGCACAAGACAGACAAAAGAGAGAACATGCTTATGCTTTCAAAAAAAAAAAAAGAAAAAAAAAAAGAAAATTCCAGCTATTTTGGCCCTGGCTGAAGCTTTCTCAGCAGTAAAACATTTTTAAGAAAAGCGTTAAAACCCCATTATAAAGCTAAGAGGAATGGAAAGGAGCAAGCATATCTGAATTCACTGCATATTTCATTACAAAACTCTCAAATGGATTGACATAGAAATACTAGGTGCAATTTACGGGGGGGAAAAAGGAAAAAGCACTTTCTTTTTTGTCTTCTAGAATAATTATGTGTATCAGAGATAAAAACTATACATTTGGTCTCTGTACAATGATCTAGTTACACTACCAACCCCATTTAAGTATTGATGGTGCTTTGCAACCAGCAAGAATGTGTTTAAGCATTTAATCAGCTGAGTAGCATTTCATCTCAAGAGAATTATTTTATTCATAACAAAGCTAGACTGTTAGAATAACAATAACCCTACGTGCATTCTGTGAGGGACCATTTAGCATTACTGGTATGAAAACAAAAACTATTACCTAGCTTTATGCAAGAGCTAGATATCACCTCTCAAACATGCAACAAACAGAAGTGGCAGACATTTGTAGATCAGAATAACAATTTAAAAATTGAAATCAGCTTAGTACATTTTATAGGCATAATTTTGTTGATTGAAACTGTTTGGGGTTTTTTTAATTAATATTTTTATCTGTGTCTGCTCATTCATCTTTCCAGCACCAGTCAGCAGCATTCCCAGGTGGGCATACTCTATGTTGTATTTTTCTACAGTTCAGGTAGCTATATTTAAACCTGTTTTTTCAACCCTTTATGATTACATAACCATTCCTATACTTCAAGATAGGCGATACACTTCCTTGTAGCTTGTTTTTAAATCAAATCAGAGATGCATCAATACATATTAGAGAATTGCACCTGTATTGATGAGCATTTAATTTCTGAATTCAACCTTTATGAACAGAAATTATACAACAAAGTAGTAAACCTCTAAACACTTTCTCAGTATAAAGAACACACATTGGCCACATTTGTTGTCAAATCAGGATTTATAAATTATTTAGCAGAGGCCCTGGTCTTGTATTGTTTTGATAAATCATTGTATAACACAATTGGTATAGAGTATACCACTATTTCACGTGTAAAAATCTGAACTGCAGAAAGGGACGCAGGATTCCCTCTCTTCCTAATTTTATACAGGCTTCAAGCCTTTCAAATGGGTGTTAAATGCGTCTTTCCACAAATTAAAACCAGGGTGTAACAAATCCACAATTTCACAGCCCTACTGCAGTATCTCAGGCAGTTCTGGTTTGGGGTAGAATTTCTAAGGCATTCCAGGACCTCCTTATTTCAGTACCTTATCAGTTCTGGAGGAGGAGACAGAGGAGCATCCTTATGGAGTTTGTGGGTGACACCAAGCTGGGAAGAATGCCCTGGTGGAGGGGAACACAGTGGAAAGGATACCACATATTGAAAGAAATGGGCTGCCATCCAGAGGGATTCATCTATGTTGTAAGTACAGGCTGACAGGAACCACACAAAACTCAGCAAAGACAAATGCAAGGTACCTGACACAGGAAGGACCAATACTCTGGTCCATAATGAATTACAGATCTGCTTTGCACAACCTCGTTGACAGTAGGCTAAACATGAACCAGCAGTGTGGTGTGGCAGCACTGAGTGCCAGCAGCACACCGGGCTGTAGCAGCAAGCAGTAGTTTGAGTGAAGGGATCAGTGCCTTCGACTTGGCCCTTACTGCACATCACTTGGAGAGCATATTCTGTCTCCTCCTCCAGCTCATTCAGCTTTGGTACAAGACACATGTTGTACAAGAAACTTGTTCATATTCAGCAGAGAGCTACCACCAAGAAGGCTGGGACTGGAACAGATATCCTTCTGAGGTAACTCTGTTTGCTCAGGCTAAAGAAGAAATGGCTTTGTGGGCCTTAATACTTTTCCAGTACCTAGGAGGTGACTACAGAGAAATTGGACCCAGTCTTGTTACAAAGGTGTACAGCAGAACAATGAGAGTCTACCATCAAACTGAAACAGATACAGTTCTGACTAAATAGAAAGAAAAAGCTCACTATAGGGATGATTAAACAATAAATGAGATTATTCAGAGATGCTGTGAAATCTGCATCCTTAGAGGTTATTCAAGAGCTGACTGGACAGAGCCCTAAGCAACCTGGTTCTAATTCAGTGCTGACTGATTTGAGCAGCTTCCTGGGACCTCTTCCAGCCTAAGCAAGTCTGTGATTCTGTGATCCAGGTCACTACAACTCTCAGAGACTATCTTTTGTGCACTGAAGTCAGGAGGAACTTACTAAAAATACATTTCTCCAAGAGTTAAGTTATTCATCTCTTATGCTATGGTCTGGAATTCTCTCTTCCAGCTGTAATGGATAAAATACAGATTCAGTACCATTTTGCATATGGAGACCTTTTCCTGTGTCTGAAAATTCTCTAGTAAATTCTCCTTACTACAGATAGCTTTCTGAGTCCAAAATTTCTTGCACAGACAGAAAGAAGTTAATTTGTAACACGGTAATTTTCCATTCCAAAACTGTAGGTTAGATTTAACATGGTATTTTTGAAAGACAGATATAAAAGTATGCTAGAATTATGGAAAGTTAGATATATCCCTTTCAAGACAAAATGCTATTTACATCTAGAACTAAAGAAAGTAAATTAAACTTGGGTAATGTGAAACTTAGAATCAAATGAGTCAAATTCTCTTTATGCTCCTGTTGTAAAAAGTAACAGACCAAGAACTTTGAAAACCTCCAGCTTTTATGAGCCTAAACCACAAGACTTGACAAGCTTAAATGCCCTCATCAGCAAAATATATTGTGACGTGCTCCTGTGAAAGGCCGTATAATCAAATGTGTGTTCAGTTATTAGACTTCCCAAATTAGACAGCAAATTAAAAGCCATCCCGCAATAACCCGGAATCACAGTCATTTGATGATTTCCAAAATCTGTTACTCTTAATTTAAAGTATGTTTGTTCATTATCAGCTACCTCTTCAAACTGAAGCCAATAAAACCAGTTGTATAGAATTTATGGTTTGGAAAAAGTAGAAAGCAAGTATTTTCTTTGAATTATCTAACATAACTGAGATTATAAATAAGAGCTACCATTAAAAAACCTCAGTATTTACACAAAATTATCCCAAAACAATGGCCAAAATCACTTAAGATATAGCTGTAATAAATGTGTCATAGAAACTGAGAAACATTTTGACTTCTCAGGGACTTGTACAGTTATTCACGCACACAAAGAGGATTACTACTTTTGTAAAGGTAGGGGATACCTTTAAGTCCAAACAATTAGCATGGGTAGATATTTACAGTACAACAATCAAAACAATCTTGTAGTGAAGAAGTGAGACTGTCAACATCCTCTCCCTACTCCCCTCAAAACTGTAGAAAGTTTTCTTCACATTTAATGTAAAGAACAACATTCATATAATTAAAATTATATCCAAATATTATTAAAATATTTAATTATGATTAGGTTATAAAGACCTATGCTAACAAATTTCATTTAAAAGCCAGATATCACAATTGATTTCATTTACTTAGTAACAAGACACCATCAATTAAATTGTAATGGTTTTCCAATTCTCAAAGACACCATAGTTACCTGGTCTAAAAGATCCTCAACCTTTTTTTGCCATCCATCTCTTGCTGCATTTTTTTCACGTTCTTTCAGCTGCAACAACTGAGTCATGGCTGCCTTCTTGTCCTCTTCATGCTGCAGCCTCAGCTCTTCACGAAGCTTATTACATTCCTGTCTAAAAACAAAGGACAAATAACTAAAATGCAGTGGGACCATGTGCAAGAGGTATGAAAGAATTACATTCTCAGTAATAATTGGAAAATCTGAAATAACAGAAACCTTTGGTTTACATTTCATTTGACAGTACATTTGCATATAATACAAAGCTCATTTATCATTAAAGAATAAAAAAATAATACTTGCCGAAGATTTTCTGTCCATTTTATTTCCAAGTCACGTGCCATTCTGTCAACTTTGAACTTTTCCTCCTCTCTCATGGCAGCAATCATTGCCTCGTGCTGTTGTCTCTCCTGATCTAGTTCTCCCTGCAAGTACAAACTTTACAATAGAGACTGATCAGCAGCAAAAGCTTATTTCAAACATTGAGTGTATTTATAATAAAAATATCAATTACAATTGTTTGATAAATTTCAACTACAACTTCTTCAGTGTAAAATTCCTAGTTATGCACAATTAATGCTTATACATCTCCTGATACTTCTTATTTGTGAAACAGAAGTCTGTATTCCTAGCAAGAGCAATTTTCCAATAAGTCATTCTGCAATATTTTCAAATACCATTAACGTTGAATTATGAAATAATTTATGTTGCAAAGAACCTCAAAAGGTCAAGAAGTCCCATTCACTGAAGGACTTAACTTCACAATTAGAGCAGGTGGCTTAGGTCCTTTGTAAAGGATGCTTCGAATTTTATTTGTAAAATTTTTTAAAGCATCATATATCCAGTATTTAAATTTCAAAGTGTGAGCTATCTGTGTGTGATACAAAGTTCCTTTCTGTCTCTCAATGGGACAAGCCTGCTAGAAACAAGGTTTCACAGTCTGAAAACAGAGAACACCTTTAAAATTCCCATCAATTTCTGCTGAAATTTTACCATACTAGAATAGTATTAGGTACCACCTAGAAATACTACTTACATGAATGTTGTTCAGCAGTGCTTGCTCTGTTCATGAAGCAAACATAGCCCCCTAAATTGAATTATTAATTTTTAAAATAAGACTTTCTGCAGCATTTTGATAAATTTTAAAATCTGTCAAGATAAATTTAATTGCAAGGAACCTACTATATATGAATAATTAAATGTTTTAATAGGTGAAGAGAGCAATACTAGCTCATAATAACATTTAGAGACATTACAAAAAATACAGAGAAAGTATAATATTGTAATATAATATTGAAAGTATAATATAGAAATATAATATTGTGCACCTCTAATGACTGTAGCTGAAAGAAATTAAAAAAAAAAAATATACCTATAAGCTGTTTCAGGCTGGTTTTGTTAAGAAAACATGAAAACATGTTCAGTGAAAAAAAAATTTTATAATATTTGCTGCTCTATGTCAAATACTTCTGCGATCTTGTAAATGTACATTCTTTACTGAGGAAACAAAAAGGAAATGTTTGCCCAGTATTGCAGTCAATAAGCTATTGACAGACTAACTGACAGTTCTACTTCCATCTAAGCCAATTAAAATGACAATACATTTGTGCCTAGGCAAATTAATTGCTTAATGGTAGAAAGTGGTCACATTTTCAAGGTGACAGTCTGCTATCCTTAAAGATATCCTAGCATATATCTAAAAATTATTCTCAATTCTTTACTGAAATTCCAAATTCGAGCCTAAAAGGAAGACTGTGTCTATTTTCCAAGGAAAACATGGCATATATGTATTCAAATACTCATGAAAAAGATTTCTGTGAATTTCAGAGCTAGTAAGCTCAGGACCTTGTTTTGCATGAACTGTCTGGAATTGCAAGTGTTAACTCATTTCCTTTCATGAAATTCTGTTAAATTCCTGAACATATTTTGTATGGACACATTTTGGCAGCTACAATTTACATTAACCATACAAAGATATGCTTGCAGCACTACTGTTAAATACTAAAAATGTTCTGAAAACAAAAAATACCCACCCCAAAACAACCAACCAATAAAATAAAAATTTAAAAAAACAAACCCCAAAACAACCTATCCTAGTTTCCATTTTTTAAATTTTCTGCTCAAAATCGAAATCTCTCCTTTAATGAAGCCACATGAGGCTCCTTCTATCATGGGTACCCTATAACACTTCTAATAATTTTAAAAACAAGACAAAAATCACCCTAACTGTGCTTTGCACAATTTATTCTCCAACAGCATGGTTACCTCCACACTATACAGTGAATCTGTGGTCTCTCGCAGTCTTGCTCTAGTTAATTCTAGTTCTTTCTGGAGTATTTCCTGAGCTTCTTGGAGACTGGAGATGTGTCCTTCTGCAGTCCCGAGGCCTTGCTCACTTTTTCGTACTAGGTCTTGCAGACGACACACCTGTGACATTACAAAAAAACCCCTTAATTTCCATAATTATTACTAATGGCAGCCAAGCCATCCTGGTGTTTTTCAGTGTTTCCTAATTCTGACCCAGACAATTTTTTAGTTACACTGCCTATTCTCCTTTAATATCACTTAATATTCTGTATTTAAAAACAAATTCCTGTAATATTACGGAAGCAAAGACTCAATTAAAGGATTTTTACAAGTAAAAAAAAATATATCCAATGTGTTTGATGCAAGTTGCAAGGAAACATAAAAGATCTGAAAATGCCTCTTGGTTTACTGTGAGAAAGCATGTTTTAAGCAAATTAATGAGAAATATTTCAAAATACATAAACTCTAATCTAATATATAAATTAACTTGTGCTAGGGTTTAAGTTTCTGTTTTCAGATTGCTAACTGTCCAGCCTGTTTAAAACTCAACCTAGCAACTGTACATATAATGTAATAATCTCCTTAACTCCTATCTAACAATACTCTTTTTTTCCTGCCTGTTTGTGCTTCAGCTTCCCACCTGTAAAATGATGATACTACACTTCTTTGCTTCAAATAAAAATGACTGAACATTGTTCACCAGCTACAGGAAAGAAAAATCTTTTTAAATATGTAGGTTGAAAAACCCGAAAAATGGGAGGCAGGGAGGAACAAAGAACAGCAGTTAATTTGAAGTTTTTTGCCGAAGCAATAGTCTATGCTATTGCCTTTGTAGGTTGAGATAAATTCATTTACAATGGGACAAGTGTCACAAGCATGGACTAATTTTGGGTTTACAGGCATGGACAGGTAAGAATTGTAACCACTCTTCCTGCTTGTTAGAATAATTACATACAAATACTGTTTATAGTACACACAGAGACACCACCTCTCTCTCCCAGAACTCTCTCCCTCTGTCAACAACCTGTGAAGTGTTTAAAAAGTGGAACTCCTCCTTTCCTCTCAGAAAGGAACCCAAAATTTCTTTGGCATGAGAGATCTCAGCAAAAAACTCCTGTAACCTTGAGCACTTGTCTCTGTGCTCCTTTGAGTCATTCAAACAACCAGGAACTCCCTACAGAGCACTGCTACCTACAAGACAAACTGTCCCAAACTGCATCGGTATCCTGGTAGTGCACTGCTGCCTATGTATCTGATAGCAGCATCATATGAATAGCAGTCCTGTAGATCTAAAGGATATGCGAGCAGACAGGAATGCCACTCAAAGGGCTTAAGATATATTCTGATGCTGACAAAGCAGTGATGGAGGCTGTTTAAAATTATCTTTAATAACATCATCAGAAATCCCTTGCATGGAGACAGCAAGTCCTTAGGTGACTGTGCCAAGTGATACAAACACATCAACATTCTAAGAAGCATTGGCTGGTCTACAGTGAAAGGAAACACATCTATAGAGTGAACAGCCAGTCTCATCCTGAGACACGTGTGAGAAAGCCACATTTGGACTTAACCTGGACTCCCAAAAAAATCTCTGGCAAGTATTCAAGATTACACTGCTCTTGAATAGCTTAGTACTAGAAGCAAGCCTAATGAGGCTTGAATCATCCTTTAGGTAAGATAATTCCCATCACAAAGTTTGTCGAAAAGAAGATAGCATGGGCTCAAAAGCAGCTTTCTCAGCAGGGAAGCTAGAACTGAGCTAGAATCCACAGAAAGTAATGAATACAAGCCTACTGCTAAATGACTTCTGTACCTTAAAGCAAACCAAAATAAAAAGAAGCAACAGTGGCAATATAAGGGCTAAGCTACTGATGTGTCAGACAAATCACAGGGAAGCTTTTTCTAGGTCAGTAAAGGCATTGAGAAACTGCTGTTAGTTACCAATAGACATCTAAGGCCAAGCTGTGGCTGCAACTGAAGCACTTCTTTCATGTGCTCAAGATAAACACAGTAATGAAATAAAACACTCTGTACTACATGGAGTGGATTTACAGACCAACCCCAATTGCTTGTTTGCTTTCTCTCATTCTTTCACTATGCAAAATACATGGTATTACATTTATCCTGGCAAAGGATTGTAGATAAACTTGACTACTGGACAGCAACTGGACCTAGTTCCCTATTTTAGTCTTCTGTTCCTCAGCTTTGCCTCTGTTTGGTTAACTTTCATGGTGATGAATTTTCCAAGCCTGAATTTAATAGCTGTTGGATAATAGAAACTCATTCTTAAAACATTTCAAGTTATTTCCTTCAAGGAAGCAGAAAGTTTATTGCTCATGAAGCCAAGAGACATTGATAAAGAATAGCTAAATTTAAGCCTGCAGTGCCAGATGATGACAGAATGACAACAGTGCTCTACTCCAATCTAATCCAGAAACAATGGAAATTAACAAATAACAGAGAAGTTAAATCTAAAAATAAATAACTAAACTTCCTGTAATTTTGAACTGAAAAATAAAGCTGTGTATGATTTTGTTAAGATACATAACAAATACATCATATTTTCATCAATTTGAATGCAGGTAAGCACACTGCTAAAAGAGAAAGAGCAGCTGCAGCGTAAACTTGCACCTTCTCTAAGCTCTGAAACAAAGATACTGGCAACCCTAAGGAGGAAGAACCCTCCTGTTTAAACAGCTGCTCACAACTGACTGATCAGCAGAGCTGCTGAACTCTAAAGGCAGGAGGTCCAGCTACTCTGGTAGTGTATAATCTCTGGCATATCCATCTATCTGGTAGGTCCTACTCTGAAAGTATATGTTAAAACATATTTTCAGAATATATACCTTAATATATAATAATGAAATACATTATAAAGTTATTAATATAGTAATGTATCAATATATTAATACAGTAATATACAACATATTAACAAATAAAATTTATATTTTTGGAAGGGCAAACTTCCCTATTTAGTATATTAAAAACATGCAGGTTTTTTTCTTAAGCTAGTTTAGTATTTGTGCAATTTGCAAGTCACCAGAATGAGACACCTGCTCTCTCCAAATGTTGTTCATATGGAAAGCAGTAGTGAAAAATGTTGCTGCAAAATAATACTTAAATTCATGTCAGTCTCTCAAAGTACACACTAAAATCATGCGTAAGGCTTGCTGAACAATAAAGCTGATTAAATATGTTCTTGAAACAAGGCAAAAGTTTCAGAGGAAAATGGTTTGATGTTTTTGATTTCAGTAGAATGTACTTCTAGTTTCAAAATACTGTATTGTGAAAAGGTGGTGATTTCCAACTAAAAAAAATTAAAACTGTCTTGAGATATGATACATTTAACATTGATTGCATATATCGTGACACAGCTAATTATTTGGGTCTTACTAAAAGTATTTTATATCATCTTTTGATGAAAATACACAAAGACGATTTGCAAGCCAGGAAACTGACCAGAATTTATGATATGTTAACCATAACCAAATATGAGTTTACATGCAGTTAAATTTCCCTCTCTCCTGATGTATTTGTGTAGAGGTCTGCATACCTAATGAGAAGATAAAAATGATTAAAAATAAAGAGTGGCTTACATCATCTGTTTACGTATCTCTTGCTTTGTTAATTTTGTAAAGGACAACAACATCATTGCTCAGAAGCAGCCAACTAACTTGCCATGTTTTAAGAATACTCCACTCTAAACAGAAGTAAGGCATTAAACACTCAACAGCATAGACCTAAACCTGTCCTGGAGTCTCAGATCACCATTGATGAGACGTGGTAGCTGAAACAACCAAGTCAGTCCTTGCCTCCTGATTGGCAGAAGTCAGCTTCGTTGTCAGCTCTTCCTTCATGTTTTCCAGCTGCTGTCGGAGCTGATTCTTATCATCCTCCAAATGCAGTTTCTCCTTCTCAAACTGCTGCTCCAACTCCTTCAGAAACAGGAAGGATGGAAGAAATATTAAGTAGTTGCCATAGAATCATTGCAAAGTACAGATGTACCACACGGAAATGATTCTAACCGGCATAAATACCTGTGATCTCAACCCTTTCCTTAAACTGTTAAAGTATGTATATTTATTTCCTTTTACAACAATGTAATTTTTCAGTTTATTTTACAATTTAATAACCTTAAATCACAAAATAAAGACCAACAGGACTTTCCTCTCAATTATCAAAAGCTTTAAAAATATATCTACTTTCACAGTTTTTCAGTCTGAGTTTAAAGAAGACTTTTTCATTTTCTATAAAATTATACTGATAAATCTGCATGTCTTTCAGCCTTTACCCATCCATTTCCTACAAATAATCCCCACAGGAAAGAATAAATCTTAAAATCCATATAGAGCTCTGTGAAGTTTTTTAGAATGTTACAATTAATGAAAAAAAAGCCCCACACCATATATCTACTACATTATGTAGAACCAAAAGAGATCAACAATTAGTTTTCAAGTTTAACTATATGGAAACAATCAAATAACACCCCTGTTTTCATCAACCTTTACGGTGTAATAGCCAAATTCTCAAAATAACTGCTGGATGAATTATATTCCTCCTATATGAGCCTATGTTGTGTGTATATATACAAACAAATATTAGAAATTTATAAAAATTATCAATTAAAACTTCAGCCTTATTAATATTCAGAATACATTTTCTGAAGAACAATTTCTTTAACAAAATACTTTAAAGGAAACATTAAAATTGAGAATTTTATTACATATTTCAGTGAAATATACTATATAGCTCATAATACTGTGAAGTTTTAGTGAAGAAAATGAAGGTTCCCAAGCAAGGTGCTCCAGAGTCACACCATACAAGGCTTCAAGGTTTTCTATGGAGCTAGAGGCTATTTTATTAACTCTTTCCCAGGGGCTCAGCTGAAATTCAAGGCTAAGTATCAATTCAGCACCTCTGCGCAGATCTGGACTCAGGTTTCTGAAAAATCAATATTGTCTCAGAAACAGCCATGAAAATACAAAGACCAGAGCCAGCCTGAAACAAAAAGTACACTATTGGTAAAATTAGGGGAAATAGGGAGAAAGAACTAAAGTATTAAAGAGGAAAAACAGTCACTAAAAGATATCAAAGTCTAAGGAAACCCAAGGTTTCCTGCTGCAAGACAGCAACATAGCGTCAACCCAGCCAACTCCAAGAAGCAACAGAGGCCAAGGCTTCCTCATCCAAACCCAAAGATGCCTCAAGTGTTTTGTGGGGGGTGGAAAGCACATTAAGCAGCTTGTTAGCTCTAGCACTGCTTTAGGGTATGTGGCAGGTAATAAATGATTCCTGTGTACACTGTTTGCACGATCTTTAAATTCAAGGCAGAAGTTGGTCAGTTGGTCAGTGACAGAACAGAGGGTTACACTGTCACAAACTCATTACTAAACAAGGTAAAACTCAACAAGTGCCTGCCTTCTTCACTGGGTCCACATGAGACAACAGGTGGGATAAAAGCTCCTTGCTCAGTGAAACTTGATCAATTTGTCTTGTTCATGCTGAAATCTGCTGTCTGCAAAATCCCACTGGTGCTATTTAGACCCCATTCTGATAACAGAGCAATTATTTCTCTGATGATACTTGTCAGTACAGCTGTGTGGTACTGCAAAATTATTAGCAACTCTATTTTCATAATCCTCCTGATGCCATTTTTACAGCTCATTTTATACATGGAAATACTGAAGCAAAAAGAAATATTTCAGCTATTTTTTGAGTCCCATTCCAATTCTGCTGAATTCTCTTCTGTTCCCCAGATGCATTTCCCAGGCTTCCAATCCCAATGAATCCTCATGCTCTCTATCCCAAGGCTCCTGGTACCACGCTTCTTCCTCATACAAGATTCAACTCTGCTCCACATTTCAGTTTGACTGTTTTCTTTCTTGGACTACTTGATCTCACATTAGTGAGACATGTTTGACAGAGGAGTCAGTGAAACCTGATTAGATTTAACATCAGTGAAATCGGATTAAGATTGACTGAGATCGTGATCCCAACATCTCTTCATAGCTAGTTTTTCCTGGTTAAAATAACTTCTTATTTCTCACACTGAGAGAGGTGTTCCCTATTCAAACTAGTTTAATGATTTAAGAAAAAAAGTTTGTGATCTCCTTTTGTTTTACTCTCCACACTATTTTATAGTAACAAACAAAACAAAAGAAAAAGAACCCCACATCTTACTGAAATAAAAGAAAAATATACATAGAAACTCTAAGAGGCATTGTCATAATAGCAGGCATCTTTAAAGTTTTAAAGAAAGTAAACCTGAAAGATTAGATGTATATATGTCTCTGAGAGCTACTTCAATTACTGGATGACAAGAAATATTTTGGATTTATTAAAAATTGACCTAAGAAACAACATACTAGTAGAAAAATTTATAAAATCAATCCAAATCTGAGATGCACATCACTAACTACAACCATGGCTCTTGGTATGTTTCCTGTGAATACATCCAAAGAAATATAACAACGCCTCAAATTAAACACTCAATCCTGTATTTCCTGTGCAAGGCAAAATTTGTGTATAATACACATACAATCAGATTAGGAAATAATAATTAAAAAATGGGCCTCTCATCCTGAGAAAGAAAAGGCCAGATTTGTGAAACAAAAAAAGCCTTTCAGTTTCAGGATTCCAGTCAAAGGTAAATGCACAGTTGCTGGAGAGTGAGCTGCTGTACAGTACATAATTTTATGATGCAAGCTTAGAACAGCTGTTTTCATCTTCTGAGTACACAAATAGCTTAATAAAATATCACTCTTAATAAAATATCTTTCTGTACTTCTGAACTGTCACTGAAAATTTTAAATAAATGTTATAATAATATAATCTTTCATCTCCTTCAGAACAATGGATCTTAATATACCAACCCTTCTGAATATGGGTCACAAGTCCCAGGAAAACAAAACTATTATACTTGAAAATACATTTGTATAAATGGAGAATTTATCTTCTGTATGCAGACAAATGACACTACAAGTACTTTCCCCCCCCCAAGATATTTGTTATTTTTCTAAAGGCTAAGCTGTTTCTTCAGGGGGCTGCAGGTGATTCCAAATTAAATTTGCCATAAAACAAAACCATGCAGTACAAGATGCAAACTGTAACAGCTGCTTTTTGTTTGGTTACTAAGAAAATAAGAATATACCATCTGCAGTTTCTTCTTATCCTTATTAGCATTACTGTGTGCAGCCTCAATTGCAGTATGGTGTTTCCATGCCAATTCTTCTAAGGTCTTGGAATGAGCCTCTTTTAACTGTGCAGCCTCTCCCTCCAATCTTGCTTGTAATTTTACCAGCTCCTTCTCATAATATTCACGTTGTGTTTCCCTTGCTTCATTTACTTTCTATAAAGTACAGGAAAAGAAATCTATTCAATGGTAAAAAAATATGAACAGTAGGAATAAAAAATATACAAAAACATTACTGATGACATAAAATTGCAAAAAATTAACTTCCATATAAAACAAATTGAGCCAACACTAAGCACTGACTATGTGATTCAGTAACCAAAAGGTAATTTTAAAAGCATGCAAAACAATACATACTTATTGAAAACCTAATTTTTCCTCTATTTAATCTAGGAAAACAACGATCGGGTATCAAGCCTATAGAGAATTTCTGTTTAGTATTTTCAAACATGTTCAATGCATTTTCAGCAAATGGCTTTTTAAACCGTTCTTTAATCATTTCACATTTGTCCTTCCTCAGACAATTTAGATACTAGGCATATACACACAAGGTCATAAAGCAAATGAAATTGTTAGAAGATTGTCCAAAGCGGTCTGACTGCATTGGACAATCTTCTAAAAAAGAAGCATTTCATCTGACTTCCCTTTAATCTCACTTCACACTCTACATTAGTCATTCTTTGTTGCTACATGAGATGTACTTGAAACATACTGGTCCTAGTCTGGTCATATCAAACAAAAATCAAAGCATAATTTTCTTTTCTGAGAATCCTAGTGTTTTTGGTTTTATTCAACTAAAGCCAATAAGCTGTTTAACCTTCTCCAATGCCAGAATTTGCTGCCTTTGTCGCTCATCCAGACTCTGTGTTTTGCTTTGTAATAAATTTCTTTCCTCTTCCAGCTGGGACAATTTTTCCTTTAATCTAGACTTTTCTGATTCCAAGTCTCTGATTGTAACTTCTTGAGTCATTTGAGTAGCTTGAAGCATTCCAATGTGACCTAAAAACAAAACAGCTCTTTAAAACCTCATAGCATTGGTTTCATGCAATTGAAGTGCACATTTATAGTCTAGTGATAGCACAGATCTAGTGGAAGCTTGCATATGGATCTCCCTTTGTCTTCACTGCAATATTTATCTTCTTCTCCACTTCTGACTTGTTTAGTTTTATTGTAAAATACCCAATAACAGTAGGGCACTTTCTGCTGGGGCACCTTTCATTTCAATTTTCCTCGTTCAAAGTTGCAAGTTGACTCCCAAAGGAAAGCAGAAGTAGGCAATTCTAAGAACACTGAAGAACTGATCCCACCTAAACCTGCATATTTCTACCTAGAATAAGACTGACAACAGAAAGCAGAACACTGATGTCTAAAGATAAACATGTCATTGTTTTATCAAATTCATAATTTATCTGGCTCATAATTTAACTCATAATTTATACTAGATAAATAGCCTTATATGCTGTAAAACTTAGGGAATTACACTTTATTTTGCTAAAGTGATATGACTAAAAGTTATTAAAAAAATCCCTCTATAGTAAAGTATGATCTAAATCCTTGCAGGTTGGAGGCTTCCTTTTAATTTCTTTATATATATATTTGAAAACAAACAAAGGAAGTACAATTTCAAACTACACAATATAATCATCTGTCCTTCACATAAGCAGTTGACAAAGGATTTATGATTTCAGAAATTCCTGTCTGTTCTTCTTCACGTATATATTATTGTAGGTAACTGCCTAAAGAAGTGAAATTTCTGTTATTTTGGGAGAGGCTTTGGAGTGAATAGAAGACTGTTGAGAAAAAGAAAATGCTTCTAGTTTGGTCCAGCTGAAAGATGACAGGTAATGTTTACTGTGAATAATTTTCTACTGTTTTTTGGTAGTCTCAGTTTCTAGGGAAGACTGTTGTTTCCCTTCTCATTTTATTATAAATTTCAAAAATGAGACGTTGAATGACAGTTCAGTTTTATAACAAAGCTTTTAAATTTAAGTCACTAAGGAATAGCTATGAAAGTGGAGTATATGCTATTTCTCACATGACAAAATCACTGAGCCTCATGATTAATTTCCATTTGTTGTAAAACGCAAGATGTGCCAAAAAGGAAGCTGTTTGCTGCCTGTGGACACAGATGTGAAGGGAAGAGCTATGAGATTTAAATTTCTGAATTTCATTATATAATATCTCAAAATTAATCATAATTTCATTAAAAATGCACACCTCTAATTGTACTAAGCCCTGGAGAATTCTAGAACTTATTTCGACTTATTTTTGTTTGAAAAATGAAAACTGAAGAGGAAGACTTAGGACAATGGATATGCTTAGGTTCTGTAACATTTTTTTACAATCCTTATTTCAAAAGTTCAGTCATTTAAGAAAGGTATTTTCAAACCCAAAATTCTATAATCTAGCAATAATAATAATAATAAAATGAGAGTTTTCATTTTTTCCTACAAGTATGTCATACATATTTCATTGTAAGCACACACAGACACTGATCTAGAGCTTTTGTCCTAGCAATACCAACACAGAAGACAGGTTTCCCATTCCTCGTGCTCTAAAAAAAGGTATGAAATGCAGCACTTTCCTTACAAGTTGGGAATCTCAGGATAAATGGAAGAAGAGTATTTTAAATGCCCCAAAGAGACTCAGAGTGTTCTAAAATTGAAATACCATGAGTAAACATTCTTTATGGCAATTAGGTATGAGAATTCAGTTTCTTTGAGGAAGAATTTTTGACGGTGTGAGCTGAAAATCAAGGAGATGGCAGTGGGCCAGAAACCATTTCCAAACAGGCTGGCACCCAACTACCCCACATGGCAAAGGTTTGGTGACACCACTGCAAACAGGGATCCCGGCTCTTGCTGCAGAGCAATGCTCTAAAACAAAGAGGTACTGCTGACAGTACTGAGCTTGGCAACAGCATGGACACACTGGGACTTCTGGTAAAGCTGAAAACCTCAGTGCCAGAGGACACCAGGTCTGGCCTCAGTCACGGGCTAGCTGACTCTATGCCATCAGTAATACAGAAAAACAGCCTGGGTATTTATTTGGGAAACCCTCCCATGCTTCCGCCTAAGGAATGAAGCAGCAACAGCTTTAGAGTGTATGAGAACAGGGCTCTCATACAGTCATGAATTTTTCTATGACTGCCTCACAAAACACCTTTTGGAGGGTCAGATGCCCCCTTTACATACTCTCAGCAGCAAGCCTATTCCTTTTAGCTGTTTGATCTAATAGGATCTTGCAGTCTTGGGCTCTTGCTGGTCACTATATTTTTCCAACATATGGCATAGACTACTCCTGGGCTTGTGCTAATTTTTGTGGGAAACAATCAGGAATTGCTGTAATTGGTCTAACTCAAGAGAGACAAAGATAAGCCAGGGGCCTCTTTTTAAGCCCCTACCTCTATTGTATAGTTGCCCAAGCACACTAGGGAGACAATGCCAAAGAGGGAAAAGAAACCTGCATGCGTACAGCCAGGTCTTAAGCTATTTTTTGTGCCTTTCCACATGACAGCAACTACAAAGGAGCAAGGAAAGCAGCTATAGAGAAAACTTTAAAGGATTTATTATTCAATAAGCTGCAAATCTTCTGACAGCAGGTATAAAGAAAAGTACCACAGCATCAGCAAAAAGAAAAGACAACTGAAAAAAGGTGGAAGAACAGGAAGCATGTCTCAGTTACTAAGTGGAGAACAAATAGAGAGGAGAATTGTTCTGTAAGTGCAGTTCCAAGGCCTGGAAGATACGTACATGCCATACAAAGTACAGCACTTGGACAAATGAGTACACAAAAAAGGAAATTTAAGTACAATGCATGTGATAGCAAAAAAGTTTAAAAAACCCCAAAACTCGTTGGAAAATTCTGTGGAAAGCATTACACAGTCTTTAGGCACTCTAAACCTGCATGAGGCTGACAGAAAAAGAAAAGGCTAGAATAAAAGGATGAAGTTTGTTTCCAGATTAAGTTACTGACATACATACTGGCTTTGAGAACAAGATCAGTGGCCTGCTGCTGTAAGCGCTCTCTAGCAGCTGCAAGCTCGCTTTCCACTTCTTTGTGTTTGCTTAACAATGACATCTCCTCCTCCTTCACATCATCTAGCTGTTTTTGAAGAACCTAGAGGAAAAACATAATACCTGTTACCATCATATAAAATCATGTCAATTTAAATGAACATTAGGTTAAAAGGTAGAGAAGAGACCTTTCAACAAACAAGTTTTATTCACACAAAAGCTGAAATAGTGCAATTTTATTCCCATATTCATTATCTGTTATATGTAATGCTTCAAAAATACCTTTTGAAGGACAAGATAATAGGCACACAGCATGACAGTAATGCATAAGGGAAATGTGTCAATATTCAAAAAGGTACATGAAAAAAAAAATCCTATAAAATGGTCCACAGAGTCTGGGGGTCAACTTTAGAAACCTGGTTTCTGGTATCTAAGAGTTTTTCACATTAAAGAATACATTATGTTCTCACAGCATTTCAGTGTCCTTCATTGCAAGTCTGAGTGTTGACTCAAATTAAGCTACGTGTGGAGATACATAAAATGAAGAAGATGACAGGCATGTATGAGTAACAGAAAATTAAGTTTACACACTCTACTAACCTCAACCTAACAGCCACATGGAAACACTGCTTTTATAGGAAAAGAAAATTCACAGTCTTGAGAACAACTTATCATCAGTCTCACCTGAACATTGTTTTCTGCAGTACCAAGAGCCACCTGAAGTTTTTGGCATTTTTCCCGTAGACTAGCAGCTTCATCCTGGACCATTTGCAATTCAGTTTTAAGCTTCCCCAGATTCTTCCGTAACATACTTTCCTGGTTCTGAAATTCTTTTCGTAGCTCCACTTCTTTCTCTTTGCAGGCATGTAGACTTTCTGCTGTAAAAAGCTGAGATCTTTTCAAAGAGTCAAGTTCATGTTCATAGAAGGACTGTGCTTTGCTGAGTTTGCCTTCATAGTCCTCAATGAGCTTTTTTTTTTCCAGCCTTAACTCTTCAACCTTATTGTTCAAGTCTTCCAGCTCCAGTCTATGCAATTCCTCCATTTTCTCTTGCCCCTTACTTAAAGTAGCATTCTGACTCTGATGAGTCTTCAGAAGTTCTTGAATTTCAAGCCTGTGGGCAGCTTTTAACTCTTCCAGAGCTGTACGCTTGTCCTTCTCATACTGTACTTGCAACTGTATGAAACTTCGTAGCCTTTCCTCAAATTTCTTTCTGATCTCTTCTACTTCCCTTGACATGGTCACTACACGTTGGACATGCTGAGCTTCTGCACAAAGCTGCATATCTTCAACTCTATCCTTATATGCTTCAAATTCTGTCAAGGCCTGATGTTTCATCTTTTTGTGATCTTCCAGTGACTCTTCCAAAACCTGAATCTTTCTCTTGAGATCCATTTCTTCTGCCACTTTACTTTTATACTGTAAGATCTTCTCTCTGGTCTCTGCAAGAATTTGTTGGATTTCTTCTTCATGAGCATCCTTAAGGGCTTGGATAGCTGCTTCATGTTCATCATTTTTAGTATTCAAAGCATATATTACCTGAAAACATAAAATAATATTATATTAAGAGAAAAGGCATTCTGGTTACCTGTTAAATCCCAAGAAAAACACACCTAGGTACTCTGAAAGCTACTTCACCAATCTGGCTTGTTTCCATCACACAAATAAGACACCAAATGTTATTAAGGATGTAACTGCATAAATGCGGTATTAATCACTATATTCTTATACATCTTATAGAGTAGAGCAGTTTTTATGTTCTCCTTAAACCCCTGATTTTCCCAATAAAAGCTCTGTCTTTATATCTATGTTGTTGCTGTAAATACATTGCAGGGGGGGAAGCACACTTAAGAACACATTTAAAAAACCCTTGAATTTATTTGGAATAGTTCAAAGCACAGACTTTTAAAAAAAGAGATTGAAAGAGATCTTTCTATTGGAAAATAACACAGAGTATATATATCACAACAAGAAATCCAACTGGAACAAAAAAATATATCTCAGATCCCTCCTTTCCAAACACTACATGTTCTTAAATATTTCATTTCAGAAACATCAACAATGCAAACACTAGTTATTCTGGATTGTAATCTTGATGGTTGCCCAGATACAATTTCACTTTTGACAGCTTATCTAGTAAACATTTTGTGCATCCTCAGGTCTAAGATCCCTTACTATATAAATTCACTGACTTCCCAGCTAGTAAGTCAGCCAAACAGAAAAGTTCAGGGCAGGGCAGCCAGCAATCTGGGGAGCCCAGGGAGCTAAGCGGGTCAAGAAGGCTGTGAAAGCAGCAAAACCATAAGCATTCAATGAAAGTTTTAAGACAACCAGATAAATCCTAAGGGATGTTTCAACTGCACCACAACACAGTAGATCTTGGTTTTTAACTGGGAAGTACAGGTAAGTATGTGTGTCTGTATCTGTATATGTCAGTGAATAAACTATACATGCAACAGGTGGGGTTAATGCAATCTTTTGCTTCAAGAACTCCAGCAATTCTCCCCATACTTCCTAGATATACACGCAGCAGAGCTATAAAACACATCTGAACAAAAAAAAGGTCTTCTGATTAGTGTAACTTACGTATCTTAAAAATTAAGAAGTAACAAAAATGAACAACGAAGAAGCAATGAAGAGGGGATTTTTCTTTTTTAACTGAGGACAGAACCTAGACCAGTCCTCCATTGGCACAGAACCAGGCAACAGAGGAAGTTGTGCTGACTTGCCCTCAAGGCTGGGAAATATGTAGAAGGCACAGAGTTGCTCTCCTGACACCAAACAAAACCCTCGATGCTCCAGACTAAAGAAAAGTCTACAGCCAAGTGTTCAGATGAGCTACAAAGCTCAAAAAAGTTCTCGTAAGTGAAAAGAGCAGATTCAAGACTTTGGCCCTGGTGTTCTTTTGTTTGTTCAAACAAAAGTTCAGACATTTATTCTAAATTTTATGCCTTTTATACATTTTATTCTAAATTTATTCTATATCTTTATGCCTGAAATAACATACCCCATTCTGTTACCTGAGCCACAAAGTCCCAAAAGGACAGGCCTTAGATTACAGTTGAAAAGAAAAGGGAAAAATAAAAAAGCTCTGAAGCAACATTAGATGTAAAAAACCCAAACCCCCTAGCCTCACCTACCTTTATATAGCAAGAATTAACTTTAAAATATCACAAAAAACACTTTAAACTTCTTCTAATTTTTAACATATGTACCTGCTAATGAAAGAGGAAAAAAAACATAGGTTTTTCATAGGTTTGGCAACTTGTTTTTAGTACCACTTACATATCTGCAGGTATCAATGATACTTTTGGCTTTTTTCTTCCCCAGATTAAAAAAAAAACAAAACCAAAAACATTTCCTATTTTGAAGGAGTTTCATGGTACAGAGACTTACAAAACTCTACCAAAACATTGCAAAAAGTGACAACTAAAGCACGTGCAATCTCATTAGCAAAATCACAACTATCACTGAAATGCCCTTCCCCAATTTCAACTTCCTATATTCTTATTGTCTTTGGTGATGCCAACAGTAACTTCTGATCACAAAGCTATGCCCTCCCTCCTGGTACCAACAAACAGTCTCCTGGATCCCAAAGGCTTGTTTTCCTGTCGGTTTTATGGTGCCTAGTGTTCAACTTCTTTGTTCATATCAAAAATTACTTGAAAACAGAGGGTTTGGGAGTTTTCTAAATGTTATATGCACTATCTTGCATGAATAGGCCTTAGCTTTGATTAGAGAAGTTGGACAATGTAGTTTAAGAGGTACTATAAAAAAATAAATCTCACACTTAGGATCAGGTCTTTATAATAAGCAATTGCAGAACACTAGGTCAAATCCCACACTGAAAACAGCCCTTGACTCTCGCCCTTGTGCATAGAAGTGCCATAATGTTTTTCACTTCAGGCAGTGTTCCAGTCTCAAGTTATGCAGCACTACAATCTGCAGAAAGTATAAATCATAAAGCATTTTCAAGGGTATTATGATTTAGCAGTAGAAACCTCACTGAAAACTCCAAGTGAAAAATAAATCCATGTGCAATGCCACATTCGGAAGATATCTTTAAATTCTCATTACTGACTTGCTCCTCACTAAAAGCACTGAACAGCAACAAATTCAATTCAAATTCAAGCACAACTTGTTCCCTAAATGAAGGGCATTCATATCTTATGGGAAATGTAAAAATAAAATGCATGCAACTGAATATTTCATCACAACATATGCCTTATAGCAGCCTGAATTCCAGCTCCATCATATTACTATAAACCTCAATATTTTTAAAGAAATTGAATAGCTGTATCACATTTTATTTTTGAGAATTTGATGCACTGTATTAATATAGTAACACAGGGAAAAAAGTCTGTACCAACTGAAGCAAAAGGAACTTAACAGCACTTCAATGAAATGTAAGCAAAAATTGAAGTACCTTGAAGCAAATGAATACATTTAAAGTTCTAGCTAAACTACACAGTTCCTTCTCAAGTAAGTTTCTGAAAATTGAAAAGCAGTAAGGTTGCAAACCTTGGAGATAAGTATATAAAACAAGTGTTGCAATCTCTGTTTTTAAATGAGAGCATGAACCCCTGGTAAGCACGCTTGTAAATGCTTTTAAAAATCACTTTTAAAAACCCTGCAGCTTTTTTAGTACAACTGCATAATACTAAGACCCATAAACTGCTTATTTGAGTGATTCATATTTTTCCAGCTCTACTCTAACTGCACATAGCAATTCTTATCACATGACAGGAAAAAAAAATTATGCTTTACTCTATTTTCAGTCAGCATATCATTTCAGAGGGACAGACAGAACCATACTCTCTATAAGGATACTGAGATTGCCAGCTTTCTTTTTATACAAAACAGTAACTTAATTATTAATGAAGACCTACTGAAATACTGTGTGCATTGGTCTGAAGAACTACAACAGAGTGAGTACCAACAACAGCAATAACCTTCATTATGTCAGTAATTACTGGTTTGTTTAGTTATGTTCTACATGGTAAGGTGAAGCAAGTCTGTCCCTACACTAGATTTGGTGTTTTGAGCTACATGGAATACTAACAACAATTCCTGTTCCACACTGTTTGTGGCTGAAAGATGAAAGTTTGGCTGAGAAGTATTTTTTACCCCAAACTAGATGTTATGGTTTGGAAAGCTGACCAACTCTTGCATGGTCAACTGTACTTCAGTCATCTGCTCCTGACAGGAATTTAGTCGAGATAAAATGCTTTCCTAATTACAAATGTGTAATTCACTTTAATACTAGAATTGAGTGCAAATTATTTTGCAGCACAGAAAACCACCGTCTATGATTGTAAGAAAATATCCCAAAAAGTGTGCATGGTTCATTTTCTCTAATTTTATGTCAAAACGAGCGCTGATACCTATGAGAAAAAAAAAAAAACATCACTACACATCTTACACAAATGTCAATCTTATGACTGGTAAACCTCCATTTCAGACTTGATGCATGGGTCCTTGGATCAGAGTACCGTATCCAGTCTTGTTCAGGTGAACTGTTGTGCTCCCAGGGTGCTGCTGCCTGAACACCAGCCTGAAACACCAGAGCCTCCAGAGGCATCCCCAGATTTTGTCAGTGCTGCCCTTCTCTGGAATGAACCACACAAGGACAGTGCCAACAAGAAATGCTGGTGCATAACCTGCTAATGATTTATAAGATGTGGACCAATGAACCTGACCTACCCTTGCTCCCTGTGGGTAGGTAAGAATTACTTCACATAGGAAGTAGCAACATATACTGAGAAACAGTAAAAAGTGCAACAAACAGAAAAGTTCAGCCTATGAAATCAGTAACAAACCTTTAAAAATTTACAAGCATTATCATTAATTAATGTTATGTAGAAATATTTCCTCTATGATAGTCCAAAACAATCATATGGGTTTTGGTACAATAGGTATTGGCATTAATTTTTCCCCTTTTCTTCCAGTTGACCAAATAATGTCCAAAAAATGAGACATATTTATATTTCAGCATTTAAAACTTACCTATAATAATTGATTTAAAACAAAATAAAATAATCAACTTAATAGCCAGGACAAATTTCTTCTACTTAGCACATTATAAGAATACAATGATACAGAAAAGTACTTCAAAGCTACTTAAAACTGCCTTTCATAAAAGCTGATTGCAACCACAGAGTACAGTATTACAAATGTGTTACTGCACAAAAGTAGAGAGACAGTTATAACATGTATACAAAAAAAAAAAAAACTGAAACCTCAAAACCTATGCATGCCCATCTTTCCATCATTCAGAAAAAAAAAAAAAAAAAAAAAAAAAACGAAACCTCAAAACCTATGCACGCCCATCTTTCCATCTTTTTTTTTTTTTTTAATTTAAATTTTAAACATCCATTTATCTAGAAATATCTTTTGCTTCCTTATGGAAAAATCTCACAAACAGATGATGTTTTGTCAATTAAGATCTTTGTATTGCTGATAACAAACACAGGAACAAGCCTAGACCTTTAGGTCAGGATTTCTTAAACATCACAGAAAAGGTGGAAGGAAGACACTTGTTCTTCAGCTACATGGCTCAATGCAAGTCTTTCTAAATGCACCTGGGTCAGTGCATTAGGGGCACAGTACAATGAGCAGGGAAGGGACAAATATGGTCTGCAGCTGTAAAAGGAATGCCCCCTGCCAATAGCATCTCCCCCCAAAAAGCTGGTCTAACTATACCAGTCTTCCCTTGAGATAAAATGCACAGAGGGCAAGAAGTTGATTTTTTTTTCCCCTAAAAAACACACTTTCACATGAAATTTATTATTAAAATATCCTTTATGCTATTCAACAGTCTTCATGGGTCAGCTCAATTTAAACCTAAGTAAAATTCAGTATTTTATTCCTTTAGAAACTCTGGAAACAAATAGTGGATTATTTTTATTACAGCAACTAGCTTTCCACAGCAATCTCTAATAACTTTTGTTTACAATTAATTATTTAGAGAATGACACTATGAAGCTTAACATAATCTCTAAGTATTGAGCATTAACAGATATCCACTACTACCTAGGGCTCCACCTCTAGAGAAGAAATTTTTCTTTTCACACTTATTGATAGACACTTAATTTTCTGTAAAAGAGGCTAAGTCCAAGGCCATGCACCACTCACCACCATCTACACTGAGAATAAAACACAGGGGGAAAAAAAAAAATGTATTTTCAGGTTTCCTGATGTTTAATACTATATATAATAGGTATAACACCTCACAGGGGCCCATACACCTAGAGGAGCTTTCTTCATGCTCTTAAATACCTGCTCCTCAAGTACCTGCAATCTAATGTGCTGATAATCCATTTCTACCTTCAGAACTGACAAATAAAGATCAGTATCACATTGAACTTGACTTACACTCCTTCCTGCGTTTTGCCCACACTGAAATATTAACTCATAAAGATCAGTATCACATTGAACTTGACTTACACTCCTTCCTGCGTTTTGCTTATTTGTGTATGGCCCACACTGAAATATTAACTCTTTTGAATTGTCTGAAAATCCTACTGGTTTAAAATATCTGCTTGCATTTACAGCTCAACATGCTTATAAATTATTACCGTGCTTGTACCTTAAAATTTAATCATCAGAAAAAGGCATGCCACAGTCCAATTAATTGCCGCGGAGGAGATGTCCCACTCAAAGAAGAGGTGCAGAGCACACCTTGACACAGGGACAGAGAGGTCAGCGTGGCTGAATAGGTCATTTACTCAGTGTGGCCTTTCTCCTAGAGTTGTACCAGACAGCAAATGAGAGGCTTTTTGGGAGCTCATCAGGAGCTTTATGCTACCACAGCCTATCTTGGAAATATGGTCCAAATCCAGGAACAGGGATAGCCTCTATCCATCAGGTAACACAAATCAAAATCACGGCAGCAGGTAAAGCTACAGAGCACTCTGTAACCAGACTCAAAAAGAGGAGCACTTTACCTGCACCTCTTTTGACAGCCCAACACACTGAGCAGCAACGTGAGAACGGAATTCACAAGTTCAGAAGCCAGGCAGTCAAGAGTGGTTTAAACCTAATTCAGCTTTGGGGCCAGGACACAACAATATGCCATCCTACAAGCAATTTTAGCAACCAGTAGCGAACCAAGAAGGAGCTCACCCATGACAAGAGGTCAAGTGGGCAATCAGGCCCTGTTGCTCCTTCTGCTCTAGCAGCAGAGTGCTTCCACCAGTGAAATATGACCATAGGGGGACAAAAGGGGATTTGACAGAAGCATCAGCACATATATGACAGTGACAGAAAGAGACATTTGGGGACAAACCCATTCCATTAAGCAGAATAAATATAATACTGGATACAGGGACAGATGGCATCCTGATATGGTTAGCAGAAAATTCCTTTTTTTTCCTTACATGGTTATTTTGGATGTGCTGCAGAAAAGGGAAAAGTGGGGTATTTTCCTCACTACAACAAATTGTAACGGAACAAAGGAATTTAATAACTGTACTCCATTTTCTGAGGAAGAAAAAGAGCAGATATCTCTTCCAAATATGTATCAAGATAAAAAATAGGAGGGAAAAGGAGGAAAAATAAAGTTCACTTTAGAAAGGCTTTTAAAAGAATCATGACCTGGCTGTAGTGTGACAGACAGATACAATGCTGCACCACCCAAATCAGGAGGAATTTCTCATTGAGAGGGTGGTCAAGAATAGGAATGGGGTGCTCAGGGAGGTGGTGGAGTCACCACCCCCAGAGGTGTTCAAGAAACAACTGGACACGGCTGTTAGTACTATGGTCTAGTTGATATAATGGTGTTTGGTCATAGGCTGGACTCAATCTTGGACATCTTTGCCCATATTAATGATTTTATGTCTCTAAGAAACATGATACAATCTTCAGAATATCTTCAAGCTGAGGCAAAAATTCAGGTACAAAACAAGCAGTTGTGATGTCAAACATACAAGAAATAACGATTAAATGGGAAGAGCTGTATCAAGATAATATCACAGGACAATGAGAGATGGGTTGGGTATGCACTAGACACCTCTAGTTAGTGGCCAAGATGGCCATTAAAGAATGCTGCAGATGGACAGGCAAGTGACCAGACTGAATTAAACTGATTTTCAGGAACAGAACACCTCAGAATTATATGTACAAGCCAGAACCAAAGTAATTTTTCCAGGCAGAAAGTAGACTTGAAGACCTTGACAGAAAGACAAAAAGCAGCTGGATAGAAGTGAAGTGCAGCTTTTTACTATAAACCAAATTAGGGAAGACATCAACACTAGTACTTTGTATGACCTGGCACTTAATCCCCCACTTGGCTACTACGTGACATCTATTTCTGAGAGAAATGCTCAGCTGTTCTACACTGGCATTGCTGTCTCTAATGGAGTTACATAAGTTTACAGCGTTCAGCAATCCAGTTCCATACATTTATGTTGCACTGCTCCCAAACAGAGACATTTCTAAGCAATACATTTGTTATCTGTGTGACTGAGACATTTACTTTTGTTAGTTGTACATAAGTTTGCTTTCTGTGCCAAAGTATAAAACAATCTTGCAGAATAAGTCAAAATAGAGTTTAATGTAAGTTTCAATCTCATTATGACACCAAAAATATTTTCATGACAACAGGTTTTAATACAACACAAGAATACGTTGAAGAAAGACTGTTATTAAAGACAGTAAAATTGTTTAGAAACAGCTTCAAAAGTTAGAATGGGAAAAAATTCTAGCAGAAAACAGTTTAAATGTTTTGTAATGGCTCCTTGAAAATCAACCCTTATTTTTAAACTCAACCACTTGTAAATGAAGTGGTTTTAAACACAACCGACTTGTAAATCAAGTCAAGTGATACTAAACCTCAGACCTGCTTAACTGAGAAGGAGAGGTCTACTGTACAAATGTTATCAAAATGCCACAGTTATTTACAATGCCTCTAAGACTACTTCAGCACTAGGACTTAAAAATTATTTGTTCATCCCAAATCATCAGCATTGTTTCAGAACTACATTACAGAGAAAACAGAGATGCCATATTTTCATTGGCTTTAATCACTTGCTAGCCATAGTAAATTCATACTTTCTTTTTTCAATTTCTGTATTTAGCATCATCAAATTACATCCTAATGGTCAGTCAAGCCATAGTTAATGAAGTTGGAGTTTTTTCCCCGACAATGTAATTCAGAATTTTTTCTAATTCTATGTATTTTTAGAAGGAAAATATAATTTCTAATTCACCAATTATTCATTTTCTTAACAAAAAGCAAAGTCATATTACTCCTTGAAAAAGCATCCACAGAAGAAAAACAGCCTTTTGGTGCAAAAGATGAGAGATGGCACTGAGGAAGTGGGTTGTCTTCAGATCAAATGCCTTAAAGGATGACATTTGCTGACACTGAAGCGATGAGAGCCTAAAAGGATGAACAGAATTTGAAATTTTCTGCAAAATATATTTCTATGAGAAATCCATCACACTTAGAGAATCTCAATTTGGAGTGAAAAAACCAATCATATAAAAAGGGTAAGATTAGTCAACTAATTCCATTTATTGTCAGAAAGCAAAGCTTAAGTTTTTCTATTTTGTTCTAAAATAAATATTTTTTTTAAAAGGCCACTATAAGTAATGTCTAACCCAGTCATAAGCAATTATATTGATATAAATTATAATTTAAGTCTCCCTTTTTTGCTAAACTGGGCTAAATGATCCTTCATACAATCATATCATCTGTACTTTCACCTACAGTATTTTCATCAGAAATAAATATTTAAGTTGTGTAATTATCTGTACTACATAGATTAAATCATAACACTCAAAATAATCCAAATTGTAAAAATTACTGTCCCATTTCCTTCTAAATCTATTTCCTTACTTTATCATTCAAGCTAACTTTCATTATAGCTCAATACTAAAAATTTGCTCTTAAATCTTAATCCATTTCACCTTCAAATCTAACCCCCTATTAACTTGCACCATCTGAAGTGTCATGTTTTTAAACATTTATTTTTCACTAGATTTTTATAATGAAAATCTGCCTGGTCATTGCCTGATTTTAGCTTTTTCAATGCATGGTTTAGAAACACACAGCTTTTTAATAACTAAGGGTATGCAAGCTGAATTGTCCTGCTTTTTAGGAAAATGTAATTTTTGTAGAAGTACTCACTAGTATTGGGAACTGGCTTTAAGTATTTAGAATGAAAGGGATTTGTTTTTCCTTTTATTTGGCAAGGGGGGAAGAAAGGAAAGCAGGAATGATAGGGACAGAACAACAACTGCAGAAATGTAAAGTAAAATGAAGCATCTCCATTTCGAAATCTGCTCTAGAGGATATCTAAAGCAATATTTCTGAGTGCCATCACCTGAAAATGTCACAAGTACTTCTGGATAATTGTAAATGAAGTTGACACTACAGAAAGATAATCTCTTTTCCTCTTAGTTTGCTTGTAAACCTGAACTCAAGGCATAGTCAGCATTATTATTACTCATACACACTATTCATTCTTACTGAAGAGTCCTCAAGTGTTGAGCTGATGAAAGCATTAGCAAAAAGGTTTTTTTTGTATTCCGTTTTCCCAAAAAAACAGCAGTACTGTATGACAAGACAGAGAAAAGATCCCAGTTTCTTCTTCTCCACCAAAACAAAGTTCACTTTTGCACACTCTCTGCCTGCAAGTCTTGTCCTCTCAATGCCTGATCTATTTTGGGTTTAACTTCCTCAAGAATTTCTCTAGACTCTATGCAATTTGAGTATCTAGTGGTTCCTCACAGCAGATGAGACCATGCAGATAAGAATATACCACTAGTGGATCAAAGAAGAAATCTTCATCAATGTTTTGAAAAGCAGACTGGAAAATAAATCCATTATTTGCTCATAATTTATTTTCTACTTTCCAGACTTGTTAAAAGGAAAGGCATGGAGCCTTCCAAGCAAGTATACAGTTCTGCAGGAAAGAAATATTATGAAAAACATAAACAGCAAGACTCTCAACACAGTATTTTTATCTACAGCATCTCTTCCTTTTCTAGAAGGCATTAACTACAAACCTGGAAGTTTTAACGCGAAGTTTCCAAAATAAATAAAGGAAAATCCAACCAGAATAATGGAATTTTTAATAACTGCAGAAGAATTTGAGCTACTTTCCCAGAAAGAAATTACCTTGAAGCAATTTCTCTTCTTTCCTCTGGGGGAAAAAAAAAAAATCTAGATTTTTAACTAGCAAAATAGAATCCATGTTCATGCTAAGACTATCGACTGTTGAAAAAAAAAAATTAAGATTATAGAAGCAAAATCAAAGTAAGCAGAAGGTAGCACAGTCACAAATTGAGAGTCCAAGTTTATTTTCAAACCTAAGCCCAAGATGAATCTAGGACAAATCTGTAGTGGTCTACTGGGATACTTTCCAGTAACCTACAGGTACCAACCATGCAATGGAAAAAATTTTTAATTCCTAGCTACATCTCAATATTTACACAATAATGACTATTAATTTTGACATCTGACACTCACAACTTACAGGTTCAACACAGTAGCTATTATAGAAACACTGAATCACAGGAAGGCTGAGGTCAGAAGAGCCATCTGGAGGTTACTTAGTCTAACCCAGACCCTGAGCAAAGCAGGGTCAGCTAGAACAGACTATGCTGGGCCTTGCTCAAGTGGGTTTTGAATGTCTCCAAGGAAGACAACTATGCAACATATGTGAGCAGCCTGTGCCAGAATTTGACCATCCTCACAGTGGGAAAAAAAAAAAAAAAAAAAGTGTTTTCTTGTGTTTTTGTTTGTGCCTATCGCCTTATGTTTTCATGAGACACCACTAAGAATATGCCTGCTCAGTCCTCTTTACTCCTCACCATCTGGTGTACACACACATTCATAAGATCCCCCTGAGCCTTCCCTTCTCCAGGCTAAACAGTTGCATCTCTCAGCCTCTCCCAGTATGACAGATGGTCCAGTCTCCTCAACACAGCAGCCTTCTGCTGGAATTGCTCCAGTACGTCCATGACTCTCTCATATGGGGGAGCCTTCGAACCAGACCCAGCACTCCAGGTGTGTTTCACCAGCACAGAGCAGAGGGGAGGGATCCCCTCCCTTGACCTGCTGTGACACTCACTCCCGCGCAGTCCAGGAGGCCACTGACCTTCTCTGCCAAAGGCACACTGCTGGCCCACGTCCAACGTGTGTGTCAGGACCCCGGGGCCTTCACTGCCCGGCTCTTTCCAGCCAGTCGATTCGAACCACGTCCCTGCTGCGCTGCCCCAGATAGGCCTTTGCATGAGGTTCCTGCCGGAGCGTTCCTCCAGCCTGTCCAGCTCTGAACAGCAGCACACCCATCTGTTTTACAGCCCCTTGTCCCACTTTTGTACCGGCTACAAACTTGCTGAGTGTGCATTCTGTCTCATTATCCAGCTCATAACAAAGATGTAAAACAGACTGGCCTCGAGGGCACACTGTTAGTGACCAGCCCTCAACTGGGCTTCACGCAACTGACCACAAAGTCCAGAGGTTCACCCAGCTTTTAGTCTACTTTAATGTCTACTTGTCTAGCACACACTTGGACAAGACTCACAAGCACACGACAAAGAACAGTGGAGATGTAACCAATTTTAAATTTCCTTTAAAAAGTCATACCAAAAAAAAAAAGGGAAAAAAAAGATTAAATACACTTTTTTCTCATAGTATCTAGTCTATCTATCTACTTAAAGTTCTTGCAGTTCCCTCTACCACAAGTTTTCTAAATCATTCAATAAAAAAGTGGGGAAAAAAAGTTATGTATATAACTAGGAAAACTGTAGTATCTCCATCAGAGGCCTACAAGAAAATTCATGCTCTTATAAAACCACATAATTATACTGCTTTGTCCTAAAGCATCTCTTTTTTCTATTCATTCCATTAAATACAGTAAAAGTAGAATCCTGAACACTCAGTCCAACAGCTATACTTTCTTATTATGGCTATCCAATTGAATCAAAACTTCGTACTACCTACTTCATAGCTACCCTACTGAATGTTCTTAAAAATTTATCTCATGCAATTGCAATAAAGGCTTCTACTATTGTTTCTGTTTGGCAGCTGGAATACAAGGAGCTTATTTTAAGAGTACTTATATTGTAAATGATTTGCCAGATTTACCTATTTTACAATAATTACTTTATTCCACATAAAATGAGACATTGACTCCTATTCTTCAAGCAATTCATCATACAGAATTCCATAGGTTAAGACTGTTCAGAATTTTTTACTTCCAACAAAAATTCCCCACACCTGATGGGTCAGTCAAATAATCTTCATCGAGACCTAAAGTTTTGACTGTGATTAGCTATCCTAAGAAGAAAATCTGTGATAGCTAATATGATAAAGATGACTAAAGGAACACTAATAAGTCTTCTTTGTTCAGCATCTATTACTTCCTTTTTAAAATCCAACAAATGAGAAAACAGTGGCAATCTTAATTCAAGGAATACATAGGAATCAAATAATTAGATTTGTGAGAAACGAGGGAAAAAAAACCACTGAGCACTTGTCTACAACTTCACATTATATAATTAGCTCAAGGCCTCTGGTGGGTACAGGTCTGTATCACGCACCTGTCATATATATATATATATATTTTCAGTCTCTTGCACAAACATGCTTACTTCTGACTACTACTGCAAAAACCTTCCACTTTTTACACAATAAGGGAAATGGAAAATAAGCTAAGTTGGTGGCATATTGCAAAATACACAATAAGACAAAATTTAAGAATGATCTGTGCAACTCATATACAAAGAACACTCTGAGATATCATTCCAAGGCCTGTTTTAAAACTATTCTATTTACAATGCAGCTGTACATAACTTTTTGCACTGAATTACAGCAGCTGTAATTCAATACAAAAATTATAACTCACATCTTAACTTGTTAAAGAGACAGCATGGAAAAATTTGTTTTTTCAGACTTAGACATTTAACAGTTAACTGCAAATTTGCTTAAGTTCTCCAATACTTTTTTCAAAGTCGAATTTCAAATTAGCTAGCAAATACCATTTAAGCTTTGGTTTGTTGGTGGGTTTTTACACATCACTTTTACACACTAAGCACAAGTATCTTCAGCTACTGATCCACCATTGCTTCCATTACCCAGTCAGAAAAGATTCTAATACAGATGAAAGTTTTTGATATTTAGCTCTGTTCTGTTTCCAGCAGATCCTCTCCCTAATTTTAATCTATACTTTTAGAGAATTTCCATTGCTTTCTACATATAGTTTATAAGTTAGAGACTGCATACAATACAGCTTCCAAAACAAAATCTCTTCCATGAAAGTGTAAGGTTTTATTACGGTAAGTTCATTAAAAATGAACAAGTGTTATGCATAAAAACAGAGCTATGTATATTTCAGAAATGTCTCATTTTACAGATAAAAAGTTAAACATGTGCTTGTATCTCTCAGTTTCTCAGAGTTTTCATTAAGTTCTCAGTATACTTCCTATATTTTGGGCAGTCTTCAATCACAGAACCAGATGTAAAATACACTAGAACTCAAAGCAGAGTATCCAACTAATACATTGTGTATCCAATTCATTATTCATTCAACTGGAAACAACTATTTCCTCCTGTTACAGGCTCACTTGGGATGTACTTGCAACCACAAATCAATACCCTTGTGCTGGGATAGGTGTGGCAGTACCAGCACCAAATCAAAACCCCTTTTCAGTTCTGGCAACCTCTATCAATCGGGTTACGCCAGAAAAAACCATTACAAATCTGTAGCATAGTAGCTTCAGACAATTTCCCAAGACAGTTAAATCTTGAAAAACATACTGAAGAAAAAAAATAAAAATGAAAAATATTTAGTGACAGAGGTACAAATTTCCCAGTCTGCCTCCCTGTGTGAAAGAATCCCATTTACCCTCTAATTACCTATCTAGACTGTAGCTGACACATCTGCTATATGATTAGACCTTCAATTGCTGCAAGGAAAATAGGATAGGCCAAGCGGCTATTCTCAAGTTGTGTTTGTCTCAGAGCAGCATTTCCTTTCAGATTTATTTCTTGAATACTTGCATATCTGATTTTAGCCTCTCAGGTATATACATCCCTAGAGATCCTCATTCTACAAAATTATTCCACATATAAACAAAGGAATTTTCTCCCAGCAGAGTAATATTAAGTTCAGAATTTGCCAAACCATGAAGCAGTAACTCCTAAGTGGAGGAAAAGGGTGAAAATGGTACTCATCTTACAAACCTGGATCACTGTTTTTGATTAATCACCAAACTAAGGGGTTTTAGTAGTATGTTGTTAAAACAGCTTTGTCAAAAAAAAAGCCCCAAAACAAAACAAAAAAGTTCTGCAACAAACAACACCCCCCGACAACCTGGTATTTGAAATCTAGCTTATTCTAGAGTATCAACTCAGAGCTATGGAAAAGAATGCAAACCAACAGAGGCTAAACTTGCTTCAGGCTCTTCACTTGTTCAGAATACATCTCCTAAAGCAGTGTCTGCCCAAAGTGATAAGAATTATGACCTCATGCATTAGATATTTGGAGGCAAGACAGAATATACCTAATATACCAAATTGCCATATATACCTTTTCAATCCACAGTGTGGACCATTCACAGGATGTGAAACCGAGCACAGAAATAAAGACAAGAACCACAGGAATAGAAAGAATGGCCACAGAACACTTACAGGTCAGCTCAAAGAATATGTAAACTGAGCTTTGTGTCCCAGTACAGCCTCAGCATAAAGCAAATGCTCATATGTTTTTAAAAGAAAAAAAGAGAAGGGGTATTGGGGAAAGGACTGGCATATATGACAAATAGCTCGAAGTTAACACAATAACATTACACAATATATGGAAAGCTAGTGAACAACACCAACAAAATAATGGATCCAAAATTTCTAATAAATTTCTACCATTCTGTGTCACAACAAAGCATTTTCTTCAATAAATGAGCTATGTTGACAAGACAGGTTAATATTGAGAAGAAAGACATGCACAGATTTTCAAGATGTTTTGCCTTTTTTTATGTATAAACATAAAATTGATTACTTATTACAACCAGCTACAATGAACTATGGTTTTAGTAGTATGTTGTTACTATGTCAATAGGTAATTTCCTCTTATTTTGTGAGCCTAAGATACATTGGGCAACATCCAGAAACAAAAGACATATCTTTAGTGAATTTTATGACAAGACAACTGCATTTCCAGCTTCTTAAGACCCTTATAAGCTAAAAATACAGTTATTTCACAAAATAATAAAACCACGTATTTAATCCTTTTTTTTGTTGTATATCCCGTAAGTCAGCTTTCAAAAATCAAACACAAACCCCTCTTTCAGAATCCTGACAAAATTAAGAAAATGCTGCTGTTCATTCAAATATTCTCAAACATTTCTTAATTTACTAACAGACAGAACTCTGAAAAATACCAGCACCTGTTTTAATTTTCACTTCTTTGTCCTTTGTTTTTATTATTCTGCTAGGTTTCTGGGAAGACCCTACAAAACAGCACGGCACACGCTTTCAGAGAAATAATTCACTGCACTTACCTCCACAGTGCTCAGCAGAATCAATGTTATAGCTCGCCACACCGACTACATAAAACATTTGGGAAATTGTAGTTATATAAGCTGGACTCTAACGAGATTTTGCCAGCAGGGAAATGTGCTGGTTTGCATAAACCAAGTCAAACTTGGTTGCTGTTGACACCAGTGCCGGTGAGGATAAGGTGTGGAGGCAGCCTCACACTCGGTACCAGGGAGAGCTGTGGCTGCTGCCCACCCCCGCAGCCAAGGGGCAACGCGGGTCAGGAGAAAAATTCAACACAGCCCCAACACAGCCCACAGGCAAAGTGTCTGACAAGGCTCCTCTTCCCAAGAGGAGAGCCTCACAAGTCTCCCAAGAAACACACACACAGCCTCACCCTTCACTAAGTATATACACATTGTGTTCTTTGATAAAATTAGTTCTTGTAGGTAAACTTAAGACTATTCACAGTTCTTTGACAAAGCAACTGGGTTTTTATGCTTCCAAGACGAGCAAATTTTCTTCATTTCTTTCTAAAGCTTTAAAAATTCTCCCTTTTCTTAAAAGAATTCCTCTTCTATATGTGGGAACAGATGAGGCTCAAGATTAGTAATGAATGTAGAGTTGAACATAACTTGTGAGTTGGGACTTGAATTAAGGAACCGACTTTATCAAAATTTCATATAGGCCCATAGAGAAGCTGGAGTTTATGATCAGTATGTATTTTTTTTTACATTCTAGAGTGAGAAGGTGTGTTACTTCTGTCTACAACTTTACCAAGCTAACAGTTTTTTGAGAGCAAGAAATTTAATTTCCCTCAGGACCAGGGAGCATAGATGCATAAGGGGAAAAAAAAAAACCAAAACCAAAAAACCCCCACAGAAAAAAAGAAACAAACCACAAAAAAAAAAAAAAAAAAAAAAAAAAAAAAACCCAAAAAAAAAAAAAAAAAACAAAAAAAAAAAAACCAAAAAAAAAAAAAAAAAAAAAAAAAAACACATCCCAAAACATTTTAAAATTTCCATTAGATAAAAACAGTCTATTACACAAACAGCTTTGTCAAAAAAAAAGCCCCAAAACAAAACAAAAAAGTTCTGCAACAAACAACACCCCCCGACAACCTGGTATTTGAAATCTAGCTTATTCTAGAGTATCAACTCAGAGCTATGGAAAAGAATGCAAACCAACAGAGGCTAAACTTGCTTCAGGCTCTTCACTTGTTCAGAATACATCTCCTAAAGCAGTGTCTGCCCAAAGTGATAAGAATTATGACCTCATGCATTAGATATTTGGAGGCAAGACAGAATATACCTAATATACCAAATTGCCATATATACCTTTTCAATCCACAGTGTGGACCATTCACAGGATGTAAAACCGAGCACAGAAATAAAGACAAGAACCACAGGAATAGAAAGAATGGCCACAGAACACTTACAGGTCAGCTCAAAGAATATGTAAACTGAGCTTTGTGTCCCAGTACAGCCTCAGCATAAAGCAAATGCTCATATGTTTTTAAAAGAAAAAAAGAGAAGGGGTGTTGGGGAAAGGACTGGCATATATGACAAATAGCTCGAAGTTAACACAATAACATTACACAATATATGGAAAGCTAGTGAACAACACCAACAAAATAATGGATCCAAAATTTCTAATAAATTTCTACCATTCTGTGTCACAACGAAGCATTTTCTTCAATAAATGAGCTATGTTGACAAGACAGGTTAATATTGAGAAGAAAGACATGCACAGATTTTCAAGATGTTTTGCCTTTTTTTATGTATAAACATAAAATTGATTACTTATTACAACCAGCTACAATGAACTATATTTTAAGTGTGAAACCTACAATTACACAAAGCAGTTAAATTAAAAAAAAAAAATCAAGTCCTTTTCCTTAATCCTTATTAAAGAAATAATTTCCCATTATCTTCATTTGTCAAATTTTAAAAGGACAAAGACAGTCACACAAGACTACAGCAATACATTTTAGTACAACCTATCCAAACACATCAGCATCCATAATGCAAAATACTAGATCTGAGAAGGCAGTGTCAGATACCCTTTGCTAAAAGTTATTGCTTTCAGTCACATTGTGAGCAAAAACACTGTTCAAATAAAAATCTTTGGATTATAGCACACCTGTTTTCTGAACATATTACAATTCAGGTTTCTAGAAATTAAATTTTAGGACACTGGCTGAAAAGATTACTTTAATCTCATAAAAATTAAAAGAGAAAACTACATACTACTTCTTGCAGCTAAAAGGTTGCTTTCATTTAATGGCAGCATCTTGAAGAAGGACTTCATGAACTTTTTAACATTAGCTATTTTTAAAAGCTGTCATTTTGATCCAAGTCAAGTGACAACCTCAGCAAAAGGTTCTTCCTCCTCCTAGCCTTCTAGATTCAGTTCGAAGAGGCTGGCTGAGGAAACAGAACCAGGTAATATGCATTAAATAGGACAAGATGGTGAATAGCTTTAGACTGTTTTGTTTCTTCTGGTTATTTCTGGAATGCAATGCCTTTGGTTACATCAGTCATTAGAAGAATACACAGATGCCTGGCTTACTACTGCCAAACATGTATCAGACAAGAGGCATACATCTGATTTCATAATATTATGTTGAGATTTGCTGGGTTTATTTAGCAGCAAGCCTGCAAACAGTTAGAAAAAGTTAGTGACTATTTTAAGGTAATGCCCTCCTCCTTTTTACAGGTCAAAGGAGAATGAAGCTTCAATGGAGAATTGGAAGGGTGAAAAACAGTAGTGTCACTGACAAAATTACTGTTTTTATTAAAGCCAAAGCCTGAGTTCAAAGAATGAGATACTGAAATAATTTAAGTGCTTAGAAACTACTTAGGGCTAGGAGTCGCTCTACCAAAACAATGACTTATGACAAATAAGACTTCTATGCATGTATTAGATGCAGCACACCTCTAACTGTACTTCTAGACATTAAAAAATAAAATGTGTAACCAAGACATTGCACGACAATACAGTAATATACAAACAGTATTCAAAGCAATGCTGTTGCCAAATACACTTTTACTGTGCTTGAAGAAAGCATAAAACCACAATGTTTAATATAAATTGCAATCCGACTTCTTCTAAAGAAGTGCTAGGTCTGTCAATTTGAAACAAATTCTTTGTACATTCATGATATTTCAAATACCACCACCAACACCAAAAAAAAAAAAAAAAACACTAAAAAGCCCACCAGACTGTCTTCTGCTGAGACATTTTTAAAAGACCTGTCAAATCAAAACTCCTTACAGGATTGAGTACTTCAGAGTGCTGTGCCCATACTAATTTACAAGTACATGAAATAATTAATCTATAAATACCTTGTACAGTTACAGAGTTCAACTACTGATTTCCTTTTTCAAATATACATAAAAGACTCTCCAGTTTACAACTTCAACATCTGAAGGAAAGCATTTCAGTATTGTGTTCTTGACTCTGAACTGGCACTTCCATCTCAAAAGAAAATTGCAAAAGCCTTCTTTCATAAAGCAGTACTTAGCTGAAAACAGCAAAAACAACAAAACCCTAAACTGATATACATTCAAAATAGATATTATATTTTTTTCATAAGGTTTATATCGTCCTATATAAAAGCAGCTAAAGGTTGGCAGATTTTAAACTTCATGGGTGTTGCAATATCAGGTTTCATTTATATTCAGAACATTCATCCTGAATGTTCTTCTTTCTTTAGTTTTTAAATGTTGACATGTTAACATTGACATTAGTAGTAAAATCCATGTCTTTCCACTTTTTCTTTAAATATCCTTAAAGTGTTGATGTATGGGATTTAACAGCTGAAGTACAGACCAGAGCAATAACATCTCACAGTCTTCCAGCTCTTTGTAACTCTAGATCATTTAATTTTGGCAGTGAATAATAAACAAGAGGATGCATATAGAATCTTAAGGATCTTTTCCAACCTCATGACTCTTAAGATCATCAAGTCTAACTTTAAAACTAAACTTGCAAGTTTACCACTAAACAATATCCCCAGCTGCCATGTCATTTATCTTCTCCCCCAGTTTATTTCTTTATCTCTTCATTTTTATTTATTATTCTTTTGGATGCTCGTAAAATGAGGAGAAAAAAAAACCAAACCAAATAATCTCCAAGAAGCTGATAAATCCACAAGTGTATTAAAGAGGCATTTTAGACTAGTAACATATGTGAATGTGTGATCAGACAGCATCACACTTTCAACTACACACATACAGGAAATATCTTTAGAACATCAAGTTATCAGTGGCCTCAGAAGAACTCTGAGTTACCAGTCAACCATTAAAACTATGTGGGTGGAGAGCAAAGGAATTCATTTGAGTATATTTCTTTTTTATATTAAAAATATTTCATTCTTGTCCTCCTTCTTTCTTCTTGATGTCTTGTGATAAAAGACTGTAAAGTCATTGACCCAATTTACACATTACAACTCTGAGCTCTAAAATATACCCACATCAGGTCAACATAGAACTCCTGCAGTCTCACCTTACAGGTTTGCAATGACAATGAAGGGAAAAACCATTTGAGAGCTATATGATCCTTACTAATCACAAAATTACATAATTTTTGTCCTACAAAATGTGGATGGTAAGAAAGACCTCTTCAGGTCCGAATTATAAGCCACAGCTGCTTTAAAGCAATTCATAGTGTATCAACTAGAAAGTATTCAGACAATGACAAGAACTGATGATTTTACTGAAGTTCTGAAGAAGAACTGAGAGCCTGAAAGCTCTACTTACTTCTTCTGAACTATATCAGATGTTATTAAAGACATGACATTTTTACCCAGTTATATCTTTCTCCTTATACTATCAGGGGTACAGAAAACTTCTCTGTGAATATCCCTTGCTAAGATCATAATTACTGCAGAATAAGGACACAGCTGGAATATGACATGGAAAGAGTCTGACCAGGAAGATGGAGATCCTACTCTAGCACAATTTAAAAAATAAAAATCTTAAGATAATTAGACACTATTTCTGGAGCAAGTTTCTCATTTCCTACCTGAGAAGTCTCTCTTCTGAGAGGACTTACTTCAGCTATCTTTGGAATAATTAACACAAAACAAAGTTAAATACCTCCAGAGAAATGTAAATTAATTTAATACCTAATATTACATTTTCAGATCTTTTAGTCCTTGATACTATTTTTAATGTAGTAACATAATATTTATTCACACATTACCAGTTAGAATAATATGGAAAATCCTGACATCAAAACACACACTTCAATCACACCCGCCTTAAAATTTCAGTTCTTTTCATGCAATCCTAGAACTGTTACAAATACTGGCCTACTGCCAGTGTTAACACACATTGGAGAGATGACATAAGGCTGCTTAAAAAGCTAAATCCCAAGTTTTTACAAAACTGTTAATGGCATCAACTACAACATGATGACAGCTAACATCAAAACAGTTCTACAGGGATTTTTAGATTCTCATGCCTTCCGTGTTTTAAGGGCTCTTTTTTAAAGTTTTCTTATAATTTTATGCACAATGAACCTTCTGCAAGAGGCTTAGTTGTTTTATTTCCTGAGGCAGAATACTTCCAAATAAAAACTGACAAAGTTTCACTGGAAACATTTTGATAAGAATAATTTATATAAGTTAAACCTTACAGCTTTTACTTGCATAAAACTGCATTCTGTGATTGCTGAGGGAGATCTTTAACCTTCCCAGAAAGAGTACATACCACAAAAAACATCAGCATCTGAATTAAAGATCATCAAATTCGCACTTCAGTCTTTGAAATAAATTTACTATCTGCATCCCCTAGAGACTGACTGGATTAATAACAATATTAATGTCTACTGGCTAAGTTCTTCTCTCTAACACAGGAAAAATCAAAGATTTTGTTTCCCAAATATAGGCAAGAAACTGTTGGAAGAACTGAGAATAGAAGTCAGGTCTCAGGAGTCTTGGATTCTAGTTTGTTGTTTACTCAAGGATGATGTGCCTTGGTTAGCCTTGTTACCATCATGTTTGAACTGATTTTTCTGGAACCATCAAGTTCTATGTACCAAGGAAAAACATTAGTGTTCTATATAGTTTCTATTCATTAAATAGACAAAAATGCTAGCTGTAGGGTAGAGATCATCTACATGGCATGTACAGACTCTTCTTCCAGAATCACACAATAGTTTGGGTTGGAAAAGACTATAAATGCCAGCCAATTCCAATGCTCTGCCACAGTAGGGACACCTTCCACAACACTACTTTGAACAAAGTCCCATCCAGCCTGGCCTTGAACATTTCCAGGGATGGGTCATCCATAGCTTCTCTAGGCAACCTGTTCTAGTGCCTCATCACACTCTCAGTAAAAAACTTCTTCCTCATATCTAATATAAATCTACCCTCTTTCAGTTTAAAGCCAATGCCCCTGTCTTATCACTACAGGACCTTATCAAAAGTCTCTCTCCAGCTCACTTGCAGGCTCCATGGAGGTACCGGAAGGCTGCTCTGAGGTCTCCCCAACACCTTCTCTTCTCCAGGCTGAACAAGCCCAGCTCTCCCAGCCTGTCTTCACAGGAGAGGTGCTCCAGCCCTCTGACTATCTTTGTGGCCTCCTCTGGACTCTCTCCACGGCCTTCTGATCATCTTCTGAGCCCTTCTCTGGACTTGCTCCAGCAGGTCCATGTGTTTTGTGTGCTGGGAACCCCAGAGCTGGACGCAGCATCCAGGTGGGGTCTCAGGTGAGTAAAGTAGAGGGGGAGAATAAGTTCCCTTGACCTGTTGGTCACATGCCCTTGGTGCAGCCCTGGATACTGGGGTGGTTTTCTGGGCTGCAAGAGCACATTGCCAGGTCGCAACTTCTCATCAATCAACACTACCAGGTGTTTCTTTCCCATCAGAGCTGCTGCAGTTAATGTAAAATTTCTGCAACAAATATCATACAACCAAACCAATCCTGAAGAGTTTCTTTTATATAGTCCCAGCACAAATCATGCAGCTATTCTGTACAAGTCAAAGATTTATGCTGACATCACAAAACCTGCACAAGAGACTTTACAGACATACTTAAGATATGGATTTCTCAAGCTACAAACTACATCACAAAGAAAGAAGAAACAAAACAAAAAAAGCAACACCCAAACAAATCCAAAATGAGAAACAAGCCTCCTGAACTCTTGTGAGAATCATGAAAACTAATGCCATTCTCTCCTATTGATGCATGGCAGCACCTTGCTTTTCATTTAAAATCCAGTTGTCTTATGCAAACTAATTAAATATATATGTATATTTTCATCTGCAGCATAATTCATACTTCAACACTGCATTAGCACTCCTGCATGCAGTAGTACAAACACATATATGCAATCTCATAATCGCAGTTTATTTCTTGTTGGCTTTAATCTTTGTGTCAGATGCTACTTTATCCCAAACTGGTACACAGATCTTCCAGAATGCCTGAAAATAAGGAGCTTATACTGAAGAGGAAGACCTAAAATTGCTTCAGTTACAGTCTACTGCAGTCTTTGAACATGACATGAAGTATCATCTTGGTTTTTTTAGACCTGCATTTCTAACCACTTGTTTTACCTTCCCCTGCAAATTAAGCATATTAAAAATAAATCAAGTAAGTCTTTCTCTCCTACCCAAAAGTAAAAATATAGTTAAGCACTTAAGAAGTGTTTTGCTTAGTGAAATGGATTCATACCTTATTTTGCCTCACTCTGAATTACTGATTAAATCTGGTTATTAAACAAATTTCACCTTTTACTTTGTGTTCCTGTATTGTTTTGACTAAAACATCAGATTCCCTTAAGTAACGCGGAAACATAACTGAGGAATCCTAATTTTGGAATTTTACATTTAATTCATGAGTGACCCTCATCCTCTGTGGGGAAAGCATTTTCTTCTGCTCCTACTCACAGCTCATAATACAACCTGTACAAGGACAGGCAAAATTAAACTATGGAGTCACACTTCTTTTGTCAGAAGGCAGAAGCTGTCTGGATAACTTAGTGAAATTATCCAGAGTGTGTACTCCTTGAATAATGAGTATTTGGATTTTATTTTACCCCACTACATTGGTGGGTTTGTTTTAACCTGGTAAAGCACCTTCTGCTCTAAATCCACAGGGGGAATTATTATATCTTCAAAACACTCTTAGAGAAGAGTTAGAACAAAAATTAAATAAATGGGTAAAATAGTTGAAAGACATGTGAGAAGTAACTTATATATAAGACACTAAACAACTTGAGAAGCACAATTAAGAAGTGGTACTCCTAACAATAAATTCCTAGATTACTGAACAGGAATTTTATGCACATATGCTGGTTAGCATTTGACAAAGCTAGAACAGCAGAATTTGGTCAAAAGACCTAAACAGAAATATCCTAATTTTTTTTTTTTTTGCAACACCTTCAAGGATTCTTCTGCAATGTGAAGTTAATTCTTCTCTGACAGATAAGTCTCACTTAGGGAAATTAAGTTTATTATGTTTATATTTTTCCCCTGTAGCTTGAGTCCTTTCCCAATGACTAATTTCTGCAGCCAGCTATCAAAGACTTCAGATTCTAGAGCAGATTAGGAAGTTTAGATCATACTTTAACCAGAAGTTTCTATAATTCTTTTAAGCCTCCCTTCCTGAAAGGTCAAGTAGGTCAACAGAAATGCAGGACCTGAGCCCTCTAGCTACAAAACTGTCAAAATTTGCATCTCTACTTTAATGAAACACATCTTATACAATACATTTAATGTTAATCCTAATCTTAAAAGTCTTCATTTTATTGTTGCAATAGGTGGAAGAGAAGTATTTTTATATACACTTTGGTTTACATTTAAAAGCACTATATTCACTCCAGAACTTCACTCAACAGAAAGCTTGGGAAATGAGCTGATCTTTCTCCCTAAAACTTGAAAACAGAACACAACATACAAACCTGCCAGAATCTGCAAGTCACTGGGACTTGCACATATAAGACTCCAGCCCTGCAAAAGCCTAATTCACTTGTAAACTCCTTGTATGAGCACATAGCTTGCAATTATTTGAAATACACAACAGAAAACAACTCGCAAATTTTATTTACATTAAGCCGAAGTCTTTGTCAAGACAGACTTGCATACAATATATAGAATGTTACATGAACTTTATTGTGGCTCATAAAGAAAAAAAAAAGTATTTATTTTTACTCTCTTTGCTTTTTCCAACACAGGAGTTCAAAATATTTCAACACCATGCATTTAAATCCATAATTAATTCATATCCACCTCAAGATATCTGATGCATAGTGAGAGTGCACAGGGCACACGCCCAGTGATATAGAACTCATGGGTCATACACAAATGACTTCACATCAGAATTGAAATGCTGTTTCTGAAATAAACTATAAACTGCTGGGTAATTTCCTAGAGAAGGTAAGGGAAATATATCAAAGGCACACACACAGATATAAATTCTTCTGTGAAAGTATTATTTTACATATGTGCCTAGGCCTTAAGGTAAGCCTAAAACACATTTAGGGTCTCCAGGTGCTTTTTACACCTTTTAGGGAGCACATAGCTGCAGTAATATCTTTAATGCTTCACTTCATTATTTGTATGCACATGGAGCAAAACCAAGGAGATCCTTCAGCTTATTTTCTCTTTATGGAATAAGAGTTCCACTGATGTTAACATCAAAAGAAATTGGAATTCAAGGACAAGATACCCCTCAGTTACCAGCTTCCCAACACATTAAGGAGCACAGTGTGCCACAATAAATACTATTTTTAACTGGTCAATGGTGCATCAACTGAACATAAATGTGAACTGTCTCCACTGTGAGCCTGCCAGCAGTCTTCATTCTCTTCACTCTTAGTTCCAACGAAATGTCACCTTCATCCATTTCAGCATACATGTTAAGAATACTGGCAGTTCCCACAGTGCTTTAAAATTACCTTGAAACGTTTCAGCTATTAAATTCCTGACAAAAATTACTTCTTCTGCTTTAATAAAGAGAATCTACCTCTCATTTCCTCACTAATGCCATTTGCCTACAGCTTGAGCATCACACAAGAGAGATTACAGCACCTAAGCATTGTTTTAAGTTATTCTAACTAAATCACATCTGAAACATTGGGCCTACCTGCCTCAGCAATAGGCATTAAAAACACCTCCTAGCTCGACTCCAGCCTCTCACAAAGATACAATGTATTCCCCAGGCTGGGGATGACATAATGAAAACCGTTCAATTGGCAACAGCAGACCAGAAATTTTCTCACACTTCACCCTCACCATCTAAAGCATTTAAGCTATTACCAAACACCTTAAATAATAGCACTTCAGCAAAGGAAAGACAAGCATCACTTGAATTTCCCCATTTAAAGAGAAGGCTTATAACAGCGCTAGAAGAGAAGCCACAATTTCCGCAGAATAAATAACCGCTACCAGCCCAGCAGTCAGGGATCCGCTCTGGTACACCGGGATACCTGGCTGTGCCGGGCGGGATTCGGACACCACGAAGGGAGGCCGGCACTGCGGCAGCTCCCGGCGCGGCTCCTCTCCAGCCCCGCGGCTCCCGGACCGCCGGAGCTCTCCCCGCGGGACCGCGGCGCGTTCCTGCCCGCGACGGCCGGGGGATGCTCCGGGCACCGAGGGCGCTCCAGGCTCGGCCTCCGGGGTACAAATCCGGCCGCACCCCACCCGGATTTGCCATCAGCCCCGACAGTCTGCCCCTCTCCAGGCCCATCGCTGCCCGCATTGAGGGCAAGAAGCGAAAAGAAACAGAGCGGAGGAGGAAGACACCCGAGGCGGCGAAGGACCCGGCGCGCCTCCCTCACCTTTGTCAGCTGGGCGATCTTCTTGCTCATTTTGAAGTGCAGGTCCGCGCTGTGCTCGGCGCCCAGCCCCGCCTGTGCCGAGCCCGAGCCGAGTTTGCCCGCGCCGGGCGCGGAGCCGCCGCCGTAGCTGTGCTGCGGCTGCTGCCAGCCCATGCCCGGGGTCGCCATCTTCACCGCCCGGCTCCCGCTGCCGCCTGCCTCACCGAGGACGGAGCTCGGCGCCCCGGCCGCGATTCGCTGCCCGAGGCTGCTCCTCCTGCCCCGGGCACTTCCTTCGGCCGCCGCCCCCGCCGGGCTGCGGCGTCAAAGCTCTCGGGGACGCTGCGAGAAGGGGGGGCGGCCGCCTTTCCTCTCCCCTCTGGTCGCGCCGCCCGCCCGTCCGCGCCCGGGCGGGGG